>NC_136419.1:3017500-3617500 GCF_052625555.1 Lactuca saligna
GGTTTCTTCGATTATTAAACTAACTTTATTTTATTTTAATTTTAACATTAACTTTATTTTAAGTCGCTAAAAGTATGTTCCTATTAAGTTAGTTTTATAATTAATATAATTTGATTTTATAAATGTAACTAAATTTGATTCTAAAGGTAAATTAATTATATTTTATAATTAATTTAATATATTTTTTTTGTAATTAGTTTAATTTATTAAACTAACTTTATTTTCATTTTAATTTATTAAACTAACTTTATTTTATTTTAATTTTAACATTAACTTTATTTTAAGTCACTAAAAGTATATTCCTATTAAGTTAGTTTTATAATTAGTATAATTTGATTTTATAAAGGTAACTTAATTTGATTCTAAAGGTAAATTAATTAGATTTTATAATTAATTTAATATTTTCTATTAAATTAGTTTTATAATTAACATAATTTGATTTTATAAATGTAACTTAATTTGATTCTAAACGTAAATTAATTAGATTTTATAATTAATTTAATATTTTCTTTTTTGTTATTAGTTTAATTTATTAAACTAACTTTATTTTCATTTTAATTTATTAAACTAACTTTATTTTATTTTAATTTTAATATTAACTTTATTTTAAGTCACTAAAAGTATGTTGCTATTAAGTTAGTTTTATAATTAATATAATTTGATTTTATAAAGGTAACTTAATTTGATTCTAAAGGTAAATTAATTAGATTTTATAATTAATTTAATATTTTCTTTTTTGTTATTAGTTTAATTTATTAAACTAACTTTATTTTAATTTTAATTTATTAAACTAACTTTATTTTATTTTAATTTTAACATTAACTTGATTTTACAACTAATTTATTATTTTTTTAATGTTTTTTTTAATTAATTTAAATTTATTCTATAATTAAATTAAAATTACTAGAAGTACGTTGCTATTAATAACCTAATTAAACCTAACGTTGTAATGACCAACATTAAGTTACTAAAAGTATGTTGCTATTAAGTTGGCTAAACATTAAGTCACTAACAAAATTAAGCACTTTGAAACCATATACAATACATTACTAGAAGTAAGTTGCTATTAATAACCTAATTAAGCCAAATGTATACATCCAATTTGCATATTTCAATTTCATCCAATTTCATACAACTAAGCCAAATGTATATATATCCAATTTCATACAATTTGCATATTCCAATTTAATCCAATTTGCATATTCCAATTTCATCCAATTTCATACAATTAAGTCAAATGTATACATTCAATTTACATATTCCAATTTCATCCAATTTCATACAAATATATACATCTAAGTTTCATGTTAAGGCAATGTGGTATAACTTTCATCCAATTTCATACAAATATATACATCTAAATTTCATCCAATTTCATACAAATGTATATATACATGTCCTTTTTTTTATTATTTTTCTTTTTTATACTTCAATGTAATCTAAACATAAATTTCAAAATATACACAAAATGCATAATAAAATTCCCAAAATGTGAAAAAAACACGCAATCCAACAAAATACATACAATCCAACAAAATGCATAACCAATTCATATATCAAAATACAAACATAATCACTCAAAAAACTTGAAAAATACTCACTATTTATCATCTAAAACAGAAAAATCATAAAAAAGATGAGAAATTCGACCTTGGTTAGGGAAATTTCGGAATTTTGGCAAAATGTCGACCTTGGTTGGGGTTGTGGCTGCCTTGAGGGAAGGAGAAGTTAGCACCGGTCCAAGAAGCAATTCTTAGTCCACCAAGTTGGAAAAATTGCGTGATATTGAAGAAAAAAACAAGAGAAAAACGAGTGAAAGGTAAGCTGTGAATGGCAGAAAGGTAAGCTGTGAAGGGGATATCTGCGTTTAGCATTAGCGGTGATAGGTATTAGCGACGACGTAGGGCAATAGCGGCGACATCAGGGCATTAGCGGCGACAAACGGAGGGAAAACTCAGCGCGCCTTTCCGCTTTCCTTAACATCCATTAGATTGAAAACAAATCGGATGGCTAGGGTGAGAATGACGCGGATCGCTAAATGAAAGCATTAGCGACGACAGCCAGCAATAGCGGCGACACGTAACACGTCATTTACGTGTCGCCGCTAATGCTTTGTTTTCTTGTAGTGTACGATGGTATATTGAGTACAAAAAAAAAAATGAAAGGGACCAAATGAGAACAAACTCAACAGTTGGTTACCCACATGAGTCATTTTCCTCGAAAAGTTAAATGAAATTAAAGTTGCAAAATTATCAAAGACTGCAACCTTCTTTGACTATAACGTATATGAAGAGCGTTTCAGAGGGGTAACTTCGTTAAAACATGACCTATGCTACGCTTACTGTGGTTAGCTGTCAACACCTCTCTTCAAAAGGATATGATTGTGTATGAGAGGTATATTTATCAGCAAAAACGTTTACCTCAAGGTATATTATGATGATGTGTCTGCAAAAGCAGCATGATGTTGTACATATTGATGTTGTATCTCATCCCATGAATTCGATCTTAAAGCTAAGTAAACTCAAAAATCACAAAACTTGTGATTCCACTCATTTGTAGACTTGTCTAGAATCCATGATACGATAAATCATTCGATTGGAAATGTAAATGCAGTCATGAAATGTGTCTGCTTAGTCAAGATTCCCCTAATAAATATTCAAGTGCATTACAAAGTTGTACATGTATGAATAGTGCTTTTTCGTGGGTTATGTTTTGAAGAGAAGCAAGAATGAATCCCATAAAGTAATTAATATTAGTAGGAGTTGACGTGGTATTTGCTGTAAATGAGTAAAGGGAAAATGACTCAAGAGGGTAACCAACTGTTGAGTTTGTTCTCATTTGGTCTCTTTCCTTTTTTTATACTCAATATACCATCGAACTTGTTGTTTGTGTTCACCATAACCCTTTAACCGGCTATCACAGGTCAAGAGCCGGTCAAAAGGGTTATGGTGAACACAAACAACAAGTTCGATGGTATATTGAATACAAAAAAAAAGGAAAGGGACCAGATGAGTACAAACGCAAAAGTTAATTACCCTCAAGAGTCATTTTCCCTTCTCTAAACACTCCAGCCTATACAAGCTATTTTGACTTCTTTTTTAATGGAATGCTTCTTTTTTAATGGAATGTTTGACCAATTTTTATTGGCTTTTTTACTATAGTGTAGAACAATTTTCAAGAAAATTATCCCCTATTTTCCATACTTAATTTTCTATTTTCTAAGATAAAAACACAAAAAACCAAAACTAATTAATTTATACATTCTCTATAAGATTGTTTGTTTAATCAGTAAACTTAATACAGTAAACTTAATACAAAAAATCAATAAACTAAATACAAGACGCTAGAAAACAAATCATATTCGTCGGAAAATAGTTGCCGAAGTTGTTCGTCGGAAAACGGTATGTTCTCTCTTTCCAACTTCGTATCTTCATTTATATGCTGTTTGTCGGAGTCTGCCATCTGATGGCGGTGACAGTAGTAAAATCATCGGTAGTGTTGATCCCTGGAGGCTGCTATCTTTTAATCGCCTGATGGCGGCAATGTTCCATCAAGAGAAACCTTCGAATTCTACTCTCCAAAAGTGCTCTCATATGCCCCCAAAATGACCCAATTCTCGACATAAGGAAAATAGGAAAAACTATCAAAAAACTGTTTTTAAGTCGAACACGGCCCGTGTCGATATAGAGTAAATCAACACGGGTCATGTTGAGTGAAAACACACCCTTCAATCCTCGATTCCAACTCTAAAATATGATGCTCAAAAGTGCTCATCTGACAAAGCTAGCCTCAAAAGCTTAGAGCAACAAATTACACAACTTACTCAATCTGTGAGTATAATGGAAGCTAAAGGAAAATCACCATTGCAAACTAAAGAGAACACAAGGCATATCATTTCTACCGTTACCTTGAACGATAGGAAATTTTTTGATGATCCAAGATTTCAATTTGAAGATGAGGAAGAAGAGGAAGAAGTAGAAGTGGAGAAGGATGTCAAGGAAGCTATAGAGGAGGTGTTGGAGGTTAACAAAAGAGAGGTTGAGTCACCCATTACCAATGAGAAACCCCTTTCACTGGTACACCAACCACAAAAGTCGGAAATGAAAAATCTGTCAAAACCTTAAAGGACATGTATCTCAAGAAGGAAGATACACAACCGTCACCAACCCGACCACCCTATCAAAGAAGGAAGAGTTGATCACCTTACCGGACAAGTACATGAAAGGGGTCAATTGGATGATTGTTGTCATCAAGGGTCTAAGTTCGACATGGTTCCTAAGCAAAAAGAAAGTCAGGTATAAGATAAGTGGCCAATTTGAGGAAGTAGTAAGAAGTTCACTGAGTTGGAAAGCCCTAATATTCAAAGAATAACATATTCCAATTAAGGGTCAAATCGAGCCAAAGACTTGAAACAAGGGCGGTTAATCGAAAGGCAACTCGGGCAGTATTTTCTTCCTATTATTCTTTTATTTACTTTATTGCGTTGCAATGTTTTCAAGTTTTTTTAGAGTTCCATGCAAAAAAAATCTATAAGATTGAGAGGGATGCATGTGTAAAAAAAATGTTTTTGTGAGGTTAATAGTAAAAAAACGTGATTTTTAGAATTACAAAAAGAAAACATATGGGTTAGGCCTCAAAAAGCATGGCCTAATTTTAGACCATGCAAGACTATCGAGGTTTTAAAAGAAAAAAAAATAGGCATGGTCTTGAGGAAAAACGCATGGGAAATGACAAAAACGCATGGGCTAAAATCACCCCATGCCTTTTGATCGCATCTTTTGGAAAAAAAAAATGATGAGCACGACCTAATGCCAAAACTCACGGTCCATGCTAAAAAAGGCATGTGCTATCATAAAAACGCACGACCTGGCTTGGACCATGTGTTTTGTGTCATTCTTCCTCCTCACAACTCACGACCGTGCACTCTTTCCTCCTAAACACTTATAAACTTTTGACTTTCATCAATCAATCCAACATTAAAGCCCAAAGGTTTGTTGTCTTAAGTTCCTAACTTCATCTTCTTCTTCTTCTTCATCTATCTAGAATTCCCATGAAAGTGTAAAAAATTGAAGGGATAATGTCATAAAAAACCTTAAGTTTGGCAGAAAATATCGGTTTTACCCTTCGGCAGATTTTTGGTTCATTTATACCGCAAACTTGTCATTTTTTTGTCGGTTTTTCCCTTGTTACCTGCAATAGCAGGTTTCCAGGTTATTATGAATTATTTTTTGCGAAAAAACCCTTAAGTTTACAAATATTTTGCAAAAAAACCCTTAAGATTATAAACATATAAAATATAAATATATATTCAAAATTTTATAAAACTAAATAGTTTTCTACTGAAACATATTTTTAGTTTTATGTACGGTAAATTTTATATTTGTTTGATATAAAGTTTTTATATTTAAATTTTAAAAAAGTTACCTAGTTTTATCAAAATTTAAATATTTATTAATTAATACTTAAACTTTTCAAAGTAACATTAAAAAACGTCTGTTAGCTAATAATAATATAACATTAGTGACATTCAATTAATTTTTTTTAAAAGAAAAATAAAAATATTTTATATGTTTAAATGGTTTGAATTTCAGAAATAATAAACTATCATATTTTATATAAAAATAAATATATTTATATAATAAATTAGACAAATATATTTATATTTTATATGTTTAAAATGTTTATATTTATTTTTGATGTTTAACATGTTTATGATATTTTTATAAAAAAATATGATAATATTATTATGTATTTAAACATATAAAAAATACGATATGTTAGTATTTATGAAATACAAACCTTTTAAACATATAAAATAGTTTTATTGAATGTACATGATACCATATTATTCAAAAAATTAATTGATGTGTCTGCAAAAGCAACATGATATTGTACATATTGATGTTGTATCTCATCCCATGAATTCGATCTTAAAGCTAAGTAAACTCAAAAATCACAAAACTTGTGATTCCACTCATTTGTAGACTTGTCTAGAATCCATGATACGATAAATCATTCGATTGGAAATGTAAATGCAGTCATGAAATGTGTCTGCTTAGTCAAGATTCCCCTAATAAATATTCAAGTGCATTACAAAGTTGTACATGTATGAATAGTGCTCTTTCGTGGGTTATGTTTTGAAGAGAAGCAAGAATGAATCCCATAAAGTAATTAATATTAGTAGGAGTTGACGTGGTATTTGCTGTAAATGAGTAAAGGGAAAATGACTCAAGAGGGTAACCAACTGTTGAGTTTGTTCTCATTTGGTCTCTTTCCTTTTTTTATACTCAATATACCATCGAACTTGTTGTTTGTGTTCACCATAACCCTTTAACCGGCTATCACAGGTCAAGAGCCGGTCAAAAGGGTTATGGTGAACACAAACAACAAGTTCGATGGTATATTGAATACAAAAAAAAGGAAAGGGACCAAATGAGTACAAACGCAAAAGTTAATTACCCTCAAGAGTCATTTTCCCTTCTCTAAACACTCCAGCCTATACAAGCTATTTTGACTTCTTTTTTAATGGAATGCTTCTTTTTTAATGGAATGTTTGACCAATTTTTATTGGCTTTTTTACTATAGTGTAGAACAATTTTCAAGAAAATTATCCCCTATTTTCCATACTTAATTTTCTATTTTCTAAGATAAAAACACAAAAAACCATAACTAATTAATTTATACATTCTCTATAAGATTGTTTGTTTAATCAGTAAACTTAATACAGTAAACTTAATACAAAAAATCAATAAACTAAATACAAGACGCTAGAAAACAAATCATATTCGTCGGAAAATAGTTGCCGAAGTTGTTCGTCGGAAAACGGTATGTTCTCTCTTTCCAACTTCGTATCTTCATTTATATGCTGTTTGTCGGAGTCTGCCATCTGATGGCGGTGACAGTAGTAAAATCATCGGTAGTGTTGTTCGCTGGAGGCTGCTATCTTTTAATCGCCTGATGGCGGCAATGTTCCATCAAGAGAAACCTTCGAATTCTACTCTCCAAAAGTGCTCTCATATGCCCCCAAAATGACCCAATTCTCGACAGAAGGAAAATAGGAAAAACTATCAAAAAACTGTTTTTAAGTCGAACACGGCCCGTGTTGATATAGAGTAAATCAACACGGGTCATGTTGAGTGAAAACACACCCTTCAATCCTCGATTCCAACTCTAAAATATGATGCTCAAAAGTGCTCATCTGACAAAGCTAGCCTCAAAAGCTTAGAGCAACAAATTACACAACTTACTCAATCTGTGAGTATAATGGAAGCTAAAGGAAAATCACCATTGCAAACTAAAGAGGACACAAGGCATATCATTTCTACCGTTACCTTGAACGATAGGAAATTTTTTGATGATCCAAGATTTCAATTTGAAGATGAGGAAGAAGAGGAAGAAGTAGAAGTGGAGAAGGATGTCAAGGAAGCTATAGAGGAGGTGTTGGAGGTTAACAAAAGAGAGGTTGAGTCACCCATTACCAATGAGAAACCCCTTTCACTGGTACACCAACCACAAAAGTCGGAAATGAAAAATCTGTCAAAACCTTAAAGGACATGTATCTCAAGAAGGAAGATACACAACCGTCACCAATCCGACCACCCTATCAAAGAAGGAAGAGTTGATCACCTTACCGGACAAGTACATGAAAGGGGTCAATTGGATGATTGTTGTCATCAAGGGTCTAAGTTCGACATGGTTCCTAAGCAAAAAGAAATTCAGGTATAAGATAAGTGGCCAATTTGAGGAAGTAGTAAGAAGTTCACTGAGTTGGAAAGCCCTAATATTCAAAGAATAACATATTCCAATTAAGGGTCAAATCGAGCCAAAGACTTGAAACAAGGGCGGTTAATCGAAATGCAACTCGGGCAGTATTTTCTTCCTATTATTCTTTTATTTACTTTATTGCGTTGCAATGTTTTTAAGTTTTTTTAGAGTTCCATGCAAAAAAAATCTATAAGATTGAGAGGGATGCATGTGTAAAAAAAATGTTTTTGTGAGGTTAACAGTAAAAAAACGTGATTTTTAGAATTACAAAAAGAAAACATATGGGTTAGGCCTCAAAAAGCATGGCCTAATTTTAGACCATGCAAGACTATCGAGGTTTTAAAAGAAAAAAAAAATAGGCATGGTCTTGAGGAAAAACGCATGGGAAATGACAAAAACGCATGGGCTAAAATCACCCCATGCCTTTTGATCGCATCTTTTGGAAAAAAAAAATGATGAGCACGACCTAATGCCAAAACTCACGGTCCATGCTAAAAAAGGCATGTGCTATCATAAAAACGCACGACCTGGCTTGGACCATGTGTTTTGTGTCATTCTTCCTCCTCACAACTCACGACCGTGCACTCTTTCCTCCTAAACACTTATAAACTTTTGACTTTCATCAATCAATCCAACATTAAAGCCCAAAGGTTTGTTGTCTTAAGTTCCTAACTTCATCTTCTTCTTCTTCTTCATCTATCTAGAATTCCCATGAAAGTGTAAAAAATTGAAGGGATAATGTCATAAAAAACCTTAAGTTTGGCAGAAAATATCGGTTTTACCCTTCGGCAGATTTTTGGTTCATTTATACCGCAAACTTGTCATTTTTTTGTCGGTTTTTCCCTTGTTACCTGCAATAGCAGGTTTCCAGGTTATTATGAATTATTTTTTGCGAAAAAACCCTTAAGTTTACAAATATTTTGCAAAAAAACCCTTAAGATTATAAACATATAAAATATAAATATATATTCAAAATTTTATAAAACTAAATAGTTTTCTACTGAAACATATTTTTAGTTTTATGTACGGTAAATTTTATATTTGTTTGATATAAAGTTTTTATATTTAAATTTTAAAAAAGTTACCTAGTTTTATCAAAATTTAAATATTTATTAATTAATACTTAAACTTTTCAAAGTAACATTAAAAAAACGTCTGTTAGCTAATAATAATATAACATTAGTGACATTCAATTAATTTTTTTTAAAAGAAAAATAAAAATATTTTATATGTTTAAATGGTTTGAATTTCAGAAATAATAAACTATCATATTTTATATAAAAATAAATATATTTATATAATAAATTAGACAAATATATTTATATTTTATATGTTTAAAATGTTTATATTTATTTTTGATGTTTAACATGTTTATGATATTTTTATAAAAAAATATGATAATATTATTATGTATTTAAACATATAAAAAATACGATATGTTAGTATTTATGAAATACAAACCTTTTAAACATATAAAATAGTTTTATTGAATGTACATGATACCATATTATTCAAAAAATTAATTGATGTGTCTGCAAAAGCAACATGATATTGTACATATTGATGTTGTATCTCATCCCATGAATTCGATCTTAAAGCTAAGTAAACTCAAAAATCACAAAACTTGTGATTCCACTCATTTGTAGACTTGTCTAGAATCCATGATACGATAAATCATTCGATTGGAAATGTAAATGCAGTCATGAAATGTGTCTGCTTAGTCAAGATTCCCCTAATAAATATTCAAGTGCATTACAAAGTTGTACATGTATGAATAGTGCTCTTTCGTGGGTTATGTTTTGAAGAGAAGCAAGAATGAATCCCATAAAGTAATTAATATTAGTAGGAGTTGACGTGGTATTTGCTGTAAATGAGTAAAGGGAAAATGACTCAAGAGGGTAACCAACTGTTGAGTTTGTTCTCATTTGGTCTCTTTCCTTTTTTTATACTCAATATACCATCGAACTTGTTGTTTGTGTTCACCATAACCCTTTAACCGGCTATCACAGGTCAAGAGTCGGTCAAAAGGGTTATGGTGAACACAAACAACAAGTTCGATGGTATATTGAATACAAAAAAAAGGAAAGGGACCAAATTAGTACAATCGCAAAAGTTAATTACCCTCAAGAGTCATTTTCCCTTCTCTAAACACTCCAGCCTATACAAACTATTTTGACTTCTTTTTTAATGGAATGCTTCTTTTTTAATGGAATGTTTGACCAATTTTTATTGGCTTTTTTACTATAGTGTAGAACAATTTTCAAGAAAATTATCCCCTATTTTCCATACTTAATTTTCTATTTTCTAAGATAAAAACACAAAAAACCAAAACTAATTAATTTATACATTCTCTATAAGATTGTTTGTTTAATCAGTAAACTTAATACAGTAAACTTAATACAAAAAATCAATAAACTAAATACAAGACGCTAGAAAACAAATCATATTCGTCGGAAAATAGTTGCCGAAGTTGTTCGTCGGAAAATGGTATGTTCTCTCTTTCCAACTTCGTATCTTCATTTATATGCTGTTTGTCGGAGTCTGCCATCTGATGGCGGTGACAGTAGTAAAATCATCGGTAGTGTTGTTCGCTGGAGGCTGCTATCTTTTAATCGCCTGATGGCGGCAATGTTCCATCAAGAGAAACCTTCGAATTCTACTCTCCAAAAGTGCTCTCATATGCCCCCAAAATGACCCAATTCTCGACAGAAGGAAAATAGGAAAAACTATCAAAAAACTGTTTTTAAGTCGAACACGGCCCGTGTCGATATAGAGTAAATCAACACGGGTCATGTTGAGTGAAAACACACCCTTCAATCCTCGATTCCAACTCTAAAATATGATGCTCAAAAGTGCTCATCTGACAAAGCTAGCCTCAAAAGCTTAGAGCAACAAATTACACAACTTACTCAATCTGTGAGTATAATGGAAGCTAAAGGAAAATCACCATTGCAAACTAAAGAGGACACAAGGCATATCATTTCTACCGTTACCTTGAACGATAGGAAATTTTTTGATGATCCAAGATTTCAATTTGAAGATGAGGAAGAAGAGGAAGAAGTAGAAGTGGAGAAGGATGTCAAGGAAGCTATAGAGGAGGTGTTGGAGGTTAACAAAAGAGAGGTTGAGTCACCCATTACCAATGAGAAACCCCTTTCACTGGTACACCAACCACAAAAGTCGGAAATGAAAAATCTGTCAAAACCTTAAAGGACATGTATCTCAAGAAGGAAGATACACAACCGTCACCAACCCGACCACCCTATCAAAGAAGGAAGAGTTGATCACCTTACCGGACAAGTACATGAAAGGGGTCAATTGGATGATTGTTGTCATCAAGGGTCTAAGTTCGACATGGTTCCTAAGCAAAAAGAAAGTCAGGTATAAGATAAGTGGCCAATTTGAGGAAGTAGTAAGAAGTTCACTGAGTTGGAAAGCCCTAATATTCAAAGAATAACATATTCCAATTAAGGGTCAAATCGAGCCAAAGACTTGAAACAAGGGCGGTTAATCGAAAGGCAACTCGGGCAGTATTTTCTTCCTATTATTCTTTTATTTACTTTATTGCGTTGCAATGTTTTTAAGTTTTTTTAGAGTTCCATGCAAAAAAAATCTATAAGATTGAGAGGGATGCATGTGTAAAAAAAATGTTTTTGTGAGGTTAACAGTAAAAAAACGTGATTTTTAGAATTACAAAAAGAAAACATATGGGTTAGGCCTCAAAAAGCATGGCCTAATTTTAGACCATGCAAGACTATCGAGGTTTTAAAAGAAAAAAAAATAGGCATGGTCTTGAGGAAAAACGCATGGGAAATGACAAAAACGCATGGGCTAAAATCACCCCATGCCTTTTGATCGCATCTTTTGGAAAAAAAAATGATGAGCACGACCTAATGCCAAAACTCACGGTCCATGCTAAAAAAGGCATGTGCTATCATAAAAACGCACGACCTGGCTTGGACCATGTGTTTTGTGTCATTCTTCCTCCTCACAACTCACGACCGTGCACTCTTTCCTCCTAAACACTTATAAACTTTTGACTTTCATCAATCAATCCAACATTAAAGCCCAAAGGTTTGTTGTCTTAAGTTCCTAACTTCATCTTCTTCTTCTTCTTCATCTATCTAGAATTCCCATGAAAGTGTAAAAAATTGAAGGGATAATGTCATAAAAAACCTTAAGTTTGGCAGAAAATATCGGTTTTACCCTTCGGCAGATTTTTGGTTCATTTATACCGCAAACTTGTCATTTTTTTGTCGGTTTTTCCCTTGTTACCTGCAATAGCAGGTTTCCAGGTTATTATGAATTATTTTTTGCGAAAAAACCCTTAAGTTTACAAATATTTTGCAAAAAAACCCTTAAGATTATAAACATATAAAATATAAATATATATTCAAAATTTTATAAAACTAAATAGTTTTCTACTGAAACATATTTTTAGTTTTATGTACGGTAAATTTTATATTTGTTTGATATAAAGTTTTTATATTTAAATTTTAAAAAAGTTACCTAGTTTTATCAAAATTTAAATATTTATTAATTAATACTTAAACTTTTCAAAGTAACATTAAAAAACGTCTGTTAGCTAATAATAATATAACATTAGTGACATTCAATTAATTTTTTTTAAAAGAAAAATAAAAATATTTTATATGTTTAAATGGTTTGAATTTCAGAAATAATAAACTATCATATTTTATATAAAAATAAATATATTTATATAATAAATTAGACAAATATATTTATATTTTATATGTTTAAAATGTTTATATTTATTTTTGATGTTTAACATGTTTATGATATTTTTATAAAAAAATATGATAATATTATTATGTATTTAAACATATAAAAAATACGATATGTTAGTATTTATGAAATACAAACCTTTTAAACATATAAAATAGTTTTATTGAATGTACATGATACCATATTATTCAAAAAATTAATTGATGTGTCTGCAAAAGCAACATGATATTGTACATATTGATGTTGTATCTCATCCCATGAATTCGATCTTAAAGCTAAGTAAACTCAAAAATCACAAAACTTGTGATTCCACTCATTTGTAGACTTGTCTAGAATCCATGATACGATAAATCATTCGATTGGAAATGTAAATGCAGTCATGAAATGTGTCTGCTTAGTCAAGATTCCCCTAATAAATATTCAAGTGCATTACAAAGTTGTACATGTATGAATAGTGCTCTTTCGTGGGTTATGTTTTGAAGAGAAGCAAGAATGAATCCCATAAAGTAATTAATATTAGTAGGAGTTGACGTGGTATTTGCTGTAAATGAGTAAAGGGAAAATGACTCAAGAGGGTAACCAACTGTTGAGTTTGTTCTCATTTGGTCTCTTTCCTTTTTTTATACTCAATATACCATCGAACTTGTTGTTTGTGTTCACCATAACCCTTTAACCGGCTATCACAGGTCAAGAGCCGGTCAAAAGGGTTATGGTGAACACAAACAACAAGTTCGATGGTATATTGAATACAAAAAAAAGGAAAGGGACCAAATGAGTACAAACGCAAAAGTTAATTACCCTCAAGAGTCATTTTCCCTTCTCTAAACACTCCAGCCTATACAAGCTATTTTGACTTCTTTTTTAATGGAATGCTTCTTTTTTAATGGAATGTTTGACCAATTTTTATTGGCTTTTTTACTATAGTGTAGAACAATTTTCAAGAAAATTATCCCCTATTTTCCATACTTAATTTTCTATTTTCTAAGATAAAAACACAAAAAACCATAACTAATTAATTTATACATTCTCTATAAGATTGTTTGTTTAATCAGTAAACTTAATACAGTAAACTTAATACAAAAAATCAATAAACTAAATACAAGACGCTAGAAAACAAATCATATTCGTCGGAAAATAGTTGCCGAAGTTGTTCGTCGGAAAACGGTATGTTCTCTCTTTCCAACTTCGTATCTTCATTTATATGCTGTTTGTCGGAGTCTGCCATCTGATGGCGGTGACAGTAGTAAAATCATCGGTAGTGTTGTTCGCTGGAGGCTGCTATCTTTTAATCGCCTGATGGCGGCAATGTTCCATCAAGAGAAACCTTCGAATTCTACTCTCCAAAAGTGCTCTCATATGCCCCCAAAATGACCCAATTCTCGACAGAAGGAAAATAGGAAAAACTATCAAAAAACTGTTTTTAAGTCGAACACGGCCCGTGTTGATATAGAGTAAATCAACACGGGTCATGTTGAGTGAAAACACACCCTTCAATCCTCGATTCCAACTCTAAAATATGATGCTCAAAAGTGCTCATCTGACAAAGCTAGCCTCAAAAGCTTAGAGCAACAAATTACACAACTTACTCAATCTGTGAGTATAATGGAAGCTAAAGGAAAATCACCATTGCAAACTAAAGAGGACACAAGGCATATCATTTCTACCGTTACCTTGAACGATAGGAAATTTTTTGATGATCCAAGATTTCAATTTGAAGATGAGGAAGAAGAGGAAGAAGTAGAAGTGGAGAAGGATGTCAAGGAAGCTATAGAGGAGGTGTTGGAGGTTAACAAAAGAGAGGTTGAGTCACCCATTACCAATGAGAAACCCCTTTCACTGGTACACCAACCACAAAAGTCGGAAATGAAAAATCTGTCAAAACCTTAAAGGACATGTATCTCAAGAAGGAAGATACACAACCGTCACCAACCCGACCACCCTATCAAAGAAGGAAGAGTTGATCACCTTACCGGACAAGTACATGAAAGGGGTCAATTGGATGATTGTTGTCATCAAGGGTCTAAGTTCGACATGGTTCCTAAGCAAAAAGAAATTCAGGTATAAGATAAGTGGCCAATTTGAGGAAGTAGTAAGAAGTTCACTGAGTTGGAAAGCCCTAATATTCAAAGAATAACATATTCCAATTAAGGGTCAAATCGAGCCAAAGACTTGAAACAAGGGCGGTTAATCGAAATGCAACTCGGGCAGTATTTTCTTCCTATTATTCTTTTATTTACTTTATTGCGTTGCAATGTTTTTAAGTTTTTTTAGAGTTCCATGCAAAAAAAATCTATAAGATTGAGAGGGATGCATGTGTAAAAAAAATGTTTTTGTGAGGTTAACAGTAAAAAAACGTGATTTTTAGAATTACAAAAAGAAAACATATGGGTTAGGCCTCAAAAAGCATGGCCTAATTTTAGACCATGCAAGTCTTGAGGAAAAACGCATGGGAAATGACAAAAACGCATGGGCTAAAATCACCCCATGCCTTTTGATCGCATCTTTTGGAAAAAAAAATGATGAGCACGACCTAATGCCAAAACTCACGGTCCATGCTAAAAAAGGCATGTGCTATCATAAAAACGCACGACCTGGCTTGGACCATGTGTTTTGTGTCATTCTTCCTCCTCACAACTCACGACCGTGCACTCTTTCCTCCTAAACACTTATAAACTTTTGACTTTCATCAATCAATCCAACATTAAAGCCCAAAGGTTTGTTGTCTTAAGTTCCTAACTTCATCTTCTTCTTCTTCTTCATCTATCTAGAATTCCCATGAAAGTGTAAAAAATTGAAGGGATAATGTCATAAAAAACCTTAAGTTTGGCAGAAAATATCGGTTTTACCCTTCGGCAGATTTTTGGTTCATTTATACCGCAAACTTGTCATTTTTTTGTCGGTTTTTCCCTTGTTACCTGCAATAGCAGGTTTCCAGGTTATTATGAATTATTTTTTGCGAAAAAACCCTTAAGTTTACAAATATTTTGCAAAAAAACCCTTAAGATTATAAACATATAAAATATAAATATATATTCAAAATTTTATAAAACTAAATAGTTTTCTACTGAAACATATTTTTAGCTTTATGTACAGTAAATATTATATTTGTTTGATATAAAGTTTTTATATTTAAATTTTAAAAAAGTTACCTAGTTTTATCAAAATTTAAATATTTATTAATTAATACTTAAACTTTTCAAAGTAACATTAAAAAACGTCTGTTAGCTAATAATAATATAACATTAGTGACATTCAATTAATTTTTTTTAAAAGAAAAATAAATATATTTTATATGTTTAAATGGTTTGAATTTCAGAAATAATAAACTATCATATTTTATATAAAAATAAATATATTTATATAATAAATTAGACAAATATATTTATATTTTATATGTTTAAAATGTTTATATTTATTTTTGATGTTTAACATGTTTATGATATTTTTATAAAAAATATATAATAATATTATTATGTATTTAAACATATAAAAAATACGATATGTTAGTATTTATGAAATACAAACCTTTTAAACATATAAAATAGTTTTATTGAATGTACATGATACCATATTATTCAAAAAATTAATTGAGGCCGTGATGCAGTGGGAGGTCCCGAGGTCTCCATCGGAGATTCGGAGCTTCCTAGGGTTGGCAGGGTATTATCGGAGATTTATTCAGGACTTCTCCAAGATAGCAGTGCCGCTCACCCGACTAACCAAGAAGTCGGTGGTTTTTCATTGGGGGCCTGAGCAGCAGGCGGCGTTCGAGACTCTCAGGCAGAGATTGTGCGAGGCTCCGATCCTTACCTTGCCAGAGGGAGTAGAGGATTTCGTGGTCTATTGTGATGCTTCGATCACAGGTATGGGAGCAGTATTGATGCAGCGAGGCCATGTGGTAGCTTATGCCTCGAGACAGTTGAAGCCTCACGAGGCTAATTATCCTACCCACGACTTGGAGCTGGGGGCAGTTGTATTTGCCCTCAAGATTTGGAGACATTACCTTTATGGGGTCCGCTGTACTATATACACGGATCACAAGACATTTGCGATATCTTATGGATCAGCCGAGTTTGAACATGAGGCAGAGGAGATGGTTGGACGTGCTGAAGGACTATGACTGTGAGATCCTTTATCATCCAGGGAAGGCCAACGTGGTGGCCGACGCCCTAAGCCGCAAGGTGTCGGTGGCCCCTATCAGGGATCTGTGTATGAGGATGACTGTGATCACTCCACTGTTGGAGCGGATCAAGGAGGCTCAGGTGGAGGTCCTCAAGGAGGAGAGGCAGAAGTGTGAGAGGATAGTGGGCCGAGTAGCTTCATTTGATTATGACAGTCGGGGTTTGTTGACGCTTCATGGTAGGATATGGGTACCGTACTGGGGTGGGGTACGGCAAGTATTGATGGACGAGGCTCATAAGTCTCGATTTTCTATCCACCCAGGAGCGACGAAGATGTATCGAGATCTTCGACCTGATTATTGGTGGCCCTGCATGAAGCGAGTCGTCGCTTGGTATGTTGAGAGATGTTTGACCTGTCGGAAGGTCAAAGCGGAGCACCAGAGACCTCACGGCAAGATGCAGCCGTTAGACATTCCCGTGTGGAAATGGGAGGATATCACCATGGATTTTGTCACCAAACTCCCCAGGACCGCACGTGGAGTGGACTCGATATGGGTAGTAGTGGATCGGTTGATGAAGAGTGCCCATTTTATTCCGATTCAGGAGAGTATATCGGCGGAAAGGTTAGCCGATATCTATGTGTGGGAGATTGTGGCACGTCATGGAGTGCCGGTATCGGTGGTGTCGGACCGAGATGTTCGATTCACGTCCAGATTCTGGAAGCGGTTCCACGACGAGATGGGTACTCGTCTCCATTTCAGCACCGCTTTTCATCCTCAGACAGACGGGCAGAGCGAGAGGACGATTCAGACTCTTGAGGACATGCTTAGGGCATGTGTTCTAGATTTTGGGGGCAGTTGGGATACGTATCTTCCGTTAGCGGAATTCTCGTATAACAACAGTTATCATGCGAGCATTGATCGACCTCCTTTTGAGATGTTATATGGCAGGAAGTGCAGGACCCCGATTTGTTGGGGTGAGGTCGGTCAGCGAGTCATAGGGAGAACCGAAGTGGTGCTCAAGACGACGGAGTTGATCCAGCAGGTCCGTAGTAGGCTGCAGACTGCGCAGAGTCGACAGAAGAGCTACGCCGACAGGAGGCGTTCGGACTTGGAGTTCCAGGTGGGAGATATGGTTCTTCTGAAAGTCTCACCTTGGAAAGGTGTCATCAGGTTCCGGAAGAGGGGCAAGTTGGGCCCCAGATTTATTGGTCCTTTCAGGGTTTTGGCCCGGGTGGGTCGGGTTGCTTATCGGTTAGATCTTCCTGAGGAGCTTAGTCAGATACACAACACCTTCCACGTATCGCAGTTGAGGAAGTGTTTGGTGGATGAGGCGATAGTCGTTCCCCTAGAGGATATTCAGGTTGATAGCGGCCTGAATTATATCGAGAGGCCGGTCGCGATTCTGGAACGGAAGATCAAGACCTCGAGGAACAAGGTAATCCAGCTAGTGAAGGTGCAGTGGCAGCACCGGAAGGGGTCTGAATGGACGTGGGAGTCTGAGGAGGAAATGAGAGCGCACTACCCGGAGTTATTTGCAGATCCAGCCGTAGCAGACTTCGAGGACGAAGTCTGAGTCAAGTGGGGGAGAATTGTAACGACCCGTTCCCGGTATGTTAATTCATTGGTAATTGTTGTGAGTTTTGCAAGAGGGACTCGGCGAGTTCATAGCCTGACACGCCGAGTAGGGTCGCGACTGCGAGCACGCGTGAGCCGGGGACTCGGCGAGTCCATATCCTAGACTCGGCGAGTCCATCCGTCTGGGTGAAACCCTAAATCCTCGGGTTGCTCACTATTTAAACCACCTTATAGCCCCCTTTCTCGCCCCCTCACCCTGAGAACACAGTGAGAGAACCCTAATCCTCCCTTGAGAGCTTATAAGTGTTTTGGTGCCATTTTGTGAAGGTGTGAAGAAGGAGAAGAAGAAAGAAGCAAGGAGAAGAGTTGTAGTGCAAAGATCCAAGGGCAAATCTGAGTTAATTGAGGTATTTTCGGAGTTTCCTTCTTGTTATATGCTTTAAACTTCCATTAGAGCTCTCCTAAGAGCTAGTTGATGCTTGTTCCAAGCCTTATGTTTGCATGAATGTCTCAATAAGTTGAAATATCTTTGGATCTGAATGATGGGGTGTTGTAGAGCCCAGATCTACTGTCTTTTTGGAGTTACTTTGCATATTAACCATAGATCTACCCATTTTGTGCATCTTTTAGCCTTATTTCCCTTATTCATGAGGTTGTGCACGTAAAGTTGGAAACTTTACGTGGTAAATCAGCTTATTGGACTCAGATCTATCAATTGTATGTGTTGGATTCAAACAAAATCGAGTAAAAATCAGTTGCATGGCGGCAACTCGGCGAGTCGGGAAGAACGACTCGGCGAGTTGGGTCGCGAGTTCCCGAGTCCTTCAGTTTTATCAGTGTCGAGTGGACGAGGTGAGTTAGGGAGTGGACTCAGCGAGTTGAGAGTAGACTCAGTGATGGAGGGACTCGGCGAGTTGTTCATACAACTCGGTGAGTCCAAGGCAATCTTCTTAGGATCAAGAACAACTCGTCGAGTTTGTTCATACGGCTCGGCGAGTCGGATGAAGATTGTCTGAGTTCTTGGATCAAGAGGGTACTCGTCGAGTCGATGCCACACTCGACGAGTAGCAGCGTGTAGAACTGAGAAGTGAGAGTAGGACTCGGCGAGTTGGGTGGCCCAACTCGGCGAGTTAGCCCAAAGAGAGTTAACTTTGACCAAGGGTAAAAGAGTCATTTTACCCCAAGTGCAGTGTTTAGTATTTGATTGAGTGTGTTTATGGACTTGTAGCCGAGGAGATTCAGGAGCAGCAGTCGTTAGCTTCCCGAGCCACACACTCATCAGCCAGCTTACGAGGTGAGTTTCCTTTCAGTAGGGACGGGTCTAAGGCCACAATGCCGGCCCGTCTAGTTAGTAGTAGTTTCCAGGCTTCGGTCCGATGTAGTAGTTGGTATGTTTGATGCCTTCGTGGCTCAGACAGGATTTATGTGTTATGTGTTATATGTTATGTGTTCCGGGCTACGGCCCGATGCAGTAAGCAGTATATGTGTTCATGCTAGTTGATATGCTATGCTATGTTCAGTCAGTCAGTTCCGGACTTCGGTCCGATGCAGGGGACAAGGTCCCAGATAGTTCCGGACTTCGGTCCGATGCAGTTAGTTCCGGACTTCGGTCCGATGCAGTTAGCTCCGGACTCCGGTCCGATGCAGGGGACAAGGTCCCAGTTAGTTCCGGACTTCGGTCCGATGCAGTTAGTTCCGGACTTTGGTCCGATGTAGGTGACAAGGTCCCAGTCAGTTCCGGACTTCGGTCCGATGCAGTTTCCGGGTTTCGGCCCGATGCAGTGGGCGGGGCCCATTATGTGTTTATATGTTATTGTATGGTATGTGGTATTTTGGGGGAGCTCACTAAGCTTCGTGCTTACAGTTTCAGTTTTTGTTTCAGGTACTTTCGCAAGTAAAGGGAAGAGCTCGGGGTGATAGTATCACACACACCACAGCCTAGCTTTTGTCCTGGGGATGATGTTAGTTGTTTTGGATTTGATGTAGTATGATACAGTTTTCCGCACAGTATTTTATTATGATCGGATACATCGCGTATGTTTTTTTTTTTTGTGTTACGATACTCATATTATGGTTTTGACTATATTGAAAAATGAAAATTTTTGGGTCGTATTTTTGGGTTGTTTCAAGTTGGTATCAGAGCCCTGGTTTGAGGGATTCGGATACACTTCCGGGTGTATCTGAACTCAAACTAAGGGAAATAAAAGATTTTAGTAAAATAAAAATGTTTTACAAAAAGAATTTTGAAAGCACTTAGAGAAAAAGAATTGTTTTTAACAAAATAGAGGTGTGTGCATGCGGTCAGCCGAGCTCAAGTAAGTACTCCCAAATTACCCATACAAGTTATTTGTTCAGTTTCAGTTTCAGTAGAACAACATGCTAGAATAGGACTAAGGATCTAGGAGAATGCCTTATGTGCCTGCTTATGTGTTACAGCTTTATGAGTATTGCATGCTAGAATTGAGTAGACAGCAGTAGGATAGCCTGTTTAGGTTATGCCTGATAGTATGAGCTTAGCATCCTATGCTAGTGCAGTTTCTTGTTATAAGAATAGTTTTGCTTGAGTCTGTTTCCCTTATCCGAATGCTGCTTGCTTCGTGCTTGGTGGGGTTCTGAGTAATGTGAGTTAGCCATTAGGTGAAAATTCCACACCACATGTAATCAGGATTGAATAATCCCAGAGTGTTGGAACTGGCCCTATTGCGCAACTCTTGTTTGAGTCCAACCGTTGTAGGGACGGATCTTTTACTTGAAGGATTATCTGATCCTCATCACATGTGATGGTGTTTAGGTGGTGGCTAACTGGCATTATGAGGAGACCTACGACAGCTGAGGACCAGTCGTGTTGAGCTTGAGTTTTTCCCTAGGGCAAGCCTAGGATGAGAGCAGCAGAGAAAAGCAGTAGTAGAAGTGACTTGGTGGAGTCAAGGCAGTTCTTGAGGAAAGTACGGATAGATGTGGAAGGTAGTATGGGCCCGTACTACTGAAAGCAGAGGATCCGTACTCGAATCAAGGAAGGCCAAGACAAGACCAGTAAGCTAGTAGTAGTAACATGATCCCTTGAGATATTTCAGTGTTCTGATGTTGTTATGATATGTTTCAGAATGGTAGTTTTGCGTCCGAGACCAGCAATCGACAGCTCAGATGCCGGAGGGGGATCAGGATCGGGATCAGGCCCGGAGGTCGGGCAGATGGATGAGCAGACTAGAGAGTTCCTTTCTTCTGAGGTTACTCGCATCATACTGGAGCAGACTCCTGTGATCTTCGGTTCGATCAAGGAGGGTATTTTAGAGCTGATGGATGAGAGATTGAGTACTTTCCGTGCTGAGATAGCGGCCGTGATGGGGTCGCGCACACTTACGTTCAGGGAGTTCAGGGCATGCGGAGCTCCAGACTATCATGGGGCGCGGGACCCCATAGCGAGTACCAGATGGTTGGCGGATGTGGCCAATGCTTTCCGCACTAGTAGGTGTCCCGAGGGGGACAAGGTCAGATTGGCGTCCTGTCTTCTGAAGGACAGGGCACGGGATTGGTGGGAGGAGGTCGGACATGCCATCGGGGATGATGCGGCATTGGATGCCATGACCTGGGCTGATTTCTCTACCAGGTTCAGGGCGGAGTTTGCACCGGTCATTGAGGTGCAGCAGTTAGCTAGGGAGTTCCAGGACCTTACCCAGACTACCGAGACAGTGGCGGAGATCACCGCCAAGTTCAGGGAGAGGGCTCTTCTTGTTCCACAGTATGCAGCCGATGAGGAGATGAAGAAGGCCCGTTATCATGAGATGCTACGGAGTGACATTCGCATGTTTGTGAGCCGATCCAGTTGTAAAACGCTGGACGATATGATTGCTAGAGCCAGGGAGAGGGAGATTGATCTCGAGATGGAGAAGAAGAGGAAACCGGAGGCGGTTTCGGGTTCAGGCAGTATGGGCAAAAAGCCCAAGGTTTCAGATCACAGGTCCAGGGGTCAGCAGAGCCACGGTCGGTGTGGCAAGTGTCGGAGATTGCACGAGGGGGCGTGCAAGGCAGGGAGTTCCGGCTGCTACAAGTGCGGTCGGACTGGGCATTTGAGTAGGGATTGTACGGCCCCTGCTACTACGGTTACAGCATCAGATCTGATTTGCTTTCAGTGCAATCAGAGGGGACATAAAAAGTCCCAGTGTCCCAGTTTAGCTGCAGCAGGGAAGGTGTTTGCACCTGCCCCTGCCACCTTGAGGATTACGGATGGCCGGCAGGGTCGAGTTGATGCGCCAGTGGCGAAGAGCAGGGCATTTCAGATGACAGCAGAGGAGGCGCGAGCGACTCCTGATGTGGTGACGGGTATGTATATTTCCTTCATTCTTTTAACTTTTAACATATCGTTTGAATATTACTTGATGATACGTTTTATTTAGGGTCGTTCTCGGTGAACGGCATCCCTGCTTTGGTATTATTCGATTCAGGGGCCACCCGATCATTTGTATCGCTTACGCTTAGCAAGAGATTTAGCCAAGCTCCAGGGGAGCTGGATTGTCTATTAGAGGTTGAGATAGCAGATGATAGGACCGTGAGGGTCGGCAGAGTACATAGAGGGTGTTCCCTTTAGATATTTGATGAGCAGTTTTCAGTGGACCTTGTTCCTATTCCCCTGCGAGGGAATAAAGTTATTGTGGGCATGGATTGGCTAAGCCCCAATGGGGCGGTGATTGATTGTAAGCTTCAGCTAGTGAGGGTTCGCACTCCCAGTGGGGTAGAGATAGTGATTCAGGTCGAGAGGCCCCAGAGAGGACCGACCTTTTGTTCTGCCGCAAGGGCGAGGCGCTATGTTCAGCAGGGTTGCGCCGGTTTTGTAGCTTACGTCTTGGATGCCCGGGATAAGGGCAAGACGGCGATTGATGATGTTCCTATTGTTCGAGACTACTCGGATGTGTTTCCCGAGGATTTGCCGGGGATACCTCCTGAGAGGCAGGTTGAGTTAAGGATCGACCTAGTTCCTGGTGCGGCTCCGATAGCCAAAGCGCCGTATCGACTTGCTCCCCCTGAGATGCAGGAGTTGTCTACACAGCTTCAGGAGCTGTTAGACAAGGGTTTCATTCGGCCGAGCAGTTCGCCTTGGGGAGCGCCGATCTTATTTGTGAGGAAGAAGGATGGGTCGCATCGTATGTGCATTGATTATCGGGAGTTGAACAAAGTAACGGTGAAGAACCGTTACCCACTTCCGAGGATAGATGACTTGTTTGATCAGCTTCAGGGAGCGTCTTGGTTCTCCAAGATCGATCTACGCTCTGGTTATCATCAGATGAGGGTTAGAGATGAGGATGTACAGAAGACTGCTTTCAGGACCCGGTATGATCATTATGAGTTCGTGGTGATGCCATTTGGGCTCACCAATGCCCCAGCCGCGTTCATGGATCTCATGAACCGCGTGTGCAGACCGATGCTGGATCGGTCGGTGATAGTGTTCATAGATGACATCTTGGTATATTCCAAGACACAGGGGCAGCACGAGGAGCACCTGCGGGAGGTGTTGGAGACTTTGAGGAGGGAGAGACTTTTCGCAAAGTTCTCCAAGTGCGAGTTCTGGTTGCGCGAGGTGCAGTTTCTTGGGCATCTCGTCAACCAGAAGGGTATTTTGGTAGATTCGGCCAAGATTGAGGCCGTGATGCAGTGGGAGGTCCCGAGGTCTCCATCGGAGATTCGGAGCTTCCTAGGGTTGGCAGGGTATTATCGGAGATTTATTCAGGACTTCTCCAAGATAGCAGTGCCGCTCACCCGACTAACCAAGAAGTCGGTGGTTTTTCATTGGGGGCCTGAGCAGCAGGCGGCGTTCGAGACTCTCAGGCAGAGATTGTGCGAGGCTCCGATCCTTACCTTGCCAGAGGGAGTAGAGGATTTCGTGGTCTATTGTGATGCTTCGATCACAGGTATGGGAGCAGTATTGATGCAGCGAGGCCATGTGGTAGCTTATGCCTCGAGACAGTTGAAGCCTCACGAGGCTAATTATCCTACCCACGACTTGGAGCTGGGGGCAGTTGTATTTGCCCTCAAGATTTGGAGACATTACCTTTATGGGGTCCGCTGTACTATATACACGGATCACAAGACATTTGCGATATCTTATGGATCAGCCGAGTTTGAACATGAGGCAGAGGAGATGGTTGGACGTGCTGAAGGACTATGACTGTGAGATCCTTTATCATCCAGGGAAGGCCAACGTGGTGGCCGACGCCCTAAGCCGCAAGGTGTCGGTGGCCCCTATCAGGGATCTGTGTATGAGGATGACTGTGATCACTCCACTGTTGGAGCGGATCAAGGAGGCTCAGGTGGAGGTCCTCAAGGAGGAGAGGCAGAAGTGTGAGAGGATAGTGGGCCGAGTAGCTTCATTTGATTATGACAGTCGGGGTTTGTTGACGCTTCATGGTAGGATATGGGTACCGTACTGGGGTGGGGTACGGCAAGTATTGATGGACGAGGCTCATAAGTCTCGATTTTCTATCCACCCAGGAGCGACGAAGATGTATCGAGATCTTCGACCTGATTATTGGTGGCCCTGCATGAAGCGAGTCGTCGCTTGGTATGTTGAGAGATGTTTGACCTGTCGGAAGGTCAAAGCGGAGCACCAGAGACCTCACGGCAAGATGCAGCCGTTAGACATTCCCGTGTGGAAATGGGAGGATATCACCATGGATTTTGTCACCAAACTCCCCAGGACCGCACGTGGAGTGGACTCGATATGGGTAGTAGTGGATCGGTTGATGAAGAGTGCCCATTTTATTCCGATTCAGGAGAGTATATCGGCGGAAAGGTTAGCCGATATCTATGTGTGGGAGATTGTGGCACGTCATGGAGTGCCGGTATCGGTGGTGTCGGACCGAGATGTTCGATTCACGTCCAGATTCTGGAAGCGGTTCCACGACGAGATGGGTACTCGTCTCCATTTCAGCACCGCTTTTCATCCTCAGATAGACGGGCAGAGCGAGAGGACGATTCAGACTCTTGAGGACATGCTTAGGGCATGTGTTCTAGATTTTGGGGGCAGTTGGGATACGTATCTTCCGTTAGCGGAATTCTCGTATAACAACAGTTATCATGCGAGCATTGATCGACCTCCTTTTGAGATGTTATATGGCAGGAAGTGCAGGACCCCGATTTGTTGGGGTGAGGTCGGTCAGCGAGTCATAGGGAGAACCGAAGTGGTGCTCAAGACGACGGAGTTGATCCAGCAGGTCCGTAGTAGGCTGCAGACTGCGCAGAGTTGACAGAAGAGCTACGCCGACAGGAGGCGTTCGGACTTGGAGTTCCAGGTGGGAGATATGGTTCTTCTGAAAGTCTCACCTTGGAAAGGTGTCATCAGGTTCCGGAAGAGGGGCAAGTTGGGCCCCAGATTTATTGGTCCTTTCAGGGTTTTGGCCCGGGTGGGTCGGGTTGCTTATCGGTTAGATCTTCCTGAGGAGCTTAGTCAAATACACAACACCTTCCACGTATCGCAGTTGAGGAAGTGTTTGGTGGATGAGGCGATAGTCGTTCCCCTAGAGGATATTCAGGTTGATAGCGGCCTGAATTATATCGAGAGGCCGGTCGCGATTCTGGAACGGAAGATCAAGACCTCGAGGAACAAGGTAATCCAGCTAGTGAAGGTGCAGTGGCAGCACCGGAAGGGGTCTGAATGGACGTGGGAGTCTGAGGAGGAAATGAGAGCGCACTACCCGGAGTTATTTGCAGATCCAGCCGTAGCAGACTTCGAGGACGAAGTCTGAGTCAAGTGGGGGAGAATTGTAACGACCCGTTCCCGGTATGTTAATTCATTGGTAATTGTTGTGAGTTTTGCAAGAGGGACTCGGCGAGTTCATAGCCTGACACGCCGAGTAGGGTCGCGACTGCGAGCACGCGTGAGCCGGGGACTCGACGAGTCCATATCCTAGACTCGGCGAGTCCATCCGTCTGGGTGAAACCCTAAATCCTCGGGTTGCTCACTATTTAAACCACCTTATAGCCCCCTTTCTCGCCCCCTCACCCTGAGAACACAGTGAGAGAACCCTAATCCTCCCTTGAGAGCTTATAAGTGTTTTGGTGCCATTTTGTGAAGGTGTGAAGAAGGAGAAGAAGAAAGAAGCAAGGAGAAGAGTTGTAGTGCAAAGATCCAAGGGCAAATCTGAGTTAATTGAGGTATTTTCGGAGTTTCCTTCTTGTTATATGCTTTAAACTTCCATTAGAGCTCTCCTAAGAGCTAGTTGATGCTTGTTCCAAGCCTTATGTTTGCATGAATGTCTCAATAAGTTGAAATATCTTTGGATCTGAATGATGGGGTGTTGTAGAGCCCAGATCTACTGTCTTTTTGGAGTTACTTTGCATATTAACCATAGATCTACCCATTTTGTGCATCTTTTAGCCTTATTTCCCTTATTCATGAGGTTGTGCACGTAAAGTTGGAAACTTTACGTGGTAAATCAGCTTATTGGACTCAGATCTATCAATTGTATGTGTTGGATTCAAACAAAATCGAGTAAAAATCAGTTGCATGGCGGCAACTCGGCGAGTCGGGAAGAACGACTCGGCGAGTTGGGTCGCGAGTTCCCGAGTCCTTCAGTTTTATCAGTGTCGAGTGGACGAGGTGAGTTAGGGAGTGGACTCAGCGAGTTGAGAGTAGACTCAGTGATGGAGGGACTCGGCGAGTTGTTCATACAACTCGGTGAGTCCAAGGCAATCTTCTTAGGATCAAGAACAACTCGTCGAGTTTGTTCATACGGCTCGGCGAGTCGGATGAAGATTGTCTGAGTTCTTGGATCAAGAGGGTACTCATCGAGTCGATGCCACACTCGACGAGTAGCAGCGTGTAGAACTGAGAAGTGAGAGTAGGACTCGGCGAGTTGGGTGGCCCAACTCGGCGAGTTAGCCCAAAGAGAGTTAACTTTGACCAAGGGTAAAAGAGTCATTTTACCCCAAGTGCAGTGTTTAGTATTTGATTGAGTGTGTTTATGGACTTGTAGCCGAGGAGATTCAGGAGCAGCAGTCGTTAGCTTCCCGAGCCACACACTCATCAGCCAGCTTACGAGGTGAGTTTCCTTTCAGTAGGGACGGGTCTAAGGCCACAATGCCGGCCCGTCCAGTTAGCAGTAGTTTCCGGACTTCGGTCCGATGTAGTAGTTGGTATGTTTGATGCCTTCGTGGCTCAGACAGGATTTATGTGTTATGTGTTATATGTTTTGTGTTCCGGGCTACGGCCCGATGCAGTAAGCAGTATATGTGTTCATGCTAGTTGATATGCTATGCTATGTTCAGTCAGTCAGTTCCGGACTTCGGTCCGATGCAGGGGACAAGGTCCCAGATAGTTCCGGACTTCGGTCCGATGCAGTTAGTTCCGGACTTCGGTCCGATGCAGTTAGCTCCGGACTCCGGTCCGATGCAGGGGACAAGGTCCCAGTTAGTTCCGGACTTTGGTCCGATGTAGGGGACAAGGTCCCAGTTAGTTCCGGACTTCGGTCCGATGCAGTTTCCGGGTTTCGGCCCGATGCAGTGGGCGGGGCCCAATATGTGTTTATATGTTATTGTATGGTATGTGGTATTTTGGGGGAGCTCACTAAGCTTCGTGCTTACAGTTTCAGTTTTTGTTTCAGGTACTTTCGCAAGTAAAGGGAAGAGCTCGGGGTGATAGTATCACACACACCACAGCCTAGCTTTTGTCCTGGGGATGATGTTAGTTGTTTTGGATTTGATGTAGTATGATACAGTTTTCCGCACAGTATTTTATTATGATCGGATACATCGCGTATGTTTTTTTTTTGTGTTACGATACTCATATTATGGTTTTGACTATATTGAAAAATGAAAATTTTTGGGTCGTATTTTTGGGTTGTTTCATCTGAACTCGTAATTCATCACCAACAGGTTATGGGTCTGCTGGTGTTTCCACTGGGTTGTCTAGAATAGTCCGTAGTCGCCATCTATACTCTGGTAGATGACTACATCGCCACATTGCTGGTTAAGGTTATGATATCTCCTTTCATCCTATATCACATATTCATCATCATCTATTTACCTAATTATCATCACCTTTCTATCATCACATATCTCTCATCATTTTATTTCATCACACACCAACTATTTCATCTACCTATGTTTCATCCGCAACATATTTGTAGATATAAAATAAATATACCGGCTAAATCTTTTAAAACATGTATAAAATCATTTATCCAGCATAGACAACAAGTATTCAAATAATATGCACACATAACACGTAATTTATATAAAATACTTCATATCTATGTATAAGATGAAAGTAACTATATATACCATAAATGCTTCCTAACTTTGAACCCCAATGTTTACTCTACTAAAGCTTTATATTCTCGGCTCTCTGAACCTAGAAGGGTCCATATCTATAACACCACAAAGCTCAAGATAGCTCTTCCTCTCACTCTACACGCTCAAGCTCACTAGGGTTCTCATTTATGGGAAAGGTAGTCACAATTGAAGGCCATAAGTGCCTTTAAATATGGCTCGAGCCCAAAGATTTAGGGTTTCTGCCAACAGCGCGGACTCGTCGAGTCCATTCATTAATCCGAGTCATCAGTCGCGACCTAAATCGACGAGTTGAGGCATCAAATCGTCGAGTCTCTCTTCTTAACTCAAAAGAAAAATACTTAAATGATGATACCTGGAAATCCGGATATTACATTTTGTTTTTTTATTTCATAGATTTCTTTATCAACAAATGTTGCTACAATTAAACAAAAATAAATAATTTTGCTAAAACATAATACAACAGGAAGTTTGTTCACATTTAGTCATTGAACTTTTTAGAGGGAAACGAACTTTCGATTTTGTTCACATTTAGTCACTAAACTTTTTTTTCATTATTTATTTGCCACTAAACTATTGAAACTGTTCACATTTTACCCTTATGACCGGTAACAGCCGGTCATAAGGGTAAAATGTGAATAGTTTCAATAGTTCAATGACAAATAGATAACGGAAAAAAGTTTAGTGACTAAATTTGATAAAAGTCGAAAGTTCGTTACTCTTTCAAATCATTATCCCATTTATTAAAGGTCAGATGTATTTTAGAGACAATTATGTTAAAACCGAATCGTTGGTAATTTTCATAAAAACTTTAACAATACTTTTTCAGAAAAAGTGAACCCAACACCTTTTTTAACATAATTTCACTTCCAAAAACCTGAACAAATTAGTATCCAAACTAATCTAAAAAATTGTTTTTTTAAACCGAAACTGTATTTTTGCACCTCTATCTAAGCTGATTATTATTTTATTTAAAAAATGGTCTAAATTATATATAATGAAGCTAATGAGGAGCTACGAAAATACAATTACAAAAATAATAGAATTAGGTTTTTTTAATCCATTCGACCAATTCTTAAATTTGTTACCACAAAAAAAAATCTAAGTGCGCATACTCCAAATGACCCACTACATCATTATTGGGATAACTTGTTAAACCTATTTCTTTGGGTTTTAACAAACGCACTGAATCAAAAGAATCTAAGGCTTCCTCAATTGTAACATTTGGATTTGAATAAGTTCCTTTTCAATGCTGAAAGCATAAAAATGCTAACTTGATGATTGTTATAGCACCAAGAGTTTAAGGTTTTAAAGGAAGTCTTGATGGCTAAAATGTAATGTCGGGTTCCCATATGGCATGCAAAGGCATAAAGTTGCCAACTTTATGCCCTAGGACCGATACAACCGGATCCGGTTTCAATATCTTAGGAACCACCAGTTTCGATTCCGGTTCTGTTAAATTTAGGCGGGTACCTGCATATGCTCATTCCTATATGTAAGCTTCATTTTCTTGAAAAAATAAATCTTAATTTTACATGTATTGTAGGTGTTTGATGAAATGCATGAGTGAAATATAAATCTTAATAGAATTCCACATTTTTTCTATGGTTTACTAGCCCGATTTAAGAGTTAATTGATATGTATGTATATAGTAGTATTGCATGATGCATTAAGAAAGTCGATAAGGACTTGGTTGGTTGCTTGATAGATATGTAGGACTATATTAAAATAGAGAACCATACAAATTGACTAAGGTCCCGTTTGATAGTTTCAGTCCGAAAAAGTGTTGTCTAGGAAAATGTTGTGTGAGAAAGTTTTCTAATTGGAAAATAAACCATGTTGTTTGATTGTATATTTGATTGACTGTGCTGGATGATGAAAGATGACAATATTAGCCTATTGTTATATACCATGATAGATGAAGTTGCTGAATAATTATAAAAACATACAAATTGCCATACAAAATCAAAATTACACAATAATTATTTAAAAATCCAAATAGAATGACGACTAAGTTGTTTTTAGTTTATTATTTTTTAAGTTTATGTTACGTTATTATTCTTTTTAGTCATTTTTGTTTTTTTATAACTCGAAGTGTGATTCTTGATCCGATTTATGTCTGGTAGTGGTGGGATGGATGGAATTTTCTAAAATATATTAGGATGGTGATGGTGTTGTCTAAAAAAATTAATCCAATAAAAATGAATTATAAAAATTAACTAAAAGAAATTAATAATACAATAAAATAATATTTATTAATATATATTATTATATATTTATAAATAATATTTATTAATATATAACAATCTAATAAAAAATAATTAATCCGTAATAAAAAAATAGAAAAAGAATTATTTAAAAAAAAATTAATAATCTACATATTATGGCTTTTGCATTTTTAAATCATTTGTATGTACATTTAGATTGCTATTCATTTTCTCCTATTTAAATGAAAAAAAAGTCAATTTTATCTTTGTCAAGTCATGTTTCTTGAATAATTACCTATCATCCCACGTTAAACTGGTTATTATTTTTCAAAATTTACACTTTTGGTCCAGATTTAAATTTTATTATGAATTTGTCCATTTTTTTTACTAATTGAATGTAACTAGGATATAGCCTGTTTAAACAGGCCCTTTAAAACACACACATCACACACTTATCAAAACTCACGATGTGCACTGAAGGTATGTCTTATATAGGCTTACAAACTAACAACAGATAAGAAATCGTGGAACATAAAACAAGCAATAAAATACTATCTACTAAGCCACTACTACCTAAAGAACCGGTACAAGGATTGACCCATATTCTTAAACCCAACATGTCCATTAAGAATTAGTCAATTAACCTTATCCTACATTTCCTTATTCAAATTCTACATAAAGAAAATTATGGACCCAAATTACCCTTAAACAACCGATTAAATCCAACAATCACCCCCTTAATCAGTTGTTCATACCATTTGTTCAAAACAACATTTAATCCCCTTTTTCTATCTTGATTCTTGACCTTTCCTGGACACCCGACCTCCACCTCAGTCACGTCCAAAGTCATCACCAAATCCCGACTTTTCCCGGATACCGGACCTTCACCTCGGTCACGTCCAAAGTCCTCCATACCCGGCTGTTGTTTGTCACCACACAGAATCCGTTTTCACCTAACACTTCTGTGAAACGACAGCCGTCTTCCACCGATCAAGAAAACAAAGCAACCCGCTTTTCCCGTCTTCTTTCACCTGCAAAAACGAAACAAACCCAAAGCCACCTGCTTGACGGATCTTTTCTGTTCGTTTTCTCATGCATCTCCGGTAACTCTCTCCATTTTCCGGTGAAATACCCACAACCTACCGCCGCACTTTCCTTTGAATACCATATATACTTCCCTTTGATCACAACTAACAGCTACAGACTGCCTATTTTTCATCACCAGTCACCCACGTTGTCTTGAACGGTACTCCACATCTCCCCATGACAACGGTCAACCCGATGAACCTTTAACTTCTTCGTCTTCTGCTGTAAACCAACCCTGAAACAACCCCCCGTAGGGAAAAATCGATGCCAAACAAACCTTGTTTCTGATTTTAACCTGCAAAATATTTTCGAGCCGTTGCTTCTACTGCTCTCACAGCCCTGCAGTCAAAGTCTCCTCCCTCCTTCAAAAGTCGACTCTCAATCCGGCCCACTTCTTAAATCGCTTTGATACCAATTGTTGGCACAGGGCCTTTAAAACACATACAACACACACTTATCAAAACTCACGATGTGTATTGAAGGTACTTTTCTTCTTAGTTTTCATTAATTAAATCAAAGATATGCCTTATATAGGCTTACAAACTAGCAACAGATAAGAAATCGTGGAACATAAAACAAGCAATAAAATATTATCTACTAAGCCACTACTACCTAAAGAACCGGTACAAGGATTGACCCATATTCTTAAACCCAACGTGCCCATTAAGAATTAGTCAATTAACCGTATCCTACATTTCCTTATTCAAATTCTGCATAAAGAAAATTATGGACCCAAATTACCCTTAAACAACCGATTAAATCCAACAATCCGCCGCAAGTTGCAAGGTTGTCAATCCATTTTGTAAGTTAAGTTTTGACAGTTATATTGATAAAAGTTAGATACTATTGCATTTATTGGTAGACAAATATACAAGATCGGTACTACTAACTAACTCCAATTAAAAATATCGAATGAAAACATATTATATGTGATTGAACTCATACGTAAGAAACATACACAAAAATAAGCACGAAAACATACACAAAATTTATATCAAAACATAATGAAACTTAAAATTCTACCGACATATACATAAAAATAAATTAGTAATATTATTTCTAGTTTAACGAACGGAGGTTCACATAATCAAAATTGTATTTTATGTTACCTATTTCATACGTAGGAAACGTACATAAAAATAAGCAAAAAACGTATTAAAATAAAAACATTAAAAAGTAGATAAACTTGAATTTATGTCGACACACATATAAAAAAAGCAAGTAAGTACTTGTAAATTAATGAATGAGATGTAAATTTACGTTGAAGCTTTGATCATCTTTAAGTTTTATTGACACATAAATTAAAATAAGCACATAAATCATTTATTTTTATGTTAATGAACGAAAGTTGTTAAGGAATATCAAATTATATATACTATGATCGATAAACACAAAACTTTAGAAAATAAACTTGTGAAAATAACATTGTCACAAAGTTCAAATGTCTTTCAATAGATGAAATAAATTTTTAATTCTTAAATATTTACTATAAATTAAATTTTATAATAAACTTTATAATGTTTAATACAATATAGAAAATAATTTATAGAATTATATGGATTGGAGAATGATAATGAAACATTTAATTACACTAGTTCAATATGGATGCCCTAACATAAATGGCAGTCAATAAGCTCAAACACGTTGTGGTGAGGCTTCCCTTCCGTTTCCAAGAAGAAAAAAAAAGCTCCAAATAGAAAGACTCCGATGGTTTCTATTACATGTAGAGAATTTTGTCTGGTAACCTCTGAGAGGGGATTGCCATGAGTGGGTTTCTCTTCTTTAAGACGATCCCAAATTTATCAGACAGTTCATGTTCTTTATCTTTTGGCAAAGTCCAATCAAACGAGTGCAATAATGAAGCCAAAAGATACACCAACATCTTCTCACCCAAAGGAACTCCTGGACACCTTCTCCTACCAGATCCAAATGCAAGAAAGTTGGTATTGTTTCCAGAATAATCGTATTTGGTTGTTCCATCGGGGTTTAGAAATCTATTGGGATCAAATTCCGTAGGATTTTCCCAGTATTTTGGATCCCTGTGTATTGCCCAAACGTTTATAAACACGTTGGAACCCTTCGGGACTGTGTATCCACCGACATTGCAACACATATTTGGACATCGCCCTATCAACAGAGGAAGTGGTGGGTGTAAACGGAATGTTTCCTTAATAGCTGCATCTAAGTAATGTAATTTGGAAAGATGAGATTCTTCCACAATGTTGTTTAGGCCGACGACTTCCTCTAATTCGTCTTGTATCTTCTTCATTATCTCTGGATGTTTCAAAAGCTCCGCCATTGTCCATTCCGCCATTGTTGATGTTGTGTCTGTACCTCCGGTTACAATGTCCTGTTTCAGAAAAACTTAGTTATTTTGTGTCGAAGGGATGTAGAAAGTAGACAAAGGATTATGTAAATGATAAAACAAACAGATATATAATAAAAGGGCTTGGTAGTTATACCATGAAAAGGGCTTTAATTTGGGTAATACTGAAAGTTGATGTATTGTCTTTTTGTTTATGCTCTAGTAAAATCTGCAATAAATCCTTTCTTCCCTCTTGTTCTACTGATTCTTCAGGTTTAACGCTCATTCTATCGTCGATTATCCTCTGAAATATCTCATCAACCTTCTGCAATTGTTGCTTTATTTTTCGTTCAACGCCCTGTAAATCGAATCGGGAGAGTACCGGAAAAAGGTCCGAAACGTTCGCTGCTCCCAGAAGCTCCACAATCTTTGAAATAACCTCCCGGAACCCAACCCCAAGATTACTGTTTTCTTTCTTTTCATCCAAACTTTTCCCCCACATCATGTTGGTTACGACACTCAACGACGACGTGAACGCCATCCCGCCGACGTCGACCTCATTACCCATCGTTTCATAGACGTGCTTGATAATTTTTCTGACTCCAGCTCGCCGGAAAGATCGAGAAGCTTCAAGGTTCTTGTTGCTCAGGACTTCGGAGACGAACACTTTACGCAGGTTACGCCAGTATGAGTTGTTGTCTGACCAGACGATATCTTTGCCACCGTATGTGACGACAATCCCTGCCACCGGAGGGTCTCGGTTGGAGAAAACATCGTCCTGCACACGCACCACTTCTTTAGCCAGATCGGAGGAGCTGACGATGACGTAGGTCTTACGTCCGAGCTGAAGTTTAAAGATGCGGCCATAACGTTGACCCAATTTTGTGAATTCATGGTGCAAGTCGGGGCTGAGAAATGGAAGGTATCCCAGCACCGGCAATCCACGAGGTCCCGGCGGCAACCGGAATGTGGCCTTCCTGAAACTGTACCATAAAATAGGCAATGAGATGACTGAAAAGATGAGTAATTGGAAAGTGAGGTCGTCTTTCTTGCTGGTGATTAGTTCCGACCACCATGACCACCGGCTATCTGATATCATTTTTGTGAAGATCGATGCTGATGAAATGCAAAGGGAGATAGATATATAAATATAAATAAATAAAATATGGTTGTGTTTCAGAAATTAAGTCATAGTGAGTTAAATTTTGTGGTTGATACCATGCTATACTGAAGATAGGATATTGTAGGTTGTGGGGGTTCCCCTTCTCATGGGCTTTAAAAAGCTGTTTTATGTAAAGTGACAGAGAATAAGAGAACGATATATAAAAATTCATCATTTGTTTATGCCATTTTTGTTTCATATTTTGGTTATCATCATGTATTTTATATGTTTGATATTTTGGGGTTTTTTTGCACGATATGATATGAAGGTATTCAACAAAGTTTAACCGATAGTAATGTTATTACTCTCAAGATTTATGGATATAGTGTCATTATCGAAAAAGAGTTAAAGGTACATTTTGTTGTATTGTTGCGACTTTGATGTAAAAGTATAATTCTAAATATCTATTTTAAAAACGATCGTGTAGAAAAAAAAAATGTTTGTTAATAGAAAATATGGTAAGAATAAGAGTGTTATGTTTTTTTTTTCTTTAGATAAATAGTTAGAAGATACTCTAATTTTCAAAATAAAGCATAAACAACTTCCGCAACATATTTCTTTAAAAGATACTCTGATTATCAAAATAAAGCATAAACAAATCGGTTTTTTCTGGCCGTGAAAATGAGAATGTCACATAATCGTCACCATTACCATACCTTCAGCCACCATCGCCACATTTCAACACCACCACCATCTCATAGTCACCCCTGATTTTCTGATCTGAATCATCCGATTTTCCGTTGTGAAGACCCCCGATTTTCCGATCTAAAATATTGCACCACCGTTTCGGAACCCTAACCCTAGCATCGTCCAAATCTTAATGAAGACGAACAATATGGCGAAGTAAGGAAACCCTAAATGACCGATTAGAGGGGTGATGCTAGGGTTTCTGAATGTCATAGCTTGTACCGTCGTTAGAGAATGATAGAGATGAAGATAGAAGAAGGTGAAGCTAGCGTTTCTGAAAATGTGAATTCTGGAGCAAGGGTTTCTTAGATGTGGCGATGGCGGCGAAATGAACGACATTAGCAATCCTCAGTGTTTGTTGACGACGATGTGTTGAACGAAGACGGTAGAGGCGGCGACGAGTTCAGCCAGATCTTCGTCGTCTTTCCAGGTCTGACGTGAAGGTATTATACCAGACAACAGATGACGACAAGATGGTGGTGCTCTGATGAAAATGGCGGACCCTTCTGGTTTGCTGTCAAAAAACGTCTCTGATGAGGAATCTTCTTGTTGCCAAAAACCTAGATCACCGGAAAAGCCTACAGAATCTGGTGGTGTTTCAATTTTCTGAATAGGAGAGAGAAAGAAAGGGGGTGGGGGTGATAATACAAATAGATTTTTTTAGTTATTGTAATCTTATATATATATATATATATATATATATATATATATATATATATATATATATATATATAATGAAAATATAATGGCAAAATCGTTATTTTATAAAAATTCAAAAGAATATCGACCAAAGTGAAAAGAAAATGAAAACCTTTTGACCGTGAATGCTAGTCTAAACCTTTTTGCTCCAAAGTAGTAATTTCTCCCTAACCACAAGGACCATTCTTGTAATTTTTTCTAAATTTTTTGAAAATGTATTATTATTATTATTATTATTATTATTGTTATTATTGTTATTATTATTATTATTATTATTATATATATATATAATGAAAATATAATGGCAAAATCGTTATTTTATAAAAATTCAAAAGAATGTGGACCAAAGTGAAAGGAAAATGAAAACCTTTGGACCGTGAGTGCTAGTCCAAACCTTTTTGCTCAAAAGTAGTAATTTCTCCCTAACCACAGGGATCGTTCTTGCAATTCTTTCTAAATTTTGTGAAAATGTATTATTATTATTATTATTATTATTATTATTATTATTATTATTATTATTATTATTATATATGTCACACCCCAAAAACCAGGAACGGCGGAAACGTTCTGGGGCGGAGGACATCATGTATAATATCAACAACAATGTAAAGTAGTAAACAAGCAACAACATCATCCATTGCATTAATAATATAATTATTTTACAAATGTGTTCTGTCAAATTTTGATAAACACTAAAGCATAAATCAAAATGAAAGATAAGTCTTGAACAAGCTCCATCTTCCTTTCTCCTTGCATCGGTACCTGTCTATGATGACCTGAGGATACAAGTAATTTTGAAAGCGAGTATCAGCTTTGAAGCTGGTGAGATCATAAGTATTTTAGTGTCTTAATTTGTATGTAAATACTTGTATGTATTTGAAATGTAAGTATTTGTATGTATACGAATTGTAAGTATTGAAAATGTATATGAACTGTAAGTTTTGAAAATGTATATGAAGCAACTGTAAACGTTTGAAAAACCCTAGAAATCCCTATGATTCCTACTAGTATGTGAAGGTGTATTCTACCAAGACCTAACTGTTCTGAATGTAGTCTTCTACCAAGACCTAACTGTTCTGAATGTATGTCTCTTGTAAGAGTATGTATTTTCCCAAGTATATCTATCATTATCCAAAAATATAGTATCTACATTATTGTGCGTCGTGTGAATGTTCACGAAGTGAATGTAATGGAAAAATGAAATAGTACTATGGTGTAGTGCTATAAGAACTACCACCGTACTAATTACCTTAAACCGGATTTATATTAAGGCATTATGTGATAAATTGCACCATATTATCGACTAGTAACAACGACATAATGAATGGTCGTAATAACGGAATGACGTTTGGCACCCGCAGACCTGCAGGTCCGGCTGTAGCGAGCAGCAAGGTGTAGGATTGTCAATCCAGTATAGATCTATACGCAAACTCACGCTCTCCCTCCAAGAGAATTCTGGCTACAACTCGAGCCATGACAATTAAGTCACGCTCCGATTTAAATCACAATAATTAACGTATTCTTGTATATGTACTGTAATGAACTGTTCTAGCTGTAATGTAATGAACTGTTCTAGCTGTAATGTACGTGCTCTCTACCTAGCAAGTATAGTAATGTAATCGTTCTAGTATAGTTGTATATGTTCTCTTCCTAGTATAGTTGTATATGTAATGTACTGTAATGTTCTAGAAAGTATTGACTCATGAATGAACTAACTCATTGTATGATATCGCGTTCTAGTAATTGTTATAGTATCTTCCTAAACTACCCATATGGTAGTTTACTAGTAATCTATCTGGTAAGTATGGACATGGATGTATACCCTTGCTACCCAAGGGCATATGTTGAACTGGAAGGACCTTTTATGACTATATATGTATACATGATATATAACTAATATTTAAACGACCTTCGGACGAATACCCAATATCCCACCAGACCACATCTCAAGGCACGAAAAGGAAATAGGGTGGATAGCCTTCCTAAGTCTTTTAAACATTTCTTATATAAGTATACATATAGAGGCATGCAATTTATAATATAAAAGCATAAATAAGTTTTGTAAGACATTTGAAACATAAATATTATTTTAAGAAAAGATCGACTTGATGTCAATCTATAAAACAATTTGAAGGCATAAGTTTAATAAAACAGTTTAAGTATAAGGAAACATTTGTTTGAAACATAGTTGCAAATAAGTTTGAAAGGTAATGTACGGAGTAAGCTGTACAGTGTAAAAAGGAGTTTAAAACATATAAAATGTTTATAAAAAGTCATTTGAAGGAAACTGTTTAGTAAAACGGCTAATGAGTAGCCAAATCATTTGAATGCTGTATATTAATCACATGTGATTGATGTAATAAGTAATATAATCCTACTTACTAATCTCATGTGATTGACATAATAAGTAGCATGATTCTACTTGTATCCCCCCCCATAAAACATTTAAAAATAGTTTAAAACATTAGTTAAGGGGTATGAACTCACCGGCAGTAAGTGACGGGAATTGAACGGACTGTTATCGTACGGAAGGATCGGACAAGTGCTTGGTGTCAAGTGGAGACTTAGACACACACAATGATCCTAATTACATATGAAAACATATGTATATAAATAATTAGTGATTATAACACTAATTATACAAGTAATAACATTTAAGCGCGAGCAAAACACTTTTGGTCAAGTGCTAGGAGGCTAAAGGGTTGCAATAAAGGAGTGCAATGCCCCTATTTGGAGTTTAAGGTAAAAAGACCATATTCATTGGAGTTTACGGCCCAAAGGAGTAAGCTCCTGGCCGTAAACTCCCAACCAAGGCTTGAAATGGTGCTTACAATCACTACAACTCTAGTGGGAATTTATTCAAGGCTTATACAAGTGTTTGGGCACCATATTGACTCCTTTGGCGAGTTTACGGCCCAAAGACCCTTTTCCCTTGGAGTTTACGGCGGTAAACTCCCTTGGGAGGGTGATTATGGTGCTTTCAAGTCTCTATAATAACTAGGAACAATTCTAGGCTTTTGTACTTGGCTTTGGAAGAGTTTATGGCACCATTTGGTACCATTTCTTGGAGTTTACGGCCATATAACATTTTGGGCCATAAACTCCCTCACACATGGGGTTCTAAATGTTTTAGCTAGTCCATAACTCATCTAGGTACTTGTCCAAATTGTCCCTTGGCCTAAGGAAGTGTTTAGGGTGTCCTTTGACCCTTTTATGGGAGTTTACGGCCCAAGAAATACTCTTGGCCGTAAACTCTTCAATACTTGTGCTTTTCTTATGTTTCCTAGGTCCTAAACACATTAAGGTTTTTGCCAAAAATAGAGTCCAAGCCTTTGAGGGTGATTAGGGCACTTTTAGCCCTTGAAAAAGGGGTTTACAGCCCAATAACATATCCTTGGCTGTAAACTCCTAAAACTACATGGTTTTGATTGATTTCTAGCCTCTAATGTTCATACATAAAGTCCTTAACTAGTTTCCTAACAAGGAATTGGGACTAGATGGCCTTTAGGCCTTGTTTTGGAGTTTACACCCCAAGAACGTTCTTGGGCCGTAAGCTCCCGGATCGTGTGTTTTGGACATGTAAATAATGTTATTAAGTATATAACAAGTATTAAAACACATCTAGGGAAGTAGACTCACAATCTGAGATGAAAACCCGAAGATCCGTGAGAGAGAAATTGGCTTTTCTCTAAATGGAATTCAACTAATGAACCAATTTGGTTCAGAATTCTATTTATAGTCCTGAGATTTTTGGCAGAAAATATGTCTATTCTCGGAATGGATTCTAATGATCTAGGGTAATGGAATTTACAGTGTTGCACAAAATCCTAGTGCAACCACTCTCCTAATACCCTTTTTTGGTGTAAAACCCTGAAACTGCCAAACTTATATTCTAAGTCTGAATTTTCACTATAACTGATCTACATCTATTGGCTTGATATGGTTTATTCAGAATGGAAATTTCGGTTTTTCACAATATATATATATATATATATATATATATATATATATATATATATTAAAATTATCCTGCCTTTGCCTTAGCTACAGTAATCTTTCTAGACTTTGGGCAAAACTAGTCCCCTGATTATGGGTGATGTTGCAATTCTGTCTATTTTCTTTTACCTTCCAATTTTGCCACAATACTTTTTGGCTTTAGCAGATTCAGTCCCTCTATTTTTGGTCTTTTTTTAAATATATTATTGTTGGTAGATACGTGTTCTTTATCCTTTTCCTTTACCGATTTCCTTTTCCGTTAGTGGTTTGCACGTGTTATCGACTTAAACAATCCACCGCCCACCGCCCATAACACTGCCTCTTCTTACCCACTTTCTCTAGATGCTTCCCACCGGCTTAACCCTCCATCCCTCTCTAAACTCATCGGCTTCAGAGAGTAAACATCATGGCGACAAGGGTGCAACACTCCCTTCAATTTCAGAGACACAACATCACCGCCTTCTTCTTCTCCTCCTCATCCTCATCTTTTTCAAATTCCATCAACAAAACCCAAATCAAATTCCGTTCAAAATAGTTCTCACCTTCTTCTTCATATTCTTCAAAAAGATCAGGAGTTGCTTTATACTGCACCTGCACTAGCAATTCAGATTCTACAGATTTACATTCAACACCCATGCCAGCAAAAGAAAACCTCTTTATCCCGATGACTCCTCTTTATTACGTCAATGCTCCTCCTCATGTTTCTATCTATCTATCTATCTATTGTTCTACCTCGAGAATAATAATTTGAATTTGTTAATTTCGACATCATACTATTTTAGGGCTAATAATGCCTATCAAGAATTCAGGAATTTTTTAAATACTATTTCCTTGAAGTATACTTAGTTTGATTTAAAAACAATCGCGTAAGATTCATTCCAACAAGGTAATTTTTTTCACTTTTTTTGCTTAATCTAAATAAACAGGGTTATAATTAGGGTTCTAGTTTTTTTTTTTTTTTAATTTGCAGGATGTAGGGCAAGCGGTTGTGGAAAGCTATTCACGGGTGATTGAAAGTTTAGCTTTTAATTAAATGGCGAGGGTTGATGATCTGTTATACGTAGATGATTCTACCAAGAAATATGCTGCAATGGAGGCTGGTCTTCATCTTCAACTGCCGAGATTTCATGGCTTCTCATCATTGTCTTCCATGGTGGGACGACCGACATTTGGTAATTCACCTTTGTCGACTACAAATCCGGGGAAGAGACTATCATCATTTAGTTCAACGAGCAATATTGATTTTTATTTAATCCTAGATTCTTCTCATTGCTCTAGAAAATCATTTACAGAAATATGCCCAGGTGAGATCTTCTGATATTACTTGACAAAAATTAATAAAAAAAAGTAGGCATGTTGATTTCCTCTATGTCTTATATATCAATAACTTTTTTGATTTTTTTTAGATGGAGAATCTGGTATTCAGGGATATAAGGGAGACATATAAGGCTCATTATCTTTGTATTAGAAGTGAAAAAGTTGCAGCTGGACTGAGATAAATGCAAGCTTATGTTCAACCATATCTATGTGTATTGGTCTACACAATAAAAAAAAAGTGTTGGTCCACAACAAAATCCAAAAGGTACATCTTGCAAACATTTAGTGGGGGAAAGGTTCAAGTTTTTTAATTGCTTTTTGGTTTTTTTTTTTTTTTTTTTTTTTGCCTTTCTTTAAGTATGTTGTTGTTGTGTACCTATGCTGCTACAAATCTGCTATCCCCCAAGAAGAAGATTATTCAAACTTTAGAAAAGATACAAAGTTGAATTAAATTGTTTGATGACTTTCAACTAAGCTTATTGAGTTCTATAATACATCCTTTAATCTTTTATATCACCACTTATAAGATATAGAGGCTAAATTTTATTGTTAAATTCAGTTATTAGGTGTTTTGAATTGTTTGGGTTCATTTAGGAAGTAAAACTGGAACAATATGGACACAAAAGTCATGTTATTTTAATTTGTCATTTCTTGATTTTAAACAGGAAAATCAAGAAGAAGAATGTAGGACTGAATGTGAAACAGTTCGTTCTCAATCAAGTCGACGAAGCAGAGCTGCTGCAATTCATAACCAGTTTGAACGAGTAATTTGCTTTGGTTGTTGTTCCAATTCACCACCAATTACTAATGTTGACGAGCCATTAAAGGGCCTTAAAGTACAAGGCCAAACTATGAAGATATCTATTCTTTTAGATGATTTTTGTGAATTATGTCAGAACCCTTTCAAAGAAAAAAGGTAACATATATATAATTTAAATGTCAATTATTAAATCAAATGTTTTTTTATCGAACTAATGTAACCTTATATTTTTGTCTAATGTAATGCCTGTAGATCCGGGCTAGTCAATTAACAGACAATTAGTGTCGAAAATGACTTTTTTATAACATATTATTTAGGAGGATTAGTCTTAACTAAGTTGTAGTATATGTTACAACGATTTTGTACATATAAAGAACGTTGAAATCTGAGTTATAACGAAGAAGTTATGACATGTCAAAGTTTTGCGATAGAACCGGCACAACGTTGTGTGACGTAAAAAGTGAATTTATGATAGAGCGATATTTATCCTTAGTGATCTAAAAGAACATTGTAGAGATCATTAAACCAAGAATGTGAATAAAAAGAACGCCCAAATCTGACTTCGTATGAGGAAGTTATGATTTTTCGAAGTTTCGGCTTAGCAGTGTACAACCCAAAGTTCGAATATGAGATCGAGCAATATTTAGATGAAACAATCTAAACGAGAATTGAATATCTCGTCGATAGTAGTCCAACGGAAGAAAGATAGATGAAAATGGACGTCGGATGAAGAAGTTATGAATTTCTAATGGAGTTTACCTCTCCTGGCCTACTAAAAATAATATAAAAGTAATATATTTATAATATATTAAAAATAAAGTCAAAATTAGCCAACGAAGTCTAAACTAGAGTTGTAGATCTTGTTTTTACCTACGCGTCGATATAAAGAACGTCAAAAACGGAGTTCGTATGCAAAAGTTATGACTTTCTGAAGTTCGGGGCGCGAACCCCAAAACCGTGTCAGTGGCCACGACGTGGAAATAATGCCCATGACATGGCATGACTTCTGATGCCTTCTAGAGCATGACAAAGCAAGTGGACGATGACGCATGTGTAACGCCCGTAGATCAGAGCTAGTCAATTTAGAGATAATAGGGGTCGAAAACGACTTTTTGACAAAATATTATTTAGAATAAATAATCTTAACCAAGTTTTAGAATATGTCTCAATGGTTCTGTACATATAAAGAACGCCGAAATCCGAGTTATAACGAAGAAGTTATGGCTCGTCGAAGTTTTTTGGCAAAACCGGCACGACACCGGGAGACGTAAATAGTGAATTTACGATGGATGAATTTTTAGCCTTAGTGATCTAAAAAAAATTTGTAGTATACGTTAAACCGAGAACATACAAAAAGAAGAACGCCCAAATCTGATTTCGTATGAGGAAGTTATGAATTTTCTAGGATTTGGCATAGTAGTACACGATCCGAAACTTGAATTTTAGATCGAGCGGTTTTTGGCCTATGCGGCCTAAATGAGAATTGAAGATATAATTAATAGGAACTCAATGGTATAAAGACAGACGAAAACGGAGTCCGTATGAAGGAGTTACAAATTCTTCACAGTCATTTAACAGCCTAATCTCCTTCTACTGTTAAATTTAAGATCGGTCGAGAATTAGCAGATGGAGTATAAATGAAAGTTGTAGATCTTGTTTTTACCTACGCGTGGAAAAAAAGAACATCAAAAACAGAGCTCGTATGCGAAACGTACGGGGTTTAGAAGTCAGTAGGGTGCTGCTGCAAAAGGGGTGACGTAGTGCAATGTGAGCCACACACGTGTCACCACCAGAATGTTGACATCTGGCCATGAACTCGATGAGTTAGAGGCCAACTCGACGAGTTGAGCTACCAGACCACCTATAAATAGAGGTGTCGGGTTCCCTTCATTCTCCACATCATCCAACTTCACTTTCTCTCTCTCGCCTCCCTTAAGCCCCCTAAAGTCTAGGTAAACCCCCTAGCACCCGAAGGAAGCCCCGAGGCTCCCGAAGCACTTGAAGTCTCCGAAGAAAAGAGCCTCCGGCTCAGAAACTCTGCCCCGACAGAGCCCGGTTTCCAAGGAAACCAACTGTAAGTGAGCTATACATACCCTATCTTTAGTATAACTTATGTTTCAATATAGTAAAGTTATTAGGAACTTATAATAAGTATTTAGACTATTATTATGAGTTATATAAGTGTCATTATAATGTATTTTTAACCACTCGCGGTACGGGGGTTCCAGTTTGGAAGCCGCTTGGGTTGCTGGATTCAGAAGTGTTTTTATGCCGAAATGATCCTGCCTCGGTGTTCCGTGTCTGGCCTCGTCTATATATAGTGGGTGAAAAGTATTGTGTTAACGCTTATATAATAATAATAATAATAATAATAGCTAGACTATTAATTAGTCGCATTTAACGTCAGACTAAACCCTAGTGATATTGATACTAGGTTTTGTTGAGGAAATTGTTTTAAGAGTAACGCAGTGCTGTCCGAGTGACGAGTCACCACCTTACCAGGTGAATGCATGGTCCGTTTCATCTTACACATAGATATGAAGTATTTTATATAAACTACGTGCTTTGTGTGCATATTTTCTGTATACTTTCTATATATGATGGATGAACGATTTTATATAAGTTTTATATGATTTAAACTGTATATGTATTTATATCTACATAATTTCTTGGGTAAAACATGGGTAGATGAAATATGAGTTGGATGATGAGTTGAAAGGTGATATAGACCATGAGGTAAGGGTGAGAGGTGGATGATGTAAGAATCCTTATTCCCAAATGTTGGCCCTATCATCTAGCAGAGTATGGATGACAACCACAGACTATTCTAGACACTCCAGTGGAACACTAGCAGGCTTGCAACTTGTAGGTGTTGTCAACGATGTGTTCAACTGTGTACTCTAAAAACCCATTGACATGTATTGCGTGTGGACTCTTTAAAACGATACTGTCAATAAACGTGATAACCCGATCAGCTGTGCTCGAAGGAAAATACTGGCAGCTGCGCCTTATATAGAATGTCACAATTCTGGCAGCTGCGCGTAAATGATAGAACTAGCAGTTGTGCTTGACAGCTGTGTCATTGATAACGATGGATTGCGTACCTATTCCTTAGGATAATACTTAGGAATGAATGAATGAGAAATAACTGATTCTTAGGGTAGATCCTTAAGAGTAAAAAGATAATGGGGATGGGTAATTGGGTTAACTGTTTGATGATTAAACATAATAATTATATTATTATGGGTTGAAAACCCTATGTATTTACCAGGTTTCTCAACCTGACTCACTCAGTTTATTTATATCACAAGTGTTGATATGAAGTCACATTACACTGAAAGATTAAGGAGATATAAATCACTAGTGATAATGAATTTAAGTTCTGTTTATGCTTACGTTTCTGTATTGACGATGACATTCCAAATATTTTAAAATGAATAAAAATATTTTTCTTCGAAAATGCTTTCATAATATATTTATCATGTTTTACTGGGAACAAATTCCACAACATTTTTATTAAAATAGGTACTCTAATTTTTATAAAGCATAAACAAAATCGGTTTTTTCTGGATGTGAAAATGGGGATGTCACACCATGCAATGATGTTCAAGCCCACGATGTGGAAAATGAGAAGTACCCCTGAAGCCCCGGTATCATCTCGAGACCCGAAGCAAGTCCCAAAGCCTCGAAGATCCCAAGAAGAAAAAAGTTTCTGAGCCGAAGCTCTGCCTGCGAGAAGTCCGGTGTGTGAAGTGATCTCGGTTTCACCGAAGAATACTATTTGAAGAGCCGTAGTGCTGTCCAATCATCTCCTGATCAAGTGAGTGTATAGTCCCTTTCATAACACGATTTTAATACAAGTATTGTTTGAATGTATTAAGTATACGTTTTGTGTGAGTGTATAGTTACTTTCTTCTAACACATAAATATTAAGTATTTGCTATGAAATACGTATTATGTGTTAAAAAGTTGTTTGTTTATCTGAGATGAGTGTTGATAACGAAGTATTGACTATAAAATACGTGATATGTGTTAATAAGTTGTTTGTTTATTTGAGATTGGTATTGAATGCAATATTTGGTAGAGGTTTTAAATAAGTTAAATTTTATATGTGTTTTATATCTACTATTATGTTGGGAAAACATGGGTAGATAAATGATGAAGTGCGAAAGATGATTAAGAATAATATTGATAGATGCACCAATAGTGAATGTAATAATACTAGCAGATGCGCTTAGGAATAATTTTGGCAGATGCACCAAATAGAGAATGTCATAATATTAGCAGATGCGCTTAAGAATAATGTCGGTAGATGCGCCTAATAGTGAATGTCGTAATCTTGGCAGATGTACTTAAAGGATAATGTCGACAAATGTACATAAAATAGAATGTCATAATGTCAGCAGATGCGCCTAATAGTGTATGTTGTAATCCGGGCAGAGGCGCTTAAAGGATAAGCTTGGCAGATGCGCCTTATATAGCGATGGATTTTGTCTTTAACAACATAAAATGACTGTATCACCCTTTTCAAATGACTATATCACCCTTTTCCCGTCTGACAATTCACATCAACCAACTACAACCATGGAGTTTCCGACAACCATGAAACCACCGTCGATGATATTTGCTCAGCCACCTTCTCCTCTCTTCTGCAACCATGCCGATGACCACACATCTCATATCTTTCTTTCTTTGTAACACATGAACCCTACCACAACCACCATAGGATCAATGCCATTATCGAAGTAACCAATGTCATCACCGCCCTTCATCTGCTCACCACTCTTCATTTACACCCCGACGAACACCCTTCTTCTGTGGCCTCACCTTCACCGAACATAAAAGGAAGAACAAATTTGATATTTTCCACCTCAATCTTCATTTGAAACCCTGGTTACACTTCTATCTCATTTTGAAACCCTAGATCTAAGTTACGCTCCGTTTGAAGTATTACCAGAGGGTTTTGTGTCAAATCAAACTCGTTACAGAGCTTCAACTTGGAAGAAATCCAGTTCGTGACTGGGTACTTTTCTGATGAGAATTTGCTGGGGAGGAGCAAATTTTCTTACAAACAGGTTTTGAAGGAAAAATTGGTTGTGGTAGTGAAGTGTGTAATTGTGACAAGCTGTAAGGCTGATGAAATCGAGTTTACAAAAGCGTTAAGGTTGTTAACCTCTTTGAAACACGAAAATCTTGCTAGGCTTCGAGGGTTTTGTTGTTCGAAAGGTAAAGGTATACGCTTTTTAGTGTATGATTTCGCATCAAAATGGAAGTGTTGAAGGAAGATCCAGGTTTCCGGTGGTGGAACTATTTTCCGATGGTGGTTCCGATAGTGGTGCTGATTTTCAATGATAGATGATGGTTAGACCTTTTTGGCTGGATAGATAGATATTAGGTTTAAAGTTTTAAAAATGTTCGGTGGACCTAAAATTTTAATTAAAATATTTTTTTTAATACTTAAAAATAATCAAAAATGTAAAAAAAAAAAAAAAAAAAAAAATTAAAAGTGCTCATTTCAAATCTCTCAAATGATGAAACGTACAAATTTAAACTAACAATGGATGAAAGATGCACTTTTTTACGATATAAGAGAGAGTTTGAATATATATATATATATATATATATATATATATATATATATATATATATATGTATTGGGATTTGAACCATCGATTTCAAAAATGGACGATACCACCCGATACATATCATTGGACTAGAAATCGTTTGGTGGACAACCTTGATTAATTTAAAAAAAAATATGGATTGAATGTGTTTTTTGAGATCTATACGATGAAGATTCGCGTATTTTACTCATTATTATAATTTAAAATGATTGGTGATATAAGAATATGAGCTTGTTGTTGGATTAATGTCTAAGTCAGTAACCATATTTGGTATATACTTGACCCGAATGTGCATGGTCCTTTTGGGTTGCCTTCACCAAAGCAACTTGACAAGGTAATTTGATATGAGAGAGGAGATATTATGATTTATTAATATATTATAAGAATAATATATTAAAGGAGAAATCATATTTATTTGATTAGTATTAGTCATAAATTAATTAGGAATTAATTTGGTGACTAAAAGAGACAAATTAAATAAAGGGGTATAAACTGTCAATTGTGTGATAGTTGAGTTTTGGGCTAGGAAACCTAATGGACTAAGGGGGAACGAAATTATGATGAAGGATCATCATATTTTCGTCCAAGGCCTCATTCCATAAGGTTTCTTGGGCTGCTTGGTGGCTAAGCTGTCCATTAGGGTTTTGACTGAAACCCTAGCACCCTATAGTATAAATACATACCCTATGCTTCAATTTAAGGCCACTTGATTCCAAGGGAACCCTAGGGCCGAAATTAGCATCATTCCCTTCTCTCTCTTAGTTGCCTTCTTGCTTCAAGGTGTTTGTGAGCCATTAGAGGCACTACAATTGTGGTGCTTGCTTTCAAGAGTTCTAGAGAGTTCAAGATATCAAGGAAACTAGTTGTTATTGCTATATAACAACAAAGGTATGTTTTCTACACTTCTATGTAAATTTTGAAAATTATAGAAGCATGCTAGGGTTTATTTTGTGTTCATAAAGTTGTATGTCTTATGGTGAAAACATAGATCCAAACTAGGGTTGCATGCACACATAGGATTGTTTGTATAAAACCTAACAGTGGTATCAGAGCCATTGGTTTTTTGTTTTCAATTGGATTTGATGCATATTATGAACTTGACAAATTAGGGTTTATGGCAAGTAAACCCTAAGGCTTGGTGATTTTCGCAAATTAGGGTTGCCAAACCCTAGTTGGCGATTTTTTGATAGGGTTCTTGAAACCTTTTTGCCTAGCCTCCAAATTTCGAAATTAGGGTTATGAAACCCTAGGGATTTCGAAAATCCCTTGTCCCCATGATAAGGTCCCAAGATTTTAGGGATATGGATAATACTATCTTTATGATTATCAATTTAATTGTTTAAACTAGATAATTGAAGATCTTGTATTATCCTTTCCATATATTTAAAAATAAAAGGATTAAATAAATTAATAGTTTAATTTTATGATAATCCCTAAAGATTTAATATTTCAAATTAATTGTTTGATTTTGATAATTATTAAATCAAAGATTTTTGGTGTTTAAAATTTTAAATTAAGTAGCCTTAATTCCGAAAATTTTAAATACACATTAAGATACTAGTATTTTTGAAATGTTTTAAAATACACCCTTATACAATTATGATATTATAAGATTAATTATTATATATGTATAAGAATAAGCTAGTCTTATCGCTAGTAGGCCTCATTCACGAAGCCGGTCTATAAGGTGGGTATAAGGTTGCTGCCTATAAAATGGCGCTTAATGGATGTACACTCACATCTACCGCTTGCTTGACTGGTGGAGGGTCGTTAGCCGAACGGATAGGATAGGGCGTTTAATTCCTCATTAAAAGTATAATGGAAATATTAAAGTAACTACATTGTTTTACAAATTCCCACTCTTAGTTACTTTAGGGTAAAAATGTGAAAATGATGCTAATCCATGGAATTACACTTCGTACCCTTGTCAAACGTTGATGGAGCGCGTGTGGTTAACCGGCACATCAATTTGGGGATGACATTGGTAGCGAAGGGTGACTCGATGTTTGTCATAGATCAATGGAGCGTGTGTGGTTCACCGGCACATTGATTAGGTGATAAAGACATTGAGTGCACCGCGTTGATTCGCATGGTTATTCACAAATTTGTTTGCGATCCTCGGCATCCCAGTCGCAAATTTGAAATGCATATCGAGATTTAAACATGCCATTGAAAAGTTCAATGAATCTCAAAAATCTAGGAGTTTTCAATACATTTAAAACCTAAATTGCTTTTTTGTTTTTCATGGTGAGAATTAGTGAATCGTCATTCACTTACCTTCAAATTATTTACTTTTAGAGTACGGCATCCCTTTCTAAGTTGTAAATAATGGTGTTGGATCCTAGCCCTAATTACTCATTTGGGTGTTTAATTAGGGATTCATTTCTAATCAAACTTTTTTCCTTTTCAGATGTCAACAAACAACAACAACAACGCTTCTGGGTCATTCTCGTTGATGAACTTGTGTCAGAAAGTGACATTTGATGGTTCAAACTTCACCGAGTGGATGAGGTATATCCGCATGATCACACGCTACGAGGACAAAGAATATGTCCTCGATGAAAAGCTTGAGAAGATCATCCCAGATGTTGCTACTCCTGAGGAATTGGCCGCCTTTGAGGCCCACGAGCGTGATGCCACGAAAGTTCACTGCATCATGCTGGCCACCATGAATCCCGAACTCCAAAAGTCCTATGAGGACATGTATCCATATGAAATGCATCAGGATTTGCTGGAAAGGTATCACCAGAGCGCGAGGCAAGAGCGCTATGAGATCATTACTAACATGATCACCGCTAAGATGGGGAGTGGAGAATCCCTAACCTCTCATTTGCAGAAAATGCAGAGGTATGTTGATCGTCTTCTCAAACTTAATGTTAAGTTTGATGAGGATTTGGCTATCGACATAATCCTTCACTCCTTGCCCTCCTGCTACAATCAGTTTAGGATGACCTACCATATGAATAAAGAGGAGGTCTCCTTGAGCAAGCTCCAAGGACTCTTGAGGACTGCTGAGAGCAACCTCAAAGACAAATCCGTTGCACCGTCCCCTGCTGTGGCCGCTCCTGTGATGGCGATAGGTCAAGGAAAGGGTAAAAAGAGGAAGGCTCTATGTAAGAGCCACCATAAGGGGAAACCCCGTGATGGTTCGTCCTCAAGTGGGACCAAAGTAGGCCCCGCTAGACCCTCTTCCGATCCTAAAGAAGCAGAGTGCTTCTATTGCCACCAAAAGGGCCACTGGAAGCGAAGCTGCCCACAATATCTGCAGGACATAAAAGATGGGAAGATCAAGCCCACATTTGCAGGTATGTATTCTATTAAATCTAATAACTCATCATTTGCTACTTCATGGGTTCTTGATACAGGATGTGGTTACCACATTTGTTCTGATTTGCAGGGCCTAAAAAGAAGTAGGGAAATGGAGCATGGGAAGATGAACCTGATTATGGGAAACAGAAGATCATCGCCTGTGACCAAAGTCGGTGTTTATTCTTTAGTGTTGAGAAATGGGTTAGGAATAGATTTAGAGAATTGCTGTTATTCGCCAGATATGGCAAGAAACATTATTTCTTTTCACGGGTTGTTTAGACAAGGTTTCAGATATTCTTTTGATAATAGTAATGGTTCTATTAATGTTTATTTGAATGGTGTCTTTTATTTCAATACATTACCTTGTAATGGGATTTATGAATCTGTGATGATTGTTGATAATTTCGGAAATAATGTTTTGAATATTGATTCGTCTACTAGTCTAGACAAAGCATGCTTGTGGCACTGTCGTCTTGGCCATGTCAACAAGAAACGCATAGCCCAACTCCAAAAGGATGGAGTGTTGGAGTCATTCGACCTTAGGGACGATGATACGTGTGAATCTTGTTTACTTGGGAAGATGACCAAGTCACCCTTTACTGGCACTTGTGAAAGGGGTGAGGGTTTATTGGATCTCATACACACTGATGTGTGTGGGCCCTTTAGATCCACCACAAGGGATGCTTGCCGCTTCTACGTGACTTTTACAGATGATTATAGCAGATATGGATATATCTACTTGATCAAGCAAAAGTCGGAAACCTTTGAAAAGTTCAAAGAGTTTAAGAGTGAAGTGGAGAATCAGCTGGGCAGGAAAATCAAGATGCTTCGGTCAGACCGAGGAGGAGAGTACCTAAGTCTTGAGTTTCACGACTATCTAAAAGAATGTGGAATCGTTTCGCAATTGACGCCTCCAAGAACGCCACAATTGAACGGTGTGGCTGAGAGACGTAATCGGACCTTGTTGGACATGGTTCGTTCTATGATGAGTCGGACTTCGTTACCAATAGCTTTCTGGGGGTATGCCTTAGAGACTGCCGCCCGTATACTTAACTTAGTTCCCACTAAGAAGGTTTCCAAGACTCCTCACGAGATGTGGACAGGGAAGGCTCCCTCGTTGGCACATATTAAGGTTTTGGGTTGTGAGGCTTTCGTAAGACGAGAGACTCACGACAAACTTGAACCTCGTAGTGAGAAGTGTTATTTCATCGGCTACCCACAGAAGTCTTTTGGCTACCTTTTCTATAGACCGAGTGACAATGTTGTCTTCGTTGCTAGAAGAGGAGTTTTCCGAGAAAAGGAATTGATAGGCCAAGAAGACAGTGGGAGGCAAATTGAACTTGAAGAAATTCAAGATCAAAGCGATGAAGGAACCTCTGACACTGGCACTCAACTTGAGGAGGAAACTCCTGTTGAACCTGTTGACGTGTCCTTACCTCTTCGACGTTCTTCTAGGGCTAGTGTTCCACCCCAGTTTTATGGTTTTCATATTACTACTGAAGGGGATACGTTTATTAGTGATAGTACACTAGTAAATTTGGATGAACCTAGCAACTATAAGGAAGCCATGGCAGGCCCAGAGTCTGCAAAATGGAAAGAGGCTATGGACAGCGAGATTCAGTCCATGTACGACAACCAAGTTTGGAATTTGGTTGATAATGTACCAGGTCGTAAGACAGTCGGGTGCAAGTGGATCTTCAAGAAGAAGACGGACACGGATGGGAAAGTGCATACTTATAAAGCGCGATTGGTTGCGAAGGGCTTTACTCAAACTCCCGGAGTTGACTATGATGAGACCTTCTCACCAGTTGCGAAGATAAAGTCTATTAGGGTGATGCTTGCCATAGCTGCGTTTCATGATTATGAAATATGGCAGATGGACGTAAAGACCGCTTTCCTTAACGGAAAGTTGGCTGAGGATGTCTACATGAATCAGCCAGAGGGTTTTGTCGATGTGAAGCATCCGAATAGGGTATGCAAGCTTGAGAGATCTATTTATGGATTGAAACAAGCATCTCGCAGATGGAATCTTTGTTTTGATGAGAAGGTTAAAGAGTTTGGCTTTCTGCGAAGCGAAGATGAATCTTGTGTGTATGTCAAAGCCAGTGGGAGTATAATAAGCTTTCTCGTATTGTATGTCGACGACATACTACTCATAGGAAACGATGTCCCAACCTTGCAGGAGGTCAAGTCCTGGCTTGGGAAATGTTTCGCTATGAAGGACCTCGGAGAAGCTGCTTATATTCTGGGAATAAGAATAGTAAGAAACAGGGAAGAGAGACTGATAGGACTCAGTCAGGATACATACTTGGAAAAGGTGCTAAAGCGTTTTAGTATGGAAAATTCCAAGAAAGGGGAGTTGCCAATCCAAAGCAATACCAAGCTGAGTAAGACTCAGAGCCCGAGTACAGAGACAGAGATAGCTGATATGAGCCGAGTACCTTACGCTTCCGCAGTAGGCTCTATCATGTACGCTATGACTTGTACACGCCCTGATGTGGCCTTCGCTTTAAGCATGGTCAGCAGATATCAGGGGAATCCTGGTAGAGCACATTGGATTGCAGTTAAGAATATTCTTAAGTACCTTCGGAGGACCAAGGAATGGTTTCTAGTCCTCGGTGGGAGTGATGACTTAAGGGTACGAGGGTACAGTGATGCTAGTTTTCAGACGGATCGGGATAACTTCCGATCGCAGTCGGGCTGGGTCTTTACCCTAAATGGAGGAGCAGTGACTTGGAAAAGTTCCAAACAAGAGACCGTAGCTGATTCAACGTGCGAATCAGAATATATTGCGGTGAGCGAAGCGTCAAAGGAGGCTATATGGTTGAAGAACTTCATTGGAGACCTTAGAGTTGTGCCATCCATAAAGGAGCCCATGGAAATTTTCTATGATAATGAAGGAGCGGTTGCCTTAACCAAGGAACCAAGGGATCATGGCAGATCTCGACATATCGACAGGAAATACCATTTTATTAGACATCGGGTAGAAGAGGGACTCCTCGTTGTGAAGAGGGTATCGTCAGAAGATAACCCAGCAGATCCCCTTACGAAGGGACTGAGTAGGGTCAAGCATTTTCAGCACGCTAGGAGCGTAGGGCTGAAGGACGATATTAGTTCAGATTAGATAAGTAGGAAACTTGTAATAGATAATGTCATACTCAACAATTGATGATTAAATAAAAGTGTGTTATTTATAAGAAAGTTTCTATCATGTGTTGATTATTTATCTATTTTTCCGATTTTTGCATGTTTTGACTTCCTGAATAATGAGATTATTCGAACAGTCCACAATCGCTCATATGTTGGAAGTAGATATGAAGAAAGATTGTCATAAATTTGTTTGTAGATTGTCTAAAAAGTTTTAGACATAGCAAAGGTTTGCTGCAAAGTTTATGAATGCTTATGAAATTAGTATTGAGCATTGGAACAGACCCACACTTGCTGGTATTACTTCATGAATGTCATCACAAGTGATCGCAAGATGATAATATCATATAATCTTTAAACCTAGAGATATGGTTATTGTTTGGTAGTTGATTATACATTGATAATGCGAAAACGCATCAGTAACTTGATGTCATAAAACGCATTATTGTGTATGGTTTAACTGGTAAATGATAAAGGCATATTAGTCGACGTTTTTCTGTTCCTTTTATTCTAGGAGGATAAAAGCGATATCTCGGCCACTTGATGATTTTGTTTGACTTATGTGCCGGGCCCGGTCAAGATGAAGTTGATGTGTTCAACTGAGTTCTATGTCGAACAAATCAGAGATCAAGAAATAAAAATGCTAGACAATAAGTATTGTTAGCATGATATCTAGAACAGAGGATTATACGATCCCTTATCTAAAGGACAAGTTATTGGTCAGAGATGACAGCGGCTATTGAAAGCTACGATTGCTATCGGGTACGGAAGTAATACGTGAGATATAGTTACTAGACTTATCCAAGTGGGAGACTGTTGGATTAATGTCTAAGTCAGTAACCATATTTGGTATATACTTGACCCGAATGTGCATGGTCCTTTTGGGTTGTCTTCACCAAAGCAACTTGACAAGGTAATTTGATATGAGAGAGGAGATATTATGATTTATTAATATATTATAAGAATAATATATTAAAGGAGAAATCATATTTATTTGATTAGTATTAGTCATAAATTAATTAGGAATTAATTTGGTGACTAAAAGAGACAAATTAAATAAAGGGGTATAAACTGTCAATTGTGTGATAGTTGAGTTTTGGGCTAAGAAACCTAATGGACTAAGGGGGAACGAAATTATGATGAAGGATCATCATATTTTCGTCCAAGGCCTCATTCCATAAGGTTTCTTGGGCTGCTTGGTGGCTAAGCTGTCCATTAGGGTTTTGACTGAAACCCTAGCACCCTATAGTATAAATACATACCCTATGCTTCAATTTAAGGCCACTTGATTCCAAGGGAACCCTAGGGCCGAAATTAGCATCATTCCCTTCTCTCTCTTAGTTGCCTTCTTGCTTCAAGGTGTTTGTGAGCCATTAGAGGCACTACAATTGTGGTGCTTGCTTTCAAGAGTTCTAGAGAGTTCAAGATATCAAGGAAACTAGTTGTTATTGCTATATAACAACAAAGGTATGTTTTCTACACTTCTATGTAAATTTCGAAAATTATAGAAGCATGCTAGGGTTTATTTTGTGTTCATAAAGTTGTATGTCTTATGGTGAAAACATAGATCCAAACTAGGGTTGCATGCACACATAGGATTGTTTGTATAAAACCTAACACTTGTTTCATAAATAGATGTTCTCAAAAGTAATATTTTCATTTATAAACAAAACCATTGAGTTAACGTATAATTACTTAAATAGTGACATTTTATTGTAAGTCAAAGATTGACAAATAGCAGTCAATAAGCTAAAAAAGATAGATTATATGAACCAGAATCAACTTCAATAATCGTAGAGAATTTTGTCTGGTAACCTCTGAGAGGGGATTGCCATGAGTGGGTTTCTCTTCTTTAAGACGATCCCAAATTTATCAGACAGTTCATGTTCTTTATCTTTTGGCAAAGTCCAATCAAACGAGTGCAATAATGAAGCCAAAAGATACACCAACATCTTCTCACCCAAAGGAACTCCTGGACACCTTCTCCTACCAGATCCAAATGCAAGAAAGTTGGTATTGTTTCCAGAATAATCGTATTTGGTTGTTCCATCGGGGTTTAGAAATCTATTGGGATCAAATTCCGTAGGATTTTCCCAGTATTTTGGATCCCTGTGTATTGCCCAAACGTTTATAAACACGTTGGAACCCTTCGGGACTGTGTATCCACCGACATTGCAACACATATTTGGACATCGCCCTATCAACAGAGGAAGTGGTGGGTGTAAACGGAATGTTTCCTTAATAGCTGCATCTAAGTAATGTAATTTGGAAAGATGAGATTCTTCCACAATGTTGTTTAGGCCGACGACTTCCTCTAATTCGTCTTGTATCTTCTTCATTATCTCTGGATGTTTCAAAAGCTCCGCCATTGTCCATTCCGCCATTGTTGATGTTGTGTCTGTACCTCCGGTTACAATGTCCTGTTTCAGAAAAACTTAGTTATTTTGTGTCGAAGGGATGTAGAAAGTAGACAAAGGATTATGTAAATGATAAAACAAACAGATATATAATAAAAGGGCTTGGTAGTTATACCATGAAAAGGGCTTTAATTTGGGTAATACTGAAAGTTGATGTATTGTCTTTTTGTTTATGCTCTAGTAAAATCTGCAATAAATCCTTTCTTCCCTCTTGTTCTACTGATTCTTCAGGTTTAACGCTCATTCTATCGTCGATTATCCTCTGAAATATCTCATCAACCTTGTGCCATTGTTGCTTCATTTTTCGTTCCACACCCTGTAAATCGAATCTCGAGAGTACCGGAAAAAAGTCTGACACGTTCGGTGCTCCGATAAGCTCCACAATCTTAGTAATAACTTCCCGGAAGCCAACCCCAAGATTACTGCTTTCTTCCTTTTCATCCAAACTTTTCCCCCAGATCATGCTGGTTACGACACTAAGTGATGACGTGAACGCGATCCCGCCGACGTCGACCTCATTCCCCATCGCTTCGTACACGTGCTTAATAATTTTTCTTACTCCAGTTCGCCGGAAAGAGCGAGAAGCTTCAAGGTTTTTGTTGCTCAGGACTTCGGAGACGAACACTTTACGCAGGTTACGCCAGTATGAGTTGTTATCGGACCAGACGATATCTATGCCACCGTATGTGACGACAATCCCTGCCACCGGAGGGTCTCGGTTAGAGAAAACATCGTCCTGCACACGCACCACTTCTTTAGCCAGATCGGAGGAGCTGACGATGATGTAGGTCTTACGTCCGAGCTGAAGTTTAAAGATGGGGCCATAACGTTGACCCAATTTGGTGAATTCATGGTGCAAGTCGGGGCTGAGAAATGGAAGGTATCCCAGCACCGGCAAGCCACGAGGTCCCGGCGGCAACCGGAATGTGGCCTTCCTGAATATGTACCATAAAATAAGTAATGAGATGACTGAAAAGATGAGTAATTGGGAAGTGAGGTCGTCCTTCTTGCTGGTGATTAGTTCCGACCACCATGACCACCGGGTATATGATATCATTTTGTGTAGATTGATGTGATGAAATACAAAGACATATATATATATATATATATATATATATATATATATATATATATATATATATATATATATATATATATATATATATATATATATATATATAAACAAATAAAATAAAATATGGTTGTATTTCAGAAATTAAGACATACAGAATTAAATTTCGTGGTTGGTATTTCTACACACATCTAGGATATTGTGGCTTGTGGGGGTTCCCATTTCTAATTAGCATTCAAAAATCAAATTTTGTTTATATCGTTTGTTTTTATACTTTGGGATGTATAGTAATGTTATTACCTTCAAAATCTATGGATATTATGTTTAAAAAAGTTAATTTCGTTATCAAAGAAAAGTTTGTTTACGACCTTGATGTAAAAACTTTATACTAAATATCTAATTTTAAAAACCATCTTGTAGAAAATAAATAATGTTTGTTAGTATAAAATATTGTATGAATAATTGTTATATAAATGATTATTTTAAGAGAAATTAAATTATTTTAATTTTTGTTCAACTCGATTCATTTAACAATTGTTATGAGCATAATTCAGATTGAAAAACTTACAAAAATACGAGATACTTCAATAAATATTTTTTTTGATGAAAATAAAATTATAGATTTAATGATATTAAACACAATAAGTTGAACATAATATTTAATAACTATTAAAATACTCAAATACAAATACAAAATATGTTAGATTTGTTGTTAAAAAAAAACAAAAAATCAAAACCGTTTGAAATCTCTCCACATCACATGCCATTCTACATGCTTACGCGAGATGTCTGCTTCGAAAGGCATTGCTATTTAAGGCATTACTATTTATACAAAATGCTCGAAACTTCCACCATTACATAATGTTTATATGATGTGGACGAAAGTTACACCACAACATAACATTAAGTGAAAATTTTATAAATAATCACTGGGTATCTAAAAATCTGAAGTTTATTCCTTAAATTTAAAAAACTATATAAATTATCACTATGGTTTTAAGATTTTTAACAAAGAGTCCCTAACCCACGTAAAAGACTTATATGCACTTTCTATTGAAGAATTGAGTAATCTAACTCTTATAAACAATAATTCAAAAAAAAAAAAAACCACCATTATTATTTTGGTAAAATGGCCACTTACTTCGGAACATAGTATTCCGGAGCAATAGTCTCCGTTCCGGAGTACCTATTCCAAAATAAATTATAACCACGGTCTATTTTTTGTCTCTTATGTATATCTTATACTTCATTATAAAACATATTAATTATATCTTGAAATTTAAGAGATATAGGATACAAAGTTTTTTATACAAATCAATTATACATAAATAAATTATTAAAGTTGTTAAAAGATTAAAGACTTAAATTAAGAAAGGTTATTAAGAAGTTTAATTTGGAGCAAAATAAGAATTATAAAATACTAAATTCATTTATATTAATTAATTTATATTTCTTAAACTAGACACCGATACCAATTAATTTAAATCAAATATATAAAATGTTAATGGATATATAAGTTCTAAATATAATTATTTTATTTAAAAGTGATAATTTTTTATTACATAATAATTAATAATAAAATCTAATAATTATTTACTCATAAAAAAACTATTTATCAAAAGAGCTAGTTATCGTCGCTGTTTTGCGTGGGCACACATATAATATATATATATATATATATATATATATATATATATATATATATATATATATATATATATCCGATAAGAAATTTTTTTTGGTAGGAAGGTAAAAATAAAATTTCACCTTATTTTTTTGGTGAACAAAATAAATGAATCATTAGATGAATCAATAATAACATGATTCACAAAAAAAAAAATCCCAAAAAAACATTTCAATGATTCATTTTTACAATGATTTTGTTATATTCACTAAAATTGTCACAAAAGTGAATTTTTTTTTCTTGATTTACCTAAAAAAGAATCATAAAAGTGTTTTTTCCGGATTTTTTTTCTTGTGAATCATCTTACTTTTGAATCATCCAATGATTCATTTCATTTTTTTCCTAAGAAAATATGTATATAAAAAATTTCTTACCTTTCTACCAAAATTTTCCTTCTTATTTGATCTTGACTATATATATATATATATATATATATATATATATATATATATATATATATATATATATATATATATATATATATATCATCCTAATTTTTATTCTTACATATCTTTCTACCTAATTAAATGGTGACATGTGTAATATTTAATGCCCATTTAATGAAATTAAATGATATTTTATGATGCTAATATGACACATGTCATCATTTAAATGGGTAAGAGGATTGGTAGGAACAAAAAGTAGAAGAATATTTAATTTCTCTCTCTCTCTCTCTATATATATATATATATATATATATATATATATATATATATATATATATATATATATATATATATATATATATATATATATGACAAAAGAGTTATTCATAAAAAGATACAAAAGTCTGTTCGGTGGCAACCTACAAAAATCCCGTCTCTACTCCCATCCGACATTTATCAAGTTTTTTATTTAAAAAAACTTATGTTGTTGATCTGAACTGACATACATGTTCATGCGGGAAATGACGAAGTTTGGGTATAGTTTACAGTTATGCTATTGATGCATCACGTCATTCGAACATCCATGGATTACCTAATATGGTTCAGATATATTAGCGGACTGATGTGTTTCAGACTGCCTACCAAACACAAACCGTGCACCTCTTCCCCCTCCATTATAATGGAAAATACCAGCCCCATTTGATTCCAGTTTTATTGCCAATGTAATTGCAATTAATTATGTTGTAATTGATTTGAAGTGTATAATGAAAAATATTATTATTGCCCTAATATTACTTACAAATTACATAGATAGAAAAAACATACTCCCTCCGTCCCAAAATTATAGTCCATCTTTCATTTTTGGTTTGTCCCAAAATAATAGTCCACTTCTAAAAATAAATAACATTTTTACCAAAACATCATGTTATTATTAGTTAACCAACTAAACATTTAACGGAACATTAAATGCAAAGGACAAAACTTTCATTTTATTGTATAAAGTTAGTGGTAATTAATGTTTTATTAATCTGTGTGTTTTTTGTCCGTGGATAATATTTTTGGGACGGATGGGGTAATTTACAAGTGCCATAATAATACTAACATCCGTTCCATTCATCATTTTCGGTCAAGAGTAATAAAAAAAATAAAGAAGAAGAAGAAGAAGAACAGGGGAGCTGTTGAAGCAGGCCTCTAATCTCCTGACCTAATACGATCAGAGCAACAACCCTACCCCCGATGCTTCCATTCCTTTTTCCTCTTCGATCCAACCAAGCACCTAAAGAGCCACCTTCCTCAATCGCCAATCGCCTCATCACAGAACACACCAAGTCCGACGAGGAGTGGACCCAAAAGGGACTCGCCAGAAATCTGTTATCCCATCCACCTATACGTCCGATCAATCAGCAAGATTAAGGAGTTGTTAATTTCATCGATTGATTGGAGAAGAGAGAAGGGAGCTGCAATTAGTTGGCTTCTGTCGACCGGAGGGAGGAGACGCGAAGAAGACAAGGTGCGATTATGGGAGGTGTCGATTGGATTTGAGAAGTGAAGAAGGAAAAAATGATACTGGCTTCAATTTAGGGTTTTGAATCTTGATGCCGATTGAATGTTATAAATATATCTGTGCTTCTTGCGATTTACTAGGAATACAGCTAATATCCAGTTATATATCTATTTTACCATAATTAACTAATAATAAGATTACTATAATACTCTTATATTATTTATTAAATGATTTGATTTATCTAAAATCTGATTAGTGCATACAACACAATAATTACTTTAAATACGTGAACCTAGCGCTCTCTCTCTCTCTCTCTCTCTCTCTCTCTCTCTCTCTCTCTCTCTCTCTCTCTCTCTCTCTCTCTATATATATATATATATATATATATATTCATTGAATTCTTTGAAACCTAAATCATTTGTAAGTCATTTGGTACGAATAGCTAGTAGTCAATAAAATCTCTTTCTGGTGTTTTCCGTAAACATAACCGCTCATTGTAATCATATGACGTTAAGTATTAAGCTCTTCTTTTCGGTTGCATTATTATTCTGCTTGATATTGTTATGTTATTTGTAAAAATGCTTAAGCCGCAACATATCCTTCAATATATTTGATTCATTATGTAATTATATATTGATGTTTCTTTATAAGTCAAAGTATGTAAAAGGACAGTCTAAACTAAACAAGTAAACATGTTTAATTTATTAACCACAACAAATTCATCAAGTGGTTTTTACTAAAATTTGAACAAGAGCTGACAAAATTAAGTACATTGGTTGCTTTTCTCAAGAAGCTCCTTAAGAAATTATTAGGAATGCAAATGATGGCCTTTAGTCTCTACTACGTGTAGAGATTTTCATCTGGTAACCTCTGAGAAGGGATAGCCATGAGTGGGTTTCTCTTCTTGACAACAAGCCCAAATTTATCAGACAACTCATGTTGTTTATTATTTGGTAAGATCCAATTGAATGAGTGCAACAATGAAGCCAAAAGGTAAAGCAACATCTTCTCACCCAAGGGAACTCCAGGACACCCTCTTCTACCAGATCCAAATGGGAGAAAGTTGGTATTGTATCCGCTATAATCATATTTGTTTCTTCCATCAGCCATTAAAAATCTATTAGGATCGAATTCTACAGGATTTTCCCAATACTGAGGATCCCTATGTATTGCCCAGACATTCAAATAGACATTGGAACCCTTGGGAATTGTGTATCCACCTACCTTAATTGCTGAATATATGTAATGTAATTTTGGACTTCGCATAATCAAGAGAGGAAGTGGAGGGTGTAAACGGAATGTTTCTTTAATCACTGCATCTAAATAACGTAATTTTGGAAGATGAGATTCTTCCACAATGTTGTTTTTCCCTATAACTTGTTCTAATTCTTCTTGTACCTTTTTCATTTCATCCGGATTTTGCAGAAGCTCTGCCATCGTCCATTCTGCCATTGTTGATGTTGTGTCTGTTCCTCCAACTACAATGTCCTGTTTGAGAAAAAGATGGTGCATAAAAAAACAAGTTAAAACAGTTTTTGGATATCAAAACAAACAAGTAGTATATGATAAAGATACCATGAGAAGAGCTTTGATTTCTGTCATACTGAAACCCGATGCAGTGTTTTGTTGTTTAAGCTCTAGTAAAATCTGCAAGAAATCCTTTCTTCCAGCTTCATCCTTTTTAATGGCGAGTCGCTCCTCGATTATCCTCTCCAAAATCCCATCCATCGTCTTCCATTGACGTTTTATTTCTCGCTGCACCCCCTGTAAATCGAATTTCGTCAACACCGGAAAAAAGTCCGACACATTCGGTGCACCCAGAAGTTCGACTATCTTTGAAATCACTTTTCGCAATCCAACCCCGACATCACTGTTCTTTTCATCTTCAACCAAACTTTTCCCCCATATCATGTTGGTTATGACGCTGAGGGATGTGGAGAACACGATCCCACCAATGTCCACTTCCCTCCCCATTGTTTCATACACCTTCTTGATGGTTTTTCTCACTCCACCTCGCCGGAAAGATTGAGTTTCTTCCAGGTTCTTGTTGCTCAGGACTTCGTACACAAACACTTTACGCAGCTTACGCCAGTATGAGTTGTTGTTAGACCAGACTATATCTTTGCCACCATAGGAGACGAGCAGCCCAGCCACCGGAGGATCGCGGTTAGCAAAGATATCGTCTTGCTCATGGAGCACAGCTTTAGCTAAGTCTGAGGAGCTGAGAACGATGTAGGTCTTACTTCCGAGATGGATTTTGAAAATGGGGCCATAACGTTGGGCCAATTTGGTGAACTCATGGTGGATGTTGGCGCCAAGAAATGGAAGGTACCCGACCACCGGAAAACCACGAGGTCCGGGAGGCAACGTGGATAATGTCTTCCGTGATCTGTACCATAAAATAGCCATTAACGAAATGACTGAAATGGTGAGGACTTGGAAAGTGAACTCGTCTTTCTTGTTGGTAACTTCCAACCACCATGACCACCGGCTATCGGATATCATTTTGTGAAGCTAATGTTAATCTTGATGAATTACAAAACGAGAGATGGATATAAATCCGAATGCTTTTTTATTACTGTTCACGAAACCATCAATTGTTCCATTTTCATTCTTCACTAAAAGCCAAGAAAATGTTACGTGGTAACAAGGATGTTTTCTATTTTTAAAGAAGCATTCATGTAAGTGGTTTAAAATCTAGTTTAATTCAAACTCATTCATTTCCAAACAATTTATTTTACCAATACGAAAGAAGCTTCTTTAAATGGTTCAATTTGTTCTTAATCAATAGATGATATGACCTACAACCAAGATGATTACCAAAACTATACAAAACCCCAAATAATTTAGAAAGAAGAGATATAGAAAGATATTGAAAGATGAACCGATGAATACTATATGTACAAATAAATAACCGACTCAATCAATCATCCACATTATCATAATGTCAACATAAGTCAAATGAGCTATTTTACTGGTCATTTATTTATTAATAAAACTGGCTGGAAGTTAAAACTATAGTTACTAGTTGTCGCTACTTACCAAAGAGTGTTTGTATTAGCAGCAAGATATGACTTTCTCAAATGAGAGATTATGGATTCAAGTATCTTTAGGAGACATATATGATACTTAGGAGTAGGGCTGTAAATGAACTGAATGTTCAACTAACTGTTCGTGAACCATTCGATAGGAAGTTTATTTATATTCGTTTATATAATAAATGAACGAACATGAATCTAAATTCTCGTTTATTTAGTTAAATTGGTCTCGTTCGTTCAATTATGTTTGTGAATGTTCGTTTATATTGTTCATTTACGCTCGTTTATGTTTGTTCATATAAGTTCCTTTTATGTTCATATATCTTTAATTGTGTTTGATTACATTACTATATTATATGTTCATTTTATGTTCATATATGTTGGTTTATCTTTGTTCGTTTAGGTTCGTTTGTTTATTTTCGTTTAGCATGTTCACGAACATAAATGAACGCATATGAACAATATAATTTGTTAAACGAATGAATATGAACAAGAAAACTCGGTCGTTTAACCGTTCGTGTTCGCTTAACTTAAACGAATGAACTTGAACAAACACCTTCCGTGTTCGTTCAATTTGTTTATTGCCCTACTTAGGAGTAAGTTGGTTTGCTACTTAAAAAAATTGCCACTAGGATGCTAGAAAATTGTAGCTTTATATATACAAAATCAATATCGTTTAAAAGTTAATACGGATCACTATATAATAGCTAAAAAAATAATAGAAAGTAGTATAACATTGAAGTTTTGAACTAAATATGAGTTTTATAATTGTTTTCTAAAAGGAATGATTCCCAACATTTTATTCGTAACTTTGGTTTTTTTTTTTAAACAGCAATTAATGTTATAAAAAAACAAAAACAAAAAAACAAAAACATTTCTCCACTGTTGCAACAGACAAAACTAGTGCCAACTTCACTAGATTTTTAAAGGAAAAAATTTAATGCATCTTTGTTTTCATTCATTATGTTGTTATTTAAATATGCTCGTATTATTTTAAGACACGTGTTTGTTATGTTTATGAAATATTTGTGGCAGAAATTGTAACACATGATTTGGGTGATTGGGTTTTAACTGTCACTGTCGAGTGTCGACGTAATTGAATTATTTCAGGTGGAAATCCATCCCAGATTTCACAAAGACAGTCACAAAAGATTTCGTTGGTAATCTTGTCAAAACCATTCCGTTAGCAATCCAACACAAATAGTATCTCAAAATGCATGTATCCAATCGTAGTTTGTTTCAAAGCGAATCCATAAAAAAATTTACCAATGTTAGTATAGTATGTCGCTACTCACTAACTGATATTAATCTTGTTAGTAAACTATGATCACAAGCACGCATTTTTCCATCGGGGCACTTGGGACAGATTGCCTACGTTGGAAATATATTAATGCCCCCTATTTTCTAGTAATTAGGAGCTATATATAGTTGCTTGTGAGTTGTGCAATGTATATATTTATTTGATTACAAGTAAATACGAATAGAATTCATGGTGATTTATTAATTATAAACGTTATTAACAAATATATTGATATTAATAATATTCCATGAAAATTGAATACATGATGATGAATCAACGTAGCCACCATTTACAGTAATCGTCGTCAGTTGAAGTCTTAACAAAAGAGAAACCAAGATAGAGCAATTCCCAGCCAAGTTCGGAGACTAAATGAGGGCCAGCTAAACACCCCCGACACAAGGGACATGTTGTGTGCCTGTATTCCACACAACGATCCAAGCATTTTTTGTGAAAAAGATGTTTACATCTCAGCACTCTTGTTTCATCGTCTTCTTTGATTGTCGATAAACACACAGCGCATTCTACAGGTTCTGAGTTAGGATCAAACGGCTCAATAAAAGGTGTATGATCAAGAAACCTGAATCCAAATTTTGATAGGTAATGGGTGCACCAACGCAATATGAACATTTTTAGGGTGGTGTAAGGTTGTTGATGATCATATAATTTTTGTGGTGATAGTCGTATTCGAGACGTGCATTTATATTACATAATACGGGTGTCATGTTCAAGTTCCTAAGAAAGAGAGAAATAAAATATACATAGTTTCTTATTTCATAATTGGTAATGGTACAGACGTGACCTCTATATGTATTACTTTATTTGTGTAAAAAATATTTATTATTTGATTTGATATATATAATCAAATAAAAAGATTGGGTTAATGATTGATCGTTTATAATTATTTTTAATGATAATAAATCAAAATTGCTGTCGATGATGAATCAAAATCAGACTTATTATTTTTAAATAGATACTTATGAAAACATAAATTCTGATTAAAAGTATACAAAAATCGTTAATATCGGTAAGCTTACCATTCTTAATGATATTTTTCCTTTTTGCATATATTATTGGATGCTAAGTATTTTTTGTTAGCCAAGGATCATTCGTCATTTTTTCCTGTAAAATAATGGATTTGTATTTAATAATTGGGCCCGGTTAAGGACAAATGTAATATGGGCAATGGAAGATGGCCCAAAACTTTAAGGGGCCTAATTTTTTAATTTTTTTTTTTATATGGTGTATCGGTTCAGCCCAGGCAATACAACATCATCGACATTTCCGATTTGGAAATCAGCGTCAAAGCGAAAGACAGCAACGATCAATCATTCATTCAATACATCATCGATTCATCGTGTTCGTTTTCGTTAAAAAAAAAAGTCAATTGCAGCAATCAACAAATACAAATCAGTCGAATCAAGGTAGGGAAACGATCAAACGACAACGTGCAGCAATCAACAATGCATCATTCATCGAATCATCATCCATCCTCCATTGAATATCGAAATAGCAGATTCTAGGTGAGGGTAGAGTCTTAGACAATTAGATGATTATCCATTTATTATATCACTTTATTAATGGCAATGATTCTTCATTCTTGATTTTTGGTCCTGCTAATGTAATAGATTATGAGAAATTAAGGAATGAGGAATAAGAAATTTAGGATTATGAGTTTGTATGTAAGTTATAATTCTCAATTCAATTGTATACTTGAATGGTTAAATGTTTGGATGAATTATATAATAAATAGATTATCAATTTTTCAGATTCATAATATGTTTAATTGTATAATTGTTTAACTATTCATATTTAACTGATTTTTCAGATTCTTGAATGTTATTCATGGATGTTTAATTGTTTATCATTATGCCGTATGGTCATTATGTTATATTATCATATTGAAATCTAATTGAATGATTCAAAATGTTGAATGAACTCAATGAATGATTTTGAAATAAATTATTAGAAACAGAAATTCAATTATGAGATTATGTTTATTGTATAATTGTTTATCAGAAATTTGGAATTCAGAAACCATAGTGTTTAAAGAATCAAAATTATATTTATTGTTTGTAAAATTGTAGAGATAAAATCTAAACAAACAGCCGGTAGTAAAAAACGAAAAAAAAAAAAAAAAAAAAAAAAAAAAAAAAAAAAAAACTAGATGAAGAAAAGAGAAAGGCTGACGTTGGAGCTCTAGATAAGTTATCCATAGACAAGCTATTAAAGAGCATGTTGAAGAGCAAGAGCCCGTTAAAGAGCTTGTTGATATATATGATCCAAGAAGATGGGAAAAACTTAATTCTGAGGAGATTAAACTTTGATCCAAAAAGTCCTAAAAGAGATAACAGTATTATTCATGGTCCCTATGATAAATTTGGTAGATGGTTTTCTGCAGATTTATATATAAGAACTTTACCAAATTTAGAGAAGTGTGATAGAGAATGGTTAGTATATTTGAAAGAGCTAGAAAGTGTATTTTGTTTCTATTGTAAAGTGTTTAAAAAGGGATTTCAAAAGGTAAATTGGATGGTGAAGGTTATACAGATTGGCACCATGTTACCACTAGGGTTAAAGAACACAAAATTTCATTGGAACATCTTACAAATAAGAATAAGTGGTTTGATATGTATAAAAGATTGAACTTGAATGAAACAATTGATAAAGTTTAATACGAGCAATTCAAGAAAGAAACAGATTACTGGAAACAAGTCTTTTTGAGAATCATTGCAGTAGTGAAGTTTCTTTGTAAAAACAATTTAGCATTTCATGGATCCAATGAAAAGTTGTATAAAAAAGGTAAGTATAAGTTGTAATTTTTTTGTTCTAATTCCACCAAATATTTTTTTGTTAATTATTATGATTGGTTTTACTTCTTATTTGTTAATTGTATTTAATAGGTAACATAAATTTTTTGGGTGTCATTGAAACGTTGGTAGAGTTTGACCCGATTATCAAAGAACATGTGCGGCGGATCATAAGTGATGGGCTTCATGTGCATTATCTTGGCCACTTAATCCAAAACGAACTAATATCTTTGCTAGCTCAAGAAATTAAAAAAGAACTTATCAAGAAGATAAATGAAGCAAAGTATTGCTCAATCATACTTGATTGTACTCCCAAATCAAGTCACCATGAACAAAATAACTTTAATAGTGAGGTATTTAACGTTATCATATAATTCTATTACTATCGAAGAGTCCTTTTAAGGTTTTTTTTAATGTTGATGATACCTATGGAAAAGGACTATTTGATATTACACTTGAGGAGTTAAAGTCTCTTGGTCTTGAAATTGATGATATGCGTGGTCAAGGCTATAATAATGGAGCAAACATGAAATGAAAAAATCAAGGAGTGCAAAAGAGATTTTTAGATATAAATCCTATAGCATTTTACACTCCTTGTGGTTGTCATTCTCTTAATCTAACATTATGTGATATGGTTAACAAGTATGTTAAAGGAAAGAACATTTTTGGATTCATCCAACACATTTATACTATCTTTGCAAATTCTACTAAGAGGTGGGAAATTTTGAAAGATAATGATAAAGCTTGGAGTCTTAAGTCATTGTGTCAAACACGTTGGGAAAGCCGGGTTGAGAGTGTAAAGGCTATTAAACTTCAACTTGCAAATGTACGGGAAACTTTACTTCAAGTTGGAGAAAAAGATAATGATGTTGCAATTGCAAGTGAAGCAACTTCACTAGCAGAAAAAGAACTTTGTGACTTTGAATTTTATTATCAACTGTTATTTAGCATGAAGTACTAAACCATGTGAATATTGTGAGTAAGAAGTTACAATAAAAGGATATGCATCTTGATAATGCTATTACAAAAATAAACAAATTAAGTGGGTACTTCAAGGATTATAGAGAAATTGGTTTTTCAAAAGCGATTGTTGAAACTAAGGAGATTGTTATTGAAATGGGTATTGATCCAATATTTCCACAAAAGCGTTTGATTGAAAGGAAAAAAAAATGTTTGATGAGAGTTCAACTAGCGAAGAAGTTTCATTTACATCTGAAGAGAATTTTAGAGTCAATTATTTCTTATTCATTGTTGATCAAGTTATTTCTTCTCTTAAGATAAAATTTAAACAATTCAAAGAGTATGACAAAGTATTTGGTTTTTTATTTCCAAATAATTTGAGGGAAATTGAAGATAAAGATCTTAAGTCGTATTGTCATCGTCTTGAAAAGGCACTCAAGTTTGAAGAAAGATCGGATATTGATGCCGATGAATTTTATACGAAGTTGAAATTATTTGAGACATTGGAAACCAATGAATTTATCAACCCTATAGATGTTTTGAGGTTTTTGAAAGAAGTTGATTATTTCCCAAATGCAAGCATTGCATATAGAATTGTTAACTATTCCAGTAACCGTTGCATCTACAGAAAGTAGTTTTTCGAAATTGATGTTTGTGAAATCTTACTTACGCTCCACAATAACACAAGAAAGACTTAGCGTTTGCCAATGATATCTATCAAGAACGAAATCTTAGAGAGTATAGGCTATGAAGAGTTGATCAACCAATTTGCAATCAAGAATGCTATGAGTACTTCGCGGATCGTCGCTTAGTTGTTAGGATATGTAATTACTCATTAAAATACTATGATTTTGCTTTGGTTATTGCTATAAAGTTTATCGTCATTTTAATAAAAAAAAAAAGTTTATGTAATTTAATTCGTTACACGTTAAGGCCTAAGGGTCTTCTTTATCCACCTCGTCCTCGTCATTTAAATCTTCAAAACTGGCCCTGTTAATAATAATAATAAATGTGAAAAAGCCTTAATAATCATCGATCAGACATTATTGTTTATTATCATGAAAAGACAAATCTTAAAAAATGGTCACTGTGGTTTTTTAAAAAATCAAGTTTAGTCGTTAACTTTTTTGGTTATCCACATTAGTCTCTTTAGTTTCAAAACTTTAATGTTTGGTCCTTCCGTCAGGTGTTTGCTGTTAAGCGTAGCTAACTGTTGTGTTGGTGAAATGGTTTTTTCATACATCATGGAGCATTCTTGAAGAAGTATGATTTTATTAATAAAAAAATAGAAAAATAACCTCACTACCCTCCCCCTCCCCCCCACCCCGGGTTTGAAATTTGTGAGTTGTGATGGGTGGTTTGACCAGATTTAGAATTAGATAATTAGACTATCTCCAACGCATCTCTATTTTTTACCCCATAAATGGAGTAAAAATTAGGTTATAATAATGTTTCATCTCCAACCTTACTCTATTTTTTACCTCAAAAAGTATATATATATATATATATATATATATATATATATATATATATATATATATATATATATATATATATATATATATATATATATATATATATATATATAGTCAAACACACACTCTACTAATTAGATTATAACAAATATATATTTTATAGTTTTTCATTACAATAATATTTTAAATTATATTATCATAAAATTATAACAAAATAAAATGTTTATATATAATAAACTTGAATTAATTATTATTTTATTATGAATAACTATTAAATAAATAAGAGTATATTTATAAAACTTATATATATATATATATATATATATATATATATATATATATATATATATATATATATTAATATGTTTATATTGAGCAAGAAGTTATTAGAATTGACTGTCTTCATCCATCGATGTTTCGGACTGAGTAGGGTTAAGCACTTGCAACACACTAGGAGCATTGGGCTGAAGAAAGATATTAGTTTAGATTAGATAGTTTCGAAACGTGTAATAGATAAATTGTCATTTGATGATTAAATAAAAGAGTATTATTTATGACTAAAGTTATTGTCTTGTGTTAGTTATTTACCTATTGTTTCACTTTGCATATTTTGACTTCCTGAATAATAAGATTATTCGAACAGTCTACAGTCATTCATATGTTGAAAGTAGGTATGAATGAAGACTTTCATGAATAGGTATGTAGACTATCTAAAAGTGTATTAGACATAGCAAAAGTTTGGTGCAACGTTCATGAGCGCTTATGAAATAAGATTTGAGCATTGGATTAAACCCTTGCTTGCTGGCATCGTTTCATGGAATTTATCGCGAGTGATCGTAAGACGATAATATCATATAGTCTTTAAACCTAGATATACGATTTATTGTTTGCAAATTGCTTGTGCATTGATAATGCGTAAACATATCAGTAACTTGATGTTATAAAACACATTGTTGTGCATGATTTGATGAGTGAATAGTAAATGCACATAAGTCGAAGTTTATCTATTCCTTTTATCCTAAGAGGGTAAAAGCGATATATGGGCCCCTCGATGATTTGGTTTGACTTATATGATGGGCCTAGTCAGGACTGAATTGATGTGTTCAATTAAGTTTTATGTCAGACAAATCAGAGATCAAGAAACAAACTGCTAGACAATAAGTATGACTATGTTCCATGTAATTGTTTGCACGATATCTTGAGAACGGAGGACAATACAATCCCTTATCTAAAGGATAGGTTATTGATCAGATCAGAGTTTGACAATGGCTTTTGAGAGCTATGATTGCTAATCGGATCCTGAAGTCATACTTGCAAATTTAGTTATTAGATTTATCCAAGTGGGAGACGATTGGTTTAGTGTCTAAGTCCATAACTATTTTTGGTATGTACTTGACCCGGTTCTAGCATGGTCCTTTTGGGTTGCCTTCACCAAAGCAACTTGACATGATGATTTATGGAGAGAGAGGATATTATGGTTTATTAATATATTATATGAATAACATATTAAAAGAGAAATCATATAGTTAATTAATATTGATCAAGAATTAATTAAGAACTTGATTTTGTGATCAAAAGAGATTAATTGAACTAAGGGCACTGGTATTGCCAATTATAAGATAAATGGATTTAGGCTATAGATCCTTATGGATATAGGGGGTGTGAAATTTAGAGTGGAAGCTCACTTAGATTTCATCCATGGCCTTATTCCATAAGGTTCTTTGGACTGCTTAAGGTCTGAGTCATCCAATTAGGGTTTTGGCTAAAACCCTAACAACACCACTATATTAGGGCATCAGAAATCAACTGCTTGAAATCCTAAGACTCCTTAGAGCCGATTTTGTGCCTCCATTCCCTCTCTTCAAAGATCATCTTCTTTCCTTGGTGTTTGTAAGCCATTAGAGGTATTACACTTGTGATACTAAGCTCTTGAAGTTGAAGATTCTTGCTCCTATCAAAAGATAATCATATAAACTTGTTTTATTTGTAGATTTCAAATTTTGTAGTATGTTAGACTAGGGTTTGCAAGCTTTGGATTATTTCCATGTACAATAGAGAAACCTAGATCCAAAGCTTTAGGGTTTTACATGTGCACATAGGAATGTTCTATTTCACATAGGAATGTTCTTTTGCTCAAAACCCATCAGTAACCACCATTGGAGTTAGTGTTCAATTAAGTTTTAATCTTAAACTAACCTTTCTCTTGATTTAACATAAGTTATGGGGGCCAAAGTGAAAGAAAAATGATTGTTAATCATGTACAAGGGTTAAGGGCTAATTTTCTCATAATTTGAGGGACTAGATTGTAACTTATGAAGTATTTAAGGAATATTAACCCTAAAATTCGAGATTTTACCTGTGTAGCCATCAACTTGTGTGTGTGTGTCATCTTAGGGTTTTTGTGACTACTTAAGCAAACGAGGAGGTGTTCTTAAAGCTTTTAAAGCATCCTTTGGGTAGTTCTTGGGTGGTTGCTTCTTCTCAACTCATTCCTAGAGATTTTCATGAATTCTCAGAAGCTATGTTGATGTTCCTATGAGTTACTTTCTATCTATGTGTAAAGAAACTAAACAACTCAAAGATTTCCCAACTTCCATTTCATTCACTATGAAACAGATGGTTTATACATCAAATCGATTAGAACGGAAACCTTACTACATATACTAATCGAAATGTAGAAAGAATGAAGATTCTCACACACTAAAAATATCTAAGCTCTTACAACTGACATAGAGACTAAGCAATATATACTTCGGATCAAATATAATCAGGTATAACCAGCAACCCGCATGTAAACTCGATACCTGCACAAAACATACACAACACACCTCCACAAATATACAAATATGCAAAACTTACCCAACAATCTGTAATTAATGTTTAAGTTTGTAACAATTATAAAAAACAACATTTCTCAACATCCCCCCTCAAACTAAACATTAATTTGAGAAGACATGAACTTAACCAATTTTTTTAAACACATCAATCATATTAAGCCGATTCACAATATACTCATGTTGAACACTACCAAGTGACTTTGTAAGTATATCTGCATTTTGATTTGAAGATAAAATTTTATTCACTTTTAGTATTTCATTTTCAATTTTTTTCCCTAACAAAATGAAGATCAACTTCAAAATGCTTTGTTTTTTCTTGAAAAATAGGATTTAATGCTAATTTAGTTGCAGACTCACTCTCACAAAAAAATCCACGGGTAAACTTGATTTTATATTCAAATCATAAAGCAATTTTAAAATCCAAATTATCTCACAAGTTATACTTCCTAAAGCCATGTATTCAGATTCAATAGAAGAGCGAGAAACAGTACTCTGTTTCTTACTCTTCCATGAAACAAGAGACCCACCTAAGTACACCAAATAACCAGATACAGACCTTCGACTAATAAGATATTTAGCCCAGTCTACATCAACAAAACCAACCAAATTAAAATAACTAGACTTTGTTAAATGTATTCCCATACCTGGACTAATTTTCAAATACGTCAGCAGTCTGAAAGCAATATTAACATGAGATTTATATGGCTTATGCATATATTGACTCAATAGTTGAACAACATAAGAAATATCAAGTCTAGTCACAGTAAGATAGATCAATTTCTCAATAAGTTTCTGATATTCAGTTATATTGACCAAATAATCAGATTTTTCCAATTCATTCTCTTTTAATGACCAAATTAGGTTCAAGTGGTGTTTTAACAGGTTTACAAGCAAGCATCCCAAATTCATAAAGTAATTCCATACAATACTTTCTTTGACTAAGATAAATCTCATTTTCAGCTTTTAATACCTCAATACCTAAGAAATATTTGAGATCACCTAAGTCCTTACTAAAAAATGAGACTTCAAGAAACTCTTAACATTATTTAATTCAGCTTCATTATTACCAGTCCAAATAATATAAATAAAATACAAATTGGAAAAAAATCATTGGCATTCTTTTTGATAATTGGATTTTAAATTAAATAATGTAAACTTAATTATAATCCATGTGGTAAAAACCAAGTAAATCATTATACATTAATACACAAAAAAAAAAAAACAATTTCAATGTTTCAAGAACAAACATACGATGGAGTAATCTACATTATACCTATGCGGATTAAAAGAAATGGGTCAAAGACTAACAATTTGTTTTATATAAATTAATTAAATTGGTTTTTGAATGAATATACATTAAGTAGATATGCATTGCATATCAATTTGAAAATGAGGTTGGATAGTTTCTGTATAAAGACAACCGATACACATTGCGATTTTGGAATTAATGGGTGGATGTGCTAACTCCAATGAAACAATAAAACACATATAATGTAAATAAAGAATCAAATAACTTACATGTTAGTTTCATGCTTTAAAAAATTCAACAGTCAAAATAATTAAGAATTGACGAAAAGAAAAACGTTCATGTATTGGGGTTTATAGGGTAATTAAACTGGGTAAAAGGTTGAACGTCGACATGGTGGTGGACGATAGTGAGAACGGAGATGATGGTGCAGCCAACGTTTAATTTTTCAGCAGTAGGGTTAGTAGATGGTGATGGTGGATGGACGTTATAAAGGAAGAGAAGATCGAAGAAATATAAATGGGGTTATACAGAAAAATTAGGTAACTATCCATAATTATAGAGGATAAATTAATATTTTATTTAACTAATTAATATCTTAATTAAAACCTAAGATTAATAGTAAATATTTTCTTCAATCGCCCTATTATAATCAAAAACTCTAGAAAAATGTTTAATCGATCAGCATAGAAACGGGTGTAATTGGATGGGGGAGGCGGCGTGATGATAAGGAATAATGGAAGGATAGCAACGAATCGTTTTTAAGCCACTAATTATCAGAGGAAAACATGTGTATTGTAAATTAATCTACAATACAAGAAAATCAAAAGAATGAGGAAAATTTAACGTAAAAAAGTAACATTAGCAAAACAGCTCACTAAATTATATATTGTTTTTAAGAATTTTATGCATTAATGGTAATTATAACTATGAATTATTATTAATATTAATTACAAATAGGAATACAAATAAGTAATTACAAAGACGATATCGAAGAATAATATTAAATATATTATAATGATGTTAAGTAATGATAATGAAGATTAATACTTGAAATATTATAGTGAAGAGCAATGACGAATAACTACAAAGATGAATGGTGATTGCTAATTATAACGATGATTAATATGAAGGTTATTGTGAACATATTATATCGTTGATTGTATGACGTATTTTATGTTATGCAATATGTGAAGTTGATTACATGTAATGTGATGATTGATCGACCCGTTTTGGGATATGCATGTTTTTATTAACATTATACTTATGGTTGGTTCACTTAGCACATATCGACACTTATTATATGTTTGTTGCGTTTATCTTGCATTGGTTCACATGCTTTAAGAGTCTACCGGTGAGACTGGGTTACTTCGGGTAATTACGTTTTGGTATTTCCTTTTGTGGTCAATACCACATTGGACATGTTTTGATTAATGATTCATTTACATTTGGTTTTGACAAACTTAAACTATTTTGAATGTTGTTTTTGAAGGTTAAGTAACGTTGATGATGTTTTTGAAATAATTACTAAATAAGTCTTTCGCTAATGTATTATGTTAAAAGTGTTTTAAAAATAAAATAAAATTTTCAGAGTGAAAATCATGACGTTACACAAAATACAACATCAATCAATAGAAATCTGAAATTCAAAATGATAGTGTAATTGTGTAAAAATAAGAAATCAAAATATAGCATAAATTAGAATCAACGAATGGCATCATCATATAAAAAAAAATCAAATTTCATACTCGAAGAAATCGAAATTTGTATTGTAGTGTAAGAAAAAAAATCAAAATTTAAAATTCAAAATGTTGTTAGGACATAATTTGATTCATAAAGAAATTTTTTGATTTGTATCTCTAAACTCTCAGATTCTCGAACTTTAGAGTTTCAATTCAGTCTTTTAGAAAAAAATAGAACTCAGAATGGTACTTTAGAAATACGAATTGACTAAGAAATAGATTTACGTCTTCGATTATCATGTGGGATGTCAGTTTAGAAATAAAAAATTTGTTGAATTCGTACAAAGGTTAAGGCCTCAAGGGAAAATCGATCAAAGGAAGAGAGAAATTGTAGGATAATGGGATTTAGAAATCATAAAAGAAGAATGAGAAATCGCATAAGAAAAGAAGAACTTAAGTAAACATTGGCTGGAGTCTAGTGAAAAAGAACTCTTGTGTCTTGGATTTTCCATGGAAATCATTGATAGGCGTTAGAAATCGAAAAAATATCATTGCACGCCTCACGTTAGGAAATCTTGCTCCTACTCCCTATTTGGGGTCTGATATTAGTTTGGGTCTTTAATCTAGGCTAATAAGTTAAAAACAATGAGTTGTCAATATATAACTCAATATAACAAGTATAGAATGATGCCCTTTATCATTTAAGTTAAAAACAATGAGTTGTCAATATATAACTCAATATAACAAGTATAGAATGATACTATACAATTTTAGTAAATTAGTATCAATTTTTTATTGTCTAAAATTTAAGCATTTCTAGTGAATTTAGCTTCACCATATATTAGGGTTCTTTGTAAGACTTTTATAATAACACATTTGAATTGATAAAATTATCCATTTTTGGATTAACCTTAACATTCCACTATCATTACTTCGGTGCTGTTTGTTTTTTGGGAAAAAAAATTCTTCAAACCTCTTCTTGTTGCGCGGCACACGCGCGGCACTTTTCATTTCGCAGCTGTTTATTTTTTAGAAGTCTTCAGAGTCAAAAACCTCTGCGTGTGCTATATTTGGCGCAGCACTTGTACTGCCTCTTCCAACCTCCTCTTCTTCTTTTTTTTTTGTTGCTGAAAATTTTATTATATGATGTTGAAATTTTATTTCAATTTTTTTTTGTTTATTCTTATTGATTTTTTTTGTTTTTTTATATTGAATAATGATAGATTCTTGATGAAATATCATTATTTTTTGCTAAATATCTTTTTTTTTGAAATATCATTATTTTTTATTGAAATATCATTAATTCTTACCGAAATGTTATACATTATTAATTTTTTTGTATTAAAAACTATTTTTGATTTATAAAATTAGTTTATTTTAATTTTTTAATATCTGCAGCAGTATGCAGATGTTAAAAAAACAAACACGCTTCTTATTACAGTCTACAGCCGTTTGGTCCACCTCTTCTACTGCAGAGGGTTGCAGAGGTGGTCCGCAGACTTCATAAACTTTTGCTTCAGAAAATCAAACAGCACCTTCCATTCTATGTTGGTAGTGGTCGAAATTGCCATTAAAATCATAAAGGTGGGAATTTCAACCATGTAAAAATGTAACTGAGTTGACATTTGAGGAGGTTATCGACTTATGGTTACAAGCGATTGATCCACATAGTTGAATGTTCCGATGAAGAGGAGGAGAAGACAGAATAGTGAAATGTTCAAGAAAAAAGAATAATTTTATTTAATTCAAAGATGCCATTAAAGGCTTAAGCATTCACAATTTGAGAGTTCATAATAAAAATAAAAAATAAAAAATAAAAAAAACTTTACTAAATTTCAAGCTTCTTCAATTTGTTTTTTTTTTCTATGGGACCACTAATTTTATTTTTACAGTTGTCTGTTTACAATTGGATGAAACGATATGAGATTTGGTACCATACTACCATTATTAAAAAGCTCCTTGTAAGAACTTGTTAGTTTACAAGCTTTTTAAAAAATGAAAAACTTTGTTTTAGAAATTTCCTCCAATAGTTTTTGGAATTTCAAAGGTTCTTCATGTTTGAAAAAGACTCTTAGAAAGTTAGGATTTTTTAATATGTAAATAAAAATCATTAATTATAACAAATATAACCATAATTATATATAAAATATATTTATTATCTAGATCATTAATGCATTAATTTACATTTATATATGGTAACAATCTTTATAATTAACTTATTTTACATTTAATTATAATAATATTAGTTATAATTAATGTTTCTGATAGACACATTAGAAATTCCCTACAAAGTTAGCGATGTTCTTTAAAAAAATAATTTAATACATCATTCTAACTAAATTTGGTAGGTATGATTATGAACAAATTTTAAATACATAAAACCGCCAACAGTTTACATAAATTAGATATTAGATGTGAGACCCGTGTATTACACGGGTTTATTAAAAATAAAATTTTAATATCAATATATAAATCTGAAATATTTTATAATGTAATACTTTACATAACAAAATATAATTTTCTGAAAATTTGTAAAAGAAATTAAATTGTTTGAAGTATTTATGAGAATTTATTACCAATTTAAAAGGATGATTTTATTTCCTTATAGAACTCATCACAATTTTATGGAATTTTTTTTAAGAAAATGGAAATCCCTAAAAAATAACAAGTGGAAAATAACTTCTAAAATTCTCACAAAATGACAAGTATCAAAATGAATGAGAAGATGACATGTGGCAAAAAAAACATTTATTTATTAAAGAGGATATAGCTATCTTATCATGTGAATTTCTGAAATGGGGAAAAATGTCATGTGGTTTTACATCTAAAACGGAATATCTAAAATTTGGAAATAAACTAAAATTTTGGGGGCTGTTTGGCCCGTTGAGAGCTTCTCCTCCATATAAATTAAATGGGACTGAATGGATCAAAAGATATGACTGGGTTTCTTTCCAACATTTTTGTCGACACTCTCCTGCTTATCCCTCAGCTAGGTAGGTGCTCCATATCTCATCATCAGGAGCTAGATATATATCCAGCTGATCCTTCTTTCTATGATATGAATGATCTCACAACAATTCCTGGTATCATCAGATACGATTACGAACCCTGCTAGCACATGAAACTCGAAACACAAATGAAGATTAACCAATGCAATAGATGTAGTTGTTTGAGAAGTACCTACAATTACAAAAATAAAAATACATAAAAAAAAAAAAGACATATATGCATCAAAGGTGGCACAAATCCTCCACCAACTTTGCACTTAATTATGAATGTGGCTATGCACATGAAAGCGAGACCAGCTGCAGGGTTCATAACTTCGCATTTTTGGTCCCAACTCCCAAGTGCATGTGAGATGTGACCAACGAGTTATGTAGTAAGAGAGTTAGGTTAATTTCACAGTTTTCAAGGATTTATGATTGATATATACCATATCTAGCTAGCTAGTGAGGAGAACTTTCATCATATATGGTTTATTCTAATTAACAAATCCGAGACTATTTGATGAGACAAATTAAATTGGGTTATCGTGTGTACATAAGGACTTTTATCACTTTATGTAAATCAAGATTTAGTCAGAGGGTACAAGCATTTATCTGGCGGCATACGGTGTCAAACTCAACACCTCGGGTGATAGCGATATAAATGAAAATACACGTAAAGTTGATAATTAATAATTATATTTGCATTCTGTAAATTTTGCTAAGCATTACACAAAACGTAGCTAGATGGATCGAGTAAGACAGATCGAAAATAATACTAAATATAATCTAAAAGGTACGTTTTGACTTAAACCTGATTAATTAATATAACTTATACATAATACATCCAACATTTTATTGAGTTGATTATATATATATATATATATATATATATATATATATATATATATATATATATATATATATATATATATATATATATATATATATATATATATATATATATATATATATATATATATATATATATATATATATATATATATATATATATATATATATATATATATATATACCAACAATGAATGTACAGGATAGTTAAAAGTGTACATTACTACCACTTTAGGTGAATTTGATATTTTTATTATATTAACAAAATGGCGTGATACAAAAGGTTATTAATTGGATGATTTCGTCAAAGCATACAGGTTGGAGAGCATAAAACATTAATTACTTGTTAATACATTTTGTCCAAAAGATTGATCAATTTTGGTTACATCTCAACCGCTTCGTTGAATTAACGTCCTCTGAAACCTTATATATACTTGTGTTTTTGCTGTGCTTCTTCACACACTTCCTTGCAAGTCATCAGTACTAGATCACTAAGCAAGGATATATGATGGTTTCTAAGCTTTTACTTTTCGCATTTCTTGGCTTTTTAATTTGCACACTTGAAATTGTTGGTGGCAGAAAGCTCTCAGAAGAAGAAACAAAAACGTCAATTGGACACGGTGGAGGCCTAGGTGGTGGAGCAGGATTTGGAGGTGGTGTTGGGGGCAGCATTGGTAAGGGTGGTGGTGGTGGAGCAGGGTTTGGAGGTGGAGGTGGAGGTGGAATTGGTAAAGGCATTGGTGGTGGAATAGGAAGTGGTTCTGGAGGTGGAATTGGTGGTGGAGGTAGTGATGGAGGTGGCATTGGTAGTGGTGGTGGAGTAGGAGGTGGAGGTGGAGGTGGAGAAGGTGGTGGTACTGGTAAGGGTAGTGGCAGTGGAGCAGGAGGTGGATTTGGTGGAGGAGGTGGCATTGGTAAGGGTGGTGGCAGTGGAGAAGGTGGTGGTATTGGTAAGGGTAGTGGCAGTGGAGCAGGAGGTGGAATTGGTGGAGGAGGTGGAGAAGGAGGTGGCATTGGTAAGGGGGGTGGTAGTGGAGAAGGAGGTGGCATTGGTAAGGGTGGTGGTAGTGGAGAAGGTGGTGGCATTGGTAAGGGTGGTGGCGGTGGACTAGGAGGTGGTATTGGTAAAGGTGGTGGTGGTGGTGGTGGTGGAGTAGGAGGTGGAAGTACCGGAGAAGGTGGCATTGGAAAAGGTGGTGGTACTGGAATAGGAGGTGGTTCCGGTGGTGGCATCGGGAAAGGTAGAGGTGGAGAAAGTGGTGCTATCGGTAAGGGTAATGGCAGTGGAGAAGGTGATGGCATTGGAAAAGGTAGTGGTAGTGGAACCGGAGGTGGTTCTAGAAGTGGAATTGGTGGTGGCATCGGGAAAGGTGGAGGTGGTGGAATAGGAGGTGGTTATGGAGGTGGAAAAGGTGGTGGCATCGGGAAAGGTGGAGATGGTGGTGTAATAGGAGGTGGATATGGAGGTGGCATTGGAAAAGGTGGTGGTAGTGGAATAGGAGGTGGTTCTAGTGGTGGAATTGGTGGTGGCAACGGGAAAGGTGAAGGTGGTGGAAAGGGTGGTGGCATCGGGAAAGGTGTTGGTGGTGGAATAGGAGGTGGTTATGGAGGTGGAGGTGGAAAAGGTGGTGGCATTGGGAAAGGTGGTAGTGGTGGGATAGGAAGTGGATATGGAGGTGGAATTGGTGGTGGTGGTGGAGAAGGCAGCGGCTTTGGCAAAGGTAACGGTAGTGTAGGTGGTGGTTATGGAGGGGGATTTGGTGGAGGAGTAGGAGGTGGGGGTGGAGGTGGTGGAGGCTTTGGAGGTGGTGGAGGAAAAGGTGGTGGATATGGTTATGGTGCAGGAGCCGGTGGAGAGTCTGGAAAAGGAGACGGAAGCGGAAGCGGAAGCGGAGGAAGGTGGCCTTGAAACCTATATCTGTTAAAGCCTGTCGGAGCAAAACTTATGCAATAACCAAATCTATAGTTAAAATTAAATAAGCATGCAATCGTTTTGTATTTTCTATTACTTTTTTATGTATGGCATATCACATGAGATGATAATAAAGGCTTGAATCCAGCTTACTACGTAAGGCTTCATCCATTCTCATATTCCATATGATCATTTCCTTCTGAAAAGGTCTGAACTTAAAACAAAACAATCCATCTCAAAAAGATGAAAGAGTGTAATTAATAAACAGACACATATTTATGTTGCATACCTAAAAGAGCTTAAATCTATAAAGTCTTCGTTGGACTTTCGAGTCCAAACACACGGTAATTATAAGTAAAAAAAAAATATCTTTAACAAATTCATTAATTAAATGCCGGGGGCAACCAATACGTACCTGCTACTGATTATGAAGTCATTTTCCAACAATTAAAGGACACTATATATAAAGTTAAAGCAATCGTGGCCAAACCCTCGTAAATGCTATGAAGCTTAAAGTCCAAGTAGGCCCCCATGGACCATGTCAATATGTCATGTGGAGACACATGTTAGCTATAACACAATGCATTAATGATAGCAGAATAGCATTATCATCACTACTATCACCATCATATAAGATTTTATAAGTAGGAGGAGATTTTAGTCTTGATCGTTGGACTTTTCAGAATTATAGTCAATTTGTTTGAAATCAAAATCTTCTAAGTATTTTATGTTCATGTAATTGTGAAAAACATGATCACCTACAACTATGAAGTTAACACTTTTAAGACGGTTATTTTCTTCATCACTTGCACGAGTTTTTAATATAACCTCATCTAGGTGGGTTAATTATTTAAACTTAAAATCTTATCATTATCCATAAGCATTTGTTAAATGGCTTATAAGTAAATTTGAGAGACAATATTTTCATTGTATGAACATATTTTATTGGTGATCAAGTATTTTTTTTAGTAATATTACTCATGAGTGTAAATATTTTTATTTATACTCATGCTTTGCATGGCACAACAAGAAATATAGGTATTAGGGGCGACGCTATTAGAGACGACGGGGAGTATTAGGGACGACATGCGACCAGGCGCCTTCGTGTCGTCGCTAAAAGATTGGAGTCGCCGCTAAAGGGTCGCCTCTAATAGTCCACGTTGGCGATCCGTGTGACTTCTCCAGAGTGAATCGTGGTCGTTCGTTTTTGATCTGATCCAACGGATAGGGTTTCTCCATACCAAGGTAATAGCGACGACGTTAATAGAGACGACACCGTCGTCGCTACTAGTCACCAAAAAAAAAGCGGGATATCTTCCCTCCAACTTGTCGCCCCAATTGCCGTCTTGTCGCCGCTAAAGGCTCCATCGTGTTTACCTTCCCATCGTGTTTCAGAACAGGCGACAACAACACTAAAGGCTCCATCGTGTTTACCTTCCGACGATTTTCCAGTGAAATACTCCGATCCTCTCGATTTCTTAGGCGACCACCACCACAAAGCTTCTCCTTTCTCCTTTCCTCTTCACTCCCCCCCCCCCCCCCCACACACACACACACACATTTGGCCCAGGCTGCAGTGATACATTTTCCGGCGACAACACTCCGATTTTCCGGCATTTACAGCAGCAGTAGGTGCTCCCTTCCCTCCTTTCTCTTTCAATTTCTTTTCTATAACGAATTTGTGTGTTAATTTTGGATTTTGGTGTGATTTTGGTGGTTTCACAGCAACATCTCGGGTGACACCACCTCTTCTCCGGTGATACCACATCTACTCCGGCGATCTTGACCACCGCACCACCACCTAATCGATTTTCAATTTCCAGGTATGTTTTTTTTTTCTGTTTTTAAATGTAGGTATAAGAAATGTTGGGCTTTATATGTGAAATGTATATGTATATGTATATGTGTATTTGGATATGGAATGTATGACTATGTATGAAAAATGTGTGTATATGAGTATTCGCATGTGAAATATATATGTATGTGTATTTGTATATGAAATGTATGTGTATGTATGAAAAAATATATGTATAAGAGTATTTGTATGTGAAATGTATGTATATGTGAAAAATGTATGTATATGGGTGTAGATATATGAAAATCTCTATGTTAAAATGTATGTATGTATGTATATGAAATGTGTGTATTTGTATGTGAAATGTATATGTCTATGTGTATATTTATATAAATATGTATGTATATGTGTGGATATGTATGTAAAAATGTGTGTATATGTTTGTATATATATATGTAAAAATGTATATGTGCGGATATGTATGTAAAATAAATACATCATAATAGATAAAAAAATTTCTATAAGCTAATGAAGAAACATTGGTCAAAAAGGTTTTTAAAAGAAAAAGAAATAAAGCATAGTAAACCAATTAAATAAATAACAAATATATAATATCATTTAAAGTAAAATTTTGTAATAAAATAAATTAAAAATTAAAATGTTAAATCTACTAAGTTATAATTATTCAAAATAGAAAAATAAAAAGAAAAATAAATTGATAAATCCAAATTGGTCATAAAGGTTTTAAAAAGAAAAAGAAGAAGAATAATAATAAACCATAATAAACTAATTAAATAAATAACAAATATATAATATCGTTTAAAGTAAAATTTAATAATAAAAAAAAAATAAAAATTAAAACGTTACGCAAAATCTACTAAGTTATAATTAATCAAAATAGAAAAATAAAAACAAAAATAAATTGATAAATCAAAATTGGTCAAAAAGGTTTTAAAAAGAAAAAAAAGAATAATAATAATAAACCATAATAAACTAATTAAATAAATAACAAATGTATAATATCGTTTAAAGTAAAATTTAATAATAAAAAAATTAAAAATTAAAACGCTACGTTAAATCTACTAAGTTATAATTAATCAAAATAGAAAAATAAAAACAAAAATAAATTGATAAATCAAAATTGATCAAAAAGGTTTAAAAAAGAAAAAGAAGAAAAATAATAATAAATCATAATAAACTAATTAAATAAATAACAAATATATAATATTGTTTAAAGTAAAATTTAATAATAAAAAAATTAAAAATTAAAATGCTACTCGAAATCTACTATCGTTTAAAGTATCATGCTATAATAATAAAAAATTTAAGAAATATTTGGTTGTTATTTTCTCTTTGCTTCTCGATATATGTGTATTACATGATTGATTGTTTAAGAAGCATACCCTTGTGAATACTCTCCTGTTGTCTGGTTTTCTATTCCATCTGATTGAGCGGTTACTCTATCCTTATAAATATTCAATCCAAGTTCTACTTCTTGTAGAGTAAACACTAAAACCTAACTTATGTTTCAGTTGCAACTTGTCTATTGATAAAACGTGGATTACTATTGAAAACCGTAACTCTACCTTGTTCCAACAAGGACTTGAATCTTTTCTCGAGAGGTCCAAACCACATGTCGATAACAAAGGTCAAATTAGATGTATGTGTAACAAATGCAATGTCAATAAATTTATACTACTGGCCATAATGAAATTCCATATACTTCCACATTATATTATATGGAAGTATCACGACGAAAATACAACTCACCCGGTTGTCGAAGACATACCGCGTAGTAACGAGATGGCCGATGTTATTGATGATGTTATGGGAGGTGTGATTGAAAATGATACCAAATGCAACGAAGGAACCTAGATGCAGACAGTAGAGGTGTTGATGTTGGATTTCAAAAGTTGTTAGAGGAAGTCCAATTCAAATTATATCCTGGATGTTCGTTTTCGTCCCTTGACTTTTTAGCAAAGTTGATGCATATCAAGGTGATCAACAAATGGACTGATAGTTCATTCGATCAACTTCTTGAGTTGTTGCAAACTGCATTTCCTGAAGGAAACAGGGTCCCCCCGTCACATTACGAATCAAAAAAGACACTTAAAAAGATCAGCTTAGGTTATGAGTCAATACACGTATGTAAAAATGACTGATTTCTTTTCTGGAAAGAACACGAGTTGTTGCAAAAATGTCCAGTTTGAAATGAGAGTCAGTGGGTTGATGAAAATACAAAGGGTAAGAATGTGGATCATAAGGTTTTACGATACTTTCCCGTGACCACCAGACTACAACGTTTGTACTGTTCAAGACACACAGCTAAAGATATGATTTGGCATAGTACCGGACAATCCAAAGATGGTACGATGATTCATCCCGTTGATGGTACTTCATGGAAAAAGTTGGATAAGACGTATCCTGACTTCTCGAGGGAACCCTGAAACGTACGCTTAGGGCTTGTTGCTGATGGTTTTAATCTGTTTGGTAACATGTGTAATCCTCACAGCACGTGGCCTGTTATACTTACCACTTACAAACTTCCACCATGGCTATGCATGAAAGAGTCATCTTTCATGTTGACCTTGTTGATTCCCGGCCCCAAAGCACCCGGGAAGGACTTGGATGTGTTCCTTAGGCCGTTGGTGGATGACTTGAAGCAGCTATGGAGTTTTGGAGTACGTACTAAATATGCAGCGACAAATACATTCTTCAATATGAAAGCGATGTTGTTATGGACAATAAACAACTTTCCCGCTCATAGTAGTTTATCTGGTTGGAGCGGACAAGGGTACAAAGCTTGTCCGACTTGCAACGAAGACACCCCGTCATACCGAGTATCAAATAAAGTCGTATATATAGGTCATCGCCAGTTCTTAGATGCTGACCGTCCATGGAGAAAAAGTTTGGACTATAATGGCAAACATGAGACAAGAGGTCCTCCAAGAAAGTTTAGAGAGGAAGAAATACAAGCGCAACACGCTCGTCTATTGTTCCGTCCACCAGGTAAAGTAGTTGCTCAACGAGCTGGTATTAAGAGAGATCGTGAGGATTTCGAGTTGAATTGGTCCAAAAAGAGCATATTCTTTGAACTTGAGTATTGGTCTTCTCTAGAGCTGAAGCATAACTTCGATCTTATGCATGTTGAAAAAAATGTGGGTGAGAGTCTTGTGGGTACTTCTCTGATGAATGATAAGTCTAAAGACACATCAAATGCTCGGGCGAACTTGACAAAACTGAACATTCAGAAAAATCTATGGTTGAAAAAGAATGGAAACAAGTTCCATAAACCCCATCCACCTTACTCGTTCACGAAACCTGAACGCATTCGTTTTTGTAAGTTTATAAGAAATGTGAAACTGCCAGATGGGTTTGGATATAACATCGGTAAGAAAGTCAATGAAACCAATACTAACATTATTGGGTTGAAATCTCATGATTATCACATTCTTATGCAACGTTTGTTACCCATTGGAGTTAAAGGTCTTTTGGGGAAAGGTGTTTATACACCAATAATAGAGCTTTGTATGTTTTGTAAGCAACTTTGCTTAAGAACATTGTCGGTGACGGATATGAAAGAAGCGAAACCAGCCATTATTAAAATATTGTGCAAATTAGAAGTGATCTATCCTCCTGCGCTTTTTGACATTATGGTTCATTTAGTTTTGCATTTACCTGATGAAGCAATTTCTAGAGGCCCAGTATGTATGAGATGGATGTATCCCTTTGAAAGGTATATGAAAAAACTAAAAAACTATGTCAGAAACAAGGCGAGGCCGAAAGGTTCTATAGTTGAGGGTTATGTCGCTGAAGATGCATTATCATTTTGTTCGATGTACCTTAAAGATGTTGAGACTCGATTCAATCGCCTTGAAAGAAACGAGGATGTTATCATAGAAGAAACAAAGTTATGGGTGTTTCAGTCTAAGTGTCGACCAACTAGCGGAAGGAAAATGAAAAATCTCAGTCTAGAGGAGAGAAAACGTCTACATTGGTTTGTGCTTGATAATTGTGAGGAAGTCAGAAAGTATATTGCGTAAGTGTTCTTATCTTTTAATTCATTGTCTTTTTTTAATTTCACATTTTACTATATATATATATATATATATATATATATATATATATATATATATATATATATATATATATTCATCAATGTAGTGAATTCAAATCATTACATCCTGAAAGTGATGAAAAAATCGAATTTCCTAAATAGTTCCTTCATAAGGTCTATGATATGCAAAAACAAAAATCTCCAGAGTTTAATAAGGAGTTATTGGCTCTTTCAATCGGTGTGCATGCGCATGTCTTTACTTACACCGCTTGCATAGTGAATGGTGTTAGGTATATTGTACTTATACGTGACGCCCAACGATCAACTCAAAACTCGGGGTTTCTAACTGAGGGAGAGCATAAGCAGAAATATTATGGTCAGCTAGAAGAGATTATCGAGTTGCATTATCCGCATAAATATTCCACCGTACTTTTTCGTTGCAAGTGGTTCGATACTGCAGGAGTTTAATCTGATAATAATTTCACCAGTATCGTCCCACAATGCGAATTGAGCAGCGAAGATCAACTCATATTTGCTACGCAGGCCAAGCAAGTATTTTACATCCAAGAACCTTCTCCAAGTGACGAAAATGACACCCAACGGTGGGTTGTTGAAAATGTTAATCGTAGAAGAATTTGGGATCTACCGATGAATGATGTTGATCATGATCCCATTGAAAATGTCGACAATGATTCAACCGATGTCGTTCTTAGTAATGCTTCTTCTAATTTCACTCTCTCAATTGACTTTAGCCAGTACTTTCAAAATTCTCAATCGGTTGAAGATGATATTGAAGTTGACCCACCGACGAGTATCATCAATAATGTGTCTGATTGCGAGACTGATTATGATGAGGAAGATTCTGATTATGATAGTGATGTATCGGCAGAAACTGAAGTGTCTGGGGGCGAGAATGATTAAAAAGAATCTTTTTACATTTAATTAGTAAAATAAGGTTTGTATTTGTTGTAGTCATTATATATATATATATATATATATATATATATATATATATATATATATATATATATATATATATATATATATTCATATTGTGTTATAATTTTTCAGGATGTCATTTTTTGGATTGCATTGCTCCATCTCATGGCTGTTATGATGGATCATGGAGGCGACGGTGGTGACGAGCCACCACATCCGTTCGGTGGGGGGTTTTGGTGATCACCAAAACGATGGTAATTAAAATTTATTCTAATTCATTGTATTTCCAATTGGGGAGGTATACGAATGTTTTATTCAGGAGGTTGGGAGCTATATGTGGCGGGACATCGTTTTGGATAAAGACACATAGACAGAGGTTTCTGAAGCCGAAAGGGTTGGAATGTTGCAGTATCTTTCGGTAAATTATTTATTAAGTTATATATTTAATATTTTTAATTTTGATTTATTTTTAATTTTGATTTATTTTTAATTTCTCTATTTTTTTGTAGAGATGGTTTGAATTTGACGCGATTACAAATCATTTCATGGCTTCAACTTATTGGGCATCACTGAACAATCGGATATGTGCGCGGTATAGAGGCCGCAAAAATATTGCAAAAAACCGTTTTGATGATTTTGTAGGGAATGTGGAGGCAGCAAGGGCTCAAGCCCTTAGGGGTATGGATCAGCAGCGTTGGAATGCTGCTATTGACCATTTCTTAACAGAAAAACATCAAAAACGATACGCTGGAAACAAAGAATGCCGGAAGAAGCAAGTAGTGAAGAATCTTTGAGGGACGTGCAGCTACGGTAGTGCTTGTTTCAAGAAAGTAAGTTACAATAATGTTTATTCAGTTATAACATATTTTTTAATGTTTATTCAAATATAACATATTTTGCAATGTTAAACAGAATTTGAATAGACTTGAAGTATTTCATCGTGCGCATGTAAATAAAATAGGGGAATTTGTTGATCCATTGGTTGAAGAGCAATATGTAAGTTATTATTACTTAAAAATGAAGTAGATTGTTGATTTTTTTTGTTAGTTTTAACGTATATTAACAATCTTTGTGAAATACAAAATGCCTTAGTTGCTGAGGTTGCTCTACAGACTCATCACATAGCCGACTCTGGTGGTAATCCAGACACCATTGATTGGATCGCAATATTTGAGAAGGTGTTTGGTACTCGAAGGGGGTATGTGAGAGGCATTGGGCCTAAAGCTTCTTCATCTACGGGTACAAGTGCTTCATCCCAATGGCAGTCACAGTCACAAGCATCGCAACCAACACAAGTACTTGTTAAATTCTTAAAAAATTTGGTTGCTTTGTTATATTGTTAAGAACTTAATGTATTTGTAGTAATTTTTGGTAGCTCGGTAGTTTCTTAAATTGTTATAGACTTAATTGATTTGGTGCTTTGATGGTTTGATAGTTTGTTGAATTGTTCATAACTTTTTTGTTTGTGACTTAATTGTAGGATGTTGATGTGAATGCTTTTCTTCAAAACCCAGCATTTGTGACAGCCATTGGAGACATTATTCGCTCGTTTAAAAACCAAGTCAATGAGGAAAACAACGATGGGGAGGACGGTGGGGAAGACGAAGACAACTAATATTTCTTGTTTTATGATATGGATGATGTTATTTTTTATTTGGAAAATAGTTTATGTATGATATATATTAAACGTTTGTTTGAGATTTATTAGATATGGTATTTTTGATGTTTGTTTGGAAAATAATTTATGGAATATGGTATTTTTGATGTTTTTATATAATGTGGTATGTATTTATATATGTATTTTTATCAAAACAACATTTTATAATATATATAAATTAATATTATAAAAAATAAGTTTTTCTCAAAAAATAAATAAATAAAACCATTAGTAGCGACGCCTTTAGAGACAACTACTGTCAATTGTCACGACGTGGACCTCCGGCTAGTATTGCCGGAAAAATCCTACCGGTTGCCGGAATATTAATAGGGACGACACTATTTGAGACGACAGTGGTGTATTAGGGACGACAGTATTAGAGACGACACGTGGCTATTAGCTACGAGCTAATTGCGGCGACGCATTAGCGACGACGTGGTGTCGCTAATATTATTAGCGACGACAGAGATGATCAATTGCGATGACTTTTGTCGCCGCTAATAGTTAGTATTTTTGTAGTGTGGGTTAACAGTTTCGTTATTTTGTAGTGTTCAAAATTACAAGAAAGTCACATGTAGAAGTTGGTTGTTGCTTATATCATATTAAAAGTTATTACAATATACATAGGCCAAGGACATTGATAACATGACCTAATTTCTAATAATTAATGAGTCTAAAAAGTAAAAACTATAAAATTCATAATACCAAGTTTTTGTGACAACGATCCAACAAATTACCAAAAGTGCCATTTTACATAAAGGGATTGTCATTACTATCAAAATTAGCACTTCCTATTTTCAACAGTTCTATGTAAACTCTAAGTACCCTATGATTCATTCAACAACTTCATGATGCACATTTTTTAAAATTAAAATACATTAATAAAAAAGACAAAAAAAATACATGCGATTTTTCATGATCATTTCTCATCTTTTGTCTTTGAAATGGTCAACCTAATTTTAGTTAGGCATGATTGTAATGTTTTTTTACCTGACCATCCATTTGTGCTAGGGTTTTGTTGGTAGACTCCTAAGAATGAAAATGTACAAATTCATACCCTTTTTATTTCTAACTCTTGTCATCACATATAACCTTAACTGCAATGCAATTGATAATGGAAGTTAGGCTTTTTATGAGGAGTTCAACACGGGTTCATAGCTCAAGTCAAAATCCAATATAATAAAGGTATTTTAGCGTTCTAACGAAATAAAAAAAAACAAATAGAATTTACTTCCCTTCGCCCTCCCCTGCGAATATTCAACTTATCAAACACGGACTCGACGGATTCTTATGGAATTGAATTGCAAAACACACAGTGGAATGGAATCTGAAATTCCAATTCCATCGGAATCTAAACGGTTATTTTCTACAATAAATGGTCAGTCATTAAGGTAACCGCTTTTGCAAACTCAAAACATCTACAAAACGCCATCTATATCTTGAATTAAAAAAGTTATATCACTCTTTTCACAAAATGGTTTTTTTGGTGCATATTTTGCAAAGATGTTGTAATTTATAAAAAAAAAAAAATTGTTAATTTTTTTATAGCTTTTTTAAATCGTAAATGATTTAGAGAGAGAAATATAAACAATTTCTCCTGACATCAAGTCTTAAGATCCGCTTATCTCAGTTGAAATCTCCTCATGTCAATTGAACCGTCAACATAATATATCCCCAATCTTATAAATCACCATATACACCTAAAAGTCAAAATAATATTGATAAATTAATAAGCGCAACTAATTTCAATAATCGAGACCCTCTTAATTACTTAATTGTTATAACACTTCATCCTTCACATTTTAAACATAGAAACTTAATAACATTACCAGTTAATACCCAAAACCCAATCCTATTTATCGGATCAAACTGGATTGCATGAAACCGGTTTGGAAAAAACCGAAATATTTGGGCTTTTATTCCTTTGATGATACATTGGGAGGTAGGATAGTAAACCCAAAAGACAACATGCAAATATTGACAACTACAACTAAAAGTAGACAACATTCTAGGAATTCTAAAAGAGTGAACCGCTTCCATTATATGTCAAAACATCAGGGATAAATGAAGTTGTAAAAAAAAATCCAATCTGTTCGGATCTTGTGTTCATTTTGAACAGGGGAAAATTGGTCCAACTATTATGCAATGTGGGTATTAGATTACATAAAAATATCATTCATTGTGTTTTTAGTTATTGCATTGATTGTAAACCGAGACAAAATAGATAACATTAAAATGCAATAGTTCATGCATTTGAATACCATATTCTAAAATATGTGCACTATGTAGCAATTGGAACATTTTACGAACTTATAAAATTGAATTTCTATTTTTTTCATAATACTTTGGAATTTTTTATATGATCAAAAAAATCAAATAGGAGGTAGCATCTAAATTTTGTCACACAAAGACGAAAATAACCCTCATTAGCTATCAAGAATGATATGCTTAACCAAAAGAAGGCACATATAAGGAGTAGTAGCCCCGCACATGAGTAGAGTATAAGCAGATTGCAAGAGTCAAAACAAGACATGATAATGATAGAAGTGTTTGACGTAGTGGTCGCTTGTTTACAAATATACATGCAAAAAACGCATCATTATCTAAGAACTCTTGATCCTAAAAACAAGGAAAAAAAAGATAAAACTTCAAGGGAAGATGAGTAATCAGGGTTATGTTGGATTAAATGCAAGAAATAACAATGTGCTTTTTTTACTTGAAGCATCTTACTTCAATGTGCTTTCAAAAGCTGAGCAGTCGAACAGTTTCTCTTCTATTCCAGGGGTAACCCAACCTGAAAATGAACTGTCAAAGCCCATTGAATCTGTCACTAAAAAATAGAATGATAAATTTGTAATTAATGCCAAAAAAAAAAAGTACAAGTTTCAATAGTGGTATAGACCTTAACTTGCTTGTGGTTTCGGAGTTACATATTCACCACCTGTTTAAGGTACAAAATAAATACTGCCCCATGTTGCACGTAAAACTCTTCCACTTAACTTGCTTGTCGTCGTCATCTCCTTCATCAACCTACACACATTTGTAAACCAAACTCCTAGTAAGTACACTGTCACTATAAACCAAAAGAAAGTAAGAAAGTATAGTAAGAATGGAAGATAATGTTATCAACCACTATTTAAACAACCAAAATAAAATAAGAAAGTAACAACCATTATAGACCAAAAGTAATATAATTTTTTTTCTAACATAGATATTATGTATTCAAATAAGCAAAAGAAAATAATAAAAGTATATCAAGAGAAACATGAAGATTTACATTGGCTCATGCTTTTGAAAATAAGCTTTAATGAAATTTAAGAACTACTTGTTTACTTGATGAGTCTTTGATACCTCCTGAATATCTTAGAGGATTTCAGATTCTGATGCAAGTTGGTCTTGTAATAAGTTTAGAGTTAGACATGGTCCACATTTTGTAACCAATTTCTTGATAATTTATAAATTCAACGTCATTGTAAAATAAAACCAATTTATTTTTGTCCAAAAAAGGGGAATTGTTTAAACTTTGCCTTGGCCAACTAAGATTTAATTTCTTTGAGAATTGAGAACATGATCAAAAGCCATGAATCATGTAACACCAGTACTATGATGAAAAGTTTCATTGTGTTTGTTCTATGAGGGAAAAAATCAAACAGTTAGTATTCAATAATAAGCAAAATCTAAAAAAGAAAGAAAGAGTGAGAAAAAAATTATGTGCATTGTCTAAGCTTGTTCTTCATCGCATGTAGGCTTGACAGATGTTTTTAGTTTCCTACGAATCCAATAAAAATCAACATGTTGGGTCAAAATATAATTTATACTTTACTTTTCTGGGTAATTGTATTTTGCTGTAATATTTATAAGTTTATGGTCATGTTTACGGCTGAGTTTACGGCCGTAAACACCTTACGGCCGTAAACTCATTTACGTCCCATTTGTTTCCAGCCCATGTTACCCTAGTATAAATATAGGTATTAGGGTGTGAGGAATTGATTGATAAACTCTAGAGAGTTTACGGCCATAAAGAAACAGGAGCTTTTATGTGTGTGTGAAGTATTCGGATCTTCATTCATATCAATACATACAAAGATTCATATTATTCTTCTTCTCCCTCTCTTCTATTTGATCTGACATCATCTGTTTCATTGGGATTCCGCACCATCAAACGGATCTGATTGATACACAGGCAAATTAGGGACTTACAATTGGTATAGAGCCAAGTTGTATCAGTCAATTTTGTCAGATTTGGGGCATTATTTGATCTTATTTTCGAAATATTTTTGCGTTTTTGGATAGATCTCGCAAAAATAAGGGGGGTTTGTTCTTCATATTTTTCATAAAAAAAAAAAGGGTTTTTGTTCGAGTTTTGGAGCTTCAAAGTCGAAAAAACGTTGTTTTTCACGTAATCGTTGAAGGGTTTTCTGCCGGAGCTTTCTGCTGGAAACAGTTCACGGCCGGAGTTTACGGCTGGCGGCGGCTTTTGCGTTTACGGCTAGGGTTCACCGGATTTTAAGGTCGATCAGAGTTCTCGTCCGGAAATAGCTTACGGCGGCAGTTTCCGGAGTTTGCGGCTCGGGTGGGAGTATACGGCTCGGAATTTGCGGCGGCTCGGCTAAACAGCAGCTCGCATCAGCGCCTTCATAAAAAATCGGAAAAAGGGGGGGTGCTAAGATTCGAAACTGGATCTCCCATTCTTCATTTCTCAGCGCCTTACTAGTTGAACCAACCTGAATCTTGTTTCATTACTCACGATTTTAATTGATAAAAACTCACTTTCACACCTACTTTCGAAATTTTGACACTTTTAACCCAAAAACTCAATTTCTTTTAACTTTAAATTCCTTTTTTCATCCAAAAATAAAATAATAAGAATAAAATAATAATAATAATAATAATAATAATAATAATAATAATAATAATAATAATAAATTGTTTTTATTTTTTCTTTTATTTTTGACTTTTTATTTCAAATTTTGATTTTGACTTTCAGGTTTGACCTTTGATTTTAAACTTTGAATTTTTCGTTTAACTTTTAAAATTTCAAATTTAACTTTTCGGTTTGACTTTTAAGTTTGACTTTTAAGGTTGATTTTAAAAAAAAAAAGGCATTTTAAATTTGATGTTTAATTTTTATCTTAGCTTCTAGTTGTGCTTTTTAATTGATTTTAAGGTCTACGAGGGAGTTGAAAACATGAAAGAGATTCGTCAGGATATGTTAAGACAAAATTTCAACATTTTCGATTATGTCCCTGGAGAAACCCTCGAAACTTAGTTGCAACGATTTACTACACTTACTACTGAGATGAATATAGCTGGGATCTTTTTGTCTAAGTTTGAGATAAACAAAAAGCTACTGAATTCACTTCCAAAATCGTGGGATATGAAAGTGGCTATCATCAAGAAGACAAAAGATCTCAATCAGCTTAGGGGCTGTTTGGCAGGATCTGAATTTTTAAGATCTGAATTTTTAAGAGGTCTGAATTTCTAAGAGGGTCTGAAATTTTAAGAGCTGAACGTTTAACATGCTGTTTGGTTGGGACCTCTGAATTGCTGTGCTGAATTATTAAAATGACCATTTTACCATTCTGTTTTATTTTTTATTGAATTCAAGTGTTTGTTTAGAAAATAACCTAATAAATTTCTTAAATAGGTATCAAAAAAATATAAACACCATATAAAATCCAAATTTAACATAAATTTAAAATTAAACACAAATCCAAATCAAACATAAATAGTTTTAAATCCACCCAATCATACTAAAATCCAAATAAGATCCTATAAATTTAAATTTAGCCCAATTGATTCGCAATCTGATCACGCAAACTATCCATGTATTCATTGTCTTGTGAACCCCATTCCATATCGTGTATATTTTGGCCATCATTCTCCCCCCCTTGTGTGTGACCATTGTTCTCCTCGAACGCCATAAATAACTCATCATGAATATCGCATTTCCTTATGAAATTATGGACTGCAAAACAATCGACGACTATATCTCTTTGCACTGAAAATGGAAAAGGAGCCATTCGCTTTAGGGTTGGGAATCTCGCCTTCAAAACACCGTATCCACGTTCAATAACATTTCTGAGTTGCGCATGTGCATAATTGAATTTTTCTTCCTTAGTTAACGGACGTCGTCGTCGATAATCGGATAACCAATATCTCGTGTTGCGGTAAGGAGCCATAAATCCACGAGTGTTGGTGTATGCAGCATCGCAAAGGTAATATTTATCTATAAGCATGAGTGAATGAAGTATTATGTATAGAAATTTAAAATCCTATTTTATAATAAATTTGAAAAGAATTGAACAAACCTGGAGGAGGGAATGGAAAGCCTGACGTCGGGTTAAATGCAACTTCTTTCAAAACTCGTGAATCATGTGTTATGCCCTCCCACCCGGCCCATACGAATGTGAATATCATATCAAAATCACAAATTCCTAACACATTTTGAAAGCATTCACCTTTTCCTCTTCCCCTGTAGCGAGTTTGTTGATCAGCAGGCACGACTGCATGTACAAGAGTTCCATCTAACGCACCTATTGCTCCAGGAAATATTTCTTTTAGCCTACGATGTCTCTCTGAGGAATTGACGGTCGCATTTGAATTCGTTGGCATTATAACTTCTTTTGCAAAAATCATCATTGCATTTAGCACCTCATGAAAGCATCTATGAACAGTTTCTGTAGAGTGTTGAAACCTTCGTTTGATAATCCTGAATCGTTTATTATGTGCTATAGTTGTCAAGAACATAGCCATCTTTTCTTCAACGCTTATATGTCTACTACTTTGCAACCAATTATTTCGTCTAAAATGATTGCATAAAAGTACATACGCTTCACGTGAAAGACGCATCAGGTCATGACATTGTGTAGAAGTTCCATGTAACAATTCTTGGGTATGTTGATGACCGCTCATTTCCGAATCGTTATCAATTGACCTTCCAATTCTATTGGACGCTAGATTCAACCAATAGCAACATAGTAAAATGAAAAATGCAATTTCTTCATCTGAATCCATAAGCAATCTGTTATTTTGAAAATACATAACAATTATGTTAACATATAACATAAAAATTCATCCAAAAACATCAAGTCATTCATGTCATATAAAAATCTAGTTCAAACCAAAGATCAAGTAATACAAAACATCAAGTCAAAACATCTAGTTATCCAAAAAAACCATCAAACCATTCAAATCATGTAGTCATTCAAAACATCTACTTATAAAAAAAACAAAAAACCATCGACTCAATCAAAACTTAACGAAACATTCCATAATGTGCTCCAACAGTCTTGACCCAATTCTCACAAATAGTTGGATCAATGGTTAACCACACATGCCTCTTATCCGCACCTTCACCAAAAAGAGCAACAACAGTAGTGTATCTCGGGTCAAATATTCCCCATCCTAACTTCTCCAACTTTTCCATACACGCTCCCAAATTTGAAGAAGTTTGTTTTTCCACAAATATCTTAGCAACTGTTGCAATATCTTCCCCAATTTCAAGCAATCTTGAATTCGCTGCATCTTTACCCTTATCTTTACTTTTATTTTGACTCTTTGCCGAATCTGTAGTCTTTTGTTTTTTTGATGGCGCGGAGGACTCTTCACTGAGACTTACAGTTTCTTGTTGAGTGCAGTCAATGTCGTCAAAGTCATGCAAACTATACTGACTTGAATCTTGAGTAGGACGGGGAATGGTAGAAGTTGGCCCCCAACTATGAATGCCTGTTGCAGTCGCACCTTCAAACAACTGTGTGCAAAGTTCGGGGTACGGTAATGGCGTGCGTCTCAAAGAATCCACATGTTTGTTTGATTGTTTGGAAAAAATATTTTATTATTTAAACATGATAATATATTTTTTATAACTAAACAAATTACCTTCGATTCTAGTTCCCATTCTTCTTTGGAAAGATTGAAGGTGTTGGTTGTTGGATTATACACGTTACCGGTTTTGTTTTTTAACTTCAAAAAGGCACCAAACTTTGACTTTAGGTAGTCATAGCGATTCTTCATTTGTTTTTGGTCAGCAACAAAATTATGTTCAATTTTTAATGTTTCAGCTACATTCCTCCAAGATAGTGCTTTCAAACTACTCCCTTCACGTCCATTGATTGTAACTTCACGTAAACAAGCTTCTAGAAACGTTTTCTCTACACCTTCAACCTTCCAACTAATCCTATCCTTCTTTTCTCCCATTTCTTTGATCAATTCAACAAAAAAAGGCACATTTTGATCAAAAAGTTAAACATTAGAAATACACATTTTCAACAACAATTTACGCAAACAAATGCACATTTTGATCAAAATTAGTATACCCAAGGAAACAAAAATTTTAAATAAATTTAATTGAAATATGAGATTGTGAAACGTAATTAAAATGAAAAACAAAGCAACCCAATACTAATCTATTTAGTACAAATAATTGTTGTAGGTTGTCGTTTATAAAGCAATACATAAATCAAACGCTTTAATAAAATTAAAAACTTCAAAATGAAAGCCCTAGCATGCAAAAATAAATAAATAAATTGAATGAATTTGTACCTTCATGAGAAAGAAGGGGACAAGAAGATACAAAAAAATGATTGGTATATCAAGAAGGCTACAATTCCAATATGTATGATTTCACATCTCTAATAAATCCATGCTCATACATAAAGCATCTTCTTGTCCTAGGAGCTAGGTTAGGTTTCTGTGATAATTTCATTCAAGAACTAAAAGAATAGTGTTGAACACTATAGATGAAACGATGTTGTTACAACAGGTGGCAATAAATGATTCAAAGAAAAAATAGTGCACAAAAGTTGAGAATAGTTTCGATTACTTTAGTATGGCCATGTTCAGCTAGCCCAAGCACATGTCAACATGAAAACGAAAATTTTTGAGGCAAGATAACAGCCTAAACATGAACCGCCTAATTTATACATAACACGAATTTAAATTTAACAATTTATACATGAACCGCCTGATTACTATAACATAAAAACTTGATTTTTATTATGTATTTTAGCATTAGGGTTGAAAGAAGGAAGAACCATAAGAAGATCAATAGAAATCATATAGATTACAATTGAATAAATTAAAAAAAATGCACCTGTTTTACGTTACAGCAGGAAGAATACGAGATGGGTGGTCGGCGTCGGTGGTCGGCGTCGTCTCCGGCGTCGGCGGCGAAGGGTTACAGGTGAACAGATATAGGCGCCAAGGGGGGAAGAATCAGCAGGAAGAAAACGTGAAGAAAGACGATAGGAAGAGACGGTTCGATCGTGTAGATTAGCGAAACACAAAACACCCGTTCCTTTTATTTATTTATTTTTTTTCAGACTTTGTTCCTTATCTGATAAATTAAGAGGTCTTTTTTATTTTAAGAGGTAAAAAGTAAGACGCAAACAAACGATCTGAATCTAAAATTTTCAGATATTGCCTCTTAATTTTCTAATTAAGAGGTAAACAAATAAGCCCTTAGTCTTGCTGATATAATTCAAGAACTTGATGCTTTGAAGTGTAGAGAAACAATGAGTTTTGAAAACATTACGGTCACTGAAGTTACATGTACTCCAGCTTGTGAAGCCACGATTAAATTTCTTCGAGAACAAATTGATTTATTTAAAAGAGAAGTTGAGGACCTGAGATATGAAGGATGTCAACTCAGGAAAGGACAGAAACCCCTGAAGGCTGAATTAGAAGCAAAAACCAAGGACTTTAGGAAACTTCAAGAAGAGTATAGCAACAAGTGTGAAAATTATGATTATGTTAAGAGACAACTTGTTGCTGTAACTGAAGACCTTGACGCTGTAAAAATTAAGTGTGGAAAAACAGATGTCAGTTTCAAAAATTATACTGCGTCAAGTCAGACAATCGAGTCCTTATATGAAACCCAATTAAAATTCAAAGAAAATCAAAACAAGGGTCTAGGGTATGATAGTGTACCTCCTCCTTATAATCATAACTACATATCCATCCCTATGACACATGACAAAACTGACAGGGAGCCACATCTTCAATATGGTAAACGAGCTGGATTTGTGTTAGGAGGAGTTATTAATGTTAAAGATACTAATGTTGCTACTTCATGTGCAGGTAAAGTAGCAGAAGTTGAGAACAAGGAGAGCACTACTGAACAAACAAATGTCTCTTTGAGCTCTGAGTCTGTTGCTTCGAATTCAGCTTCTTCTGATAAACTTGCCGTTGAGAAATACAGGCCTCCAATTCTAACGCAACAGAGTACCTGTCGCAAGTCTGCATGTGGGAACAATAAGAAACAAGGCAAAGATACGCCACCAGGGGCAGGAAGAAACAATTTCCCAGTGAAGAAAAGGACTTGTTTTCACTGTGGAACACCTGGACACATTGCCAGAAACTGTCCAATTCGCGCATACGTTCCTTACTATGCACAAGGCTGGCAGAACGCACCAAGAGGGAGATACTCCAAAAGAAACCCCTCAAGGTCACGTTCAGACCATGATGACTAGAATGCGCATAAGGTCAAGCATCCAACTCCCAAGAACAAGAAGGGAATGTCGGCCCAGGGGTCTAGTTCAAGAGATGCTCCAGTGAAGCCAAGACCAGTTAGGTCAAAGTCATCTCGGCAGCCGGCTTCAAGTTCCAAATCAAGTGCCGAGACACCCATCGGATCGAACAAGAAATGGGTTAAACCTGAATATACATGGGTACCAAAGGTGAAAACTCCCAGATCTTCTAATGACTATAATATTTCATCGTCTTCTATTTGTGATAAACATGATATGTCATGGGAGAGAGTACCTTTCACTGATGACAAAGGTCGACCCAATTTCAAAATGGACTGGGTTCCAAAGACCAACTGATCCCGCTTTGTATCGGAGCAGCTATGGAGGCATATCATCAGACTTCGGTTTGTTGGTAGTGGCTGCTCCTGGCATATGATTGGGGACATCTCTCAGTTGTACAACACTCAGAACATTATTTGAGAGTATGTGTCCTTTGCGGGAAGGGAAGAAAGGAAGGGATCACTCATGGGGGTAGTACTTAACGATGTCAAGAATTTTTGGATCTATTCTGAGATTACGCGTGCTATTCTCAGACCTTCTAGATGCAAATTCAATCGGTGACTTACGGTTTGAGTTTTTCTTCTCTATACTCCTAAGTTTTTCTTAAGTTGATTCGCTTTAAAGACAAATTTTTGTTTATGGATAGTTTAAATTTGCGCATTTACTTTCATTTCTCTCCTATGCACAAATTTAGCGGGAGAAATAAAAACAAAAAAAAATTAGAAAATTTTCAAAAATCCAAAAACATTAGAAAATCAGAAAATTAGAAAAAATATGTTGGTTATGAAATGTGCTTGAGGGAGATGTTTTGGGAAGTGATATTATCAAGTGATAACAGGCGACCTGAGTCTGCGTAACGTACCCAATGTTGAAGGGTCTATGCTCTGACTTGATGCGTCGGTAGGCACGAAAAATTCTAAATGGACTTGACTAGGCAGAGTTAAACTAAGGAAATTTATAGACTTGACAAATTTTGACCTAGTTAGATCCGTTCAGTCTGACAATACGACGCTCGGATAGGTTGAGCAGGGAGATATATATGGGAATCTACTCGTCACATTAAATGAACTTGTACTTGGAACCGTGGTTTAACTTTTCCTCGATGTGCGGATTCTGTCCTTAATTCCGGTTGGTGGGGCGACTGGTAAATTCTGATAAATTAGGTCTGTAGAATATCATTTTCTTTCTTTCTGTTTGTTAGTCATATGTTATCTCCTTTGCGTGACTTCCATTCCGACCTGGTACACAACATATGCAACTCTATTTCTCTGCAAGTTATATATGTGAAATACTTGTTATCTGTTAGCCATACGTTGTCTCCTTTGCGTGACCTCAAATCCGACCTGGTACACAGCATATGCAACTTTCTACTTCTCAACCCCTTTAAAGTGATAAGTTATTAAATTCTCCATCTATCTTCTCTCTGAATGGTTGTCTGCTCACCAGTGTAAGGAGTACTCTGGAAGTCATGATCTAGTACACTTAAAATTGAACACATACAGATTGTCTATGGATCTCGCTGCTCAATTTAAGTGGACAACAATATCGGCGATCGACCAGACAAAGACGTGAAGATAAAAGGTACCGACAAATGGATAAAGGCTGTCTAAAAACTTTGATCCCAAATCACTCTTAAAGTTAGATATCATTTTTATTTTTGTTAAATTTATCATAGTTTCTTCGAATTTAAATAAAAATTAAAAATAATGAAAATATAAAAAAATCAAAATCAAAAATCAGAAAAATTCAAAAAATCAGAAAAATTAAAAATCCAAAAATAGTGTTATTTTTGTTTTATTTCTTGTTCAGAAAAATCAAAAATCGAAAATATTTTTTTTTCTATTTTAATTTGTGTGCCAAGTTTTCTTTTAGTTTTGTTTTATCTTGAAAAGTGATTTCAGGTATAGATAAGACTCATGGAGTTTGTGTTGAAGATTTCTGAGCCAAAGCCTCGTCCGTGAGCATCGAAGAATTCGCATTCGAAGGAGCAAGAAATGAAGATTATTCTTTCAACATTCAATCCTTCAACCCCAGAAGCAAGGTGAAGCAGAAATTGAAGATTATGTGACGGATTGCATTGAAGCCTTCTCAATCAGTCTGCTGCTATTGTTGTACCTGCTTAAGTGATCTAGAAGATTTGTTTTCTCTGATGTTCTCTCTGAAGATTCTCAAGCTGAAAGCACTATCGTTCAAGAATCAGTACGTCAAGCCTCTTCACCCAATGTGCGTTCAATGCCAAATTCTGAAGAAAAAAAAAACTCAAGTGCTCAAGATGAAGTCATTCACTGAAGATTAATATGTTCATCCTGATGCTGTGAAGAAATCGAAGGTTAAAGCTGAAACCAAGCTCCCATTGAAGATTGACAAGAAGAGCTAGCTACCTTTTAGGGAGAGCTTGTTGGGTCATTAAGAAAAGAAAGCTATAAACCAAGGGGGAGATTGTTGGGTCAAAATATGGTTTATTCTTTACTTTTCTGGGTAATTGTATTTTTCTGTAATATTTATAAGTTTATGGTCATGTTTACGGCTGAGTTTACGGCCGTAAACACCTTACGGCCGTAAACTCATTTACGTCCCATTTGTTTCCGGCCCATGTTCCCCTAGTATAAATATAGGTATTAGGGTGTGAGGAATTGATTGATGAACTCTAGAGAGTTTATAGCCAGAGAGAAACAGGAGCTTTTATGTGTGTGTGAATCTTTTGTATTCGGATCTTCATTCATATCAATACATACAAAGATTCATATTATTCTTCTTCTCCTTCTCTTCTATTTGATCTAACATCATCCGTTTGATTGGGATTCCGCACCATCAAACGGATCTGATTGATACACAGGAAAATTAAGAACTTACACAACATTAAATTTAAAATAATCGGCAATTACTCTGTACATCCAAAAAAATGGAGATTAGTTACGTACAAGGCAATTGAAGACAAATTCTTAGTTCTCTCTATTTTTTGATGTTGAATCATTTATTCGATTTCCCTAAAATTTTGATTCCTTCATCCTTCAGATAAACAAACCTTTACAATTCTACTTGTAGATCGATTTCATGCCTGTCTTGGACACCATCGATAGTAGTAGAAGAAGATCATTTGTGAAGCATCGTCAGTTAGAAGGAAGAACATCGAACGCGAAGAAGGGACTGATTTCGTGAGAATCATTGACAATGAGAAGTAGAGATGTCTACCTGTACACCAGTTTTCCATCGCGTCCTCTTGAGGGCAGGCATGTAGACGTCGACGAACTCATGAACGGAGCATGTAGAGAAGCAAGGCAAAGATGAGAACCGGTGGCAGGAGATCGATGGGAACCTTCTGTGACTTCTGAACACCTGATGATCGATTGAGCGAAGAGTGAGAAAGGACAGGAGATGAAGCAGAAGAAAGCAGGTTAAAAAAATTAAAACAATCGGGAAGATATCGGAAACTGGAATCGGTTTGGAAGAAGGGGACACCAATCCATTGGGTAGCAATAGTTTGTATTTCAAAATGGCCTAAAAGGACCCATGGAAAAAAATACAGAAAACATACGACATTTATCAAAGAGAAAAAAAAATAGCGTGCCAATTATGCTAAAACCCAAACAAGTTTAGTGTTCATAATGTGAGACTTCTTTTATATATATATATATATATATATATATATATATATATATATATATATATATATATATATATATATATATATATATATATATATAGGGTGAGGTTCAATAGAGAACCATAATTAACCAAGGAACCAAGGAACGAATCTTTTTTTTCAACTTATTTTTTATCAAAAATAAAAACTAAAAATACAGAAATTCATAACTTTTTATCCTTTTTCATTGATATCAAATTCGGGAAAAAAAAATCGTCAAATTCACAATGTGAATCTAAATTCACACGTAAATCTGAAAAATATATTTAAGATTGATAAAGTTATGTTATTAATTTAGATATTTTTAGTTTTTTTTCGATATAGAATAAGCTCTAAAACTTGAAAAAAAAATTGGTTTCTTGGAGAACCAATAATTATGGTTCTCTATTGAACTTTTCCACACACACACACACACACACACACACACATATATATATATATATATATATATATATACATATATATATATATATATATATATATATATATGGGAAAAGTGAATATACTTTTAAGGGTATATAAGCTTCGGTACTCAAACTCACCATACTACGTCGTTTTGTATCATATATACATTGTAATTGTCCAATATTCTTACAATTCAACTTCTAACTTGAATCACTTTCAAGATTTTATAAATTTCACATTTATCTTTCTCCTACATAAATTTCTTTTTCAAGTATAATATATAATCTAGTAGGTGTTCGGAAAAAATGTGACGTAAGAGGAATATAATAGTGAAATTTCGAAAATCTTGAAATTAAATCAAGTTAGGGGTTGAAATTTAACATTATAATGAATATGTCAAACAAAATAATATATTATGGTGGGTTTGGATACCTAAGCTTATATACCGTTAAGGGTATATTCACTAATGAATATGTCAAACAAAATAATATATTATGGTGGGTTTGGATACCTAAGCTTATATATCGTTAAGGGTATATTCACTTTTCTATATATATATATATATATATATATATATATATATATATATATATATATATATATATATATATATATATAAGCATGTTCAAATGAGAACATTTCTTATTTTGAGAACATTCGAGAACAGTTCTCAGTCACTCATTTTAAAAAAAGCAAAGGAATCGTTCGCTTTGTGTTCACTGCGTGACTGCTTAATTTGATACTTTATTTTTTATTTATTATATTATTATTTACAAAAAAAAGAAATAACCCACCACCCCTCCCCACCTACTACATTAATTTATCAAACACCACTTCAAATAGCTCCACCAGGACCGCCGTCGGCCGTCAGATGCCATACTATCGTCGGTCCGCCAAACCACCACAATAATGTTGTTTTTCCGCTTTCTACAAATCTGATTCCCATCCTCTTCTCTTTAAACCACCTACCATATCTGGTTTCACCGTATTTTGTTCTTGATCTCCAAAAAAAACAGATCACGAATCGGGAGAAATCTCCACCGGAACTAGATACTGTCACACCGGAGGTAACATTGGGGAAACTTGACCGACTCATTTCTATTTTCAGAGCTAAAAACAATTGTCGGGCTGTTCAATCGATCTTACAAGGGTTTTGTGTCTCGGTCGACGAGCGTATCAGTCGATCTTGCTGTCACCGGCCACCAACTCCCTCGGCCTCTCCTCTTCCTGAACCGCCTCCCGGAACCACCTCTAATGAATCAGTCGGACAAGCATCTCATAAGAATCCACCTTTTCAGAAACATCTCCTTCTTGTATCATCTTCGATCTCGCTTTATTCGGCCACCAAAACTGGTGTCACCGGGTCTGGATCTACAATATAAGCCACCAAATCTAGTTCTCGAGCAAAATAAAAACATTGGACGGTGACAATTCGAAGGACATCTCCAACCACCACCCCGATCAAGGCTTCCAAGTCTGGTTTTTGAGCAAACAATATCAGTGTACAGTGACAATTTCGAACATATTCACTGTTAATCATCAATCGTCGACTCTTCTGCTCAGGTTACCGTCATGAACAACATCTCCAAAAATAAGAACAAACAAGAGAAGCCTCACTTTCTGTCTCTTTCGGATTAGATATACAAAAAATGGTGACCTCCCTTCTACTTTCTAGTTTATTCCTTTTTGGCAATTGCTCTAATAATACATTACATTCATTCTCAAATTAAATAACAATAAACTCGAATGATTTCAAAGTAGGGGTTTACTTTATTGAAAAGTAAAACACAATTAGTCTGTGCTAGTCTATCTATATTTATATAAAAAGCTAAAACATCATAAGTATTGGTGCAAGTGTAAAATAGTGTAAAATCCTGCCAAATCCTTTGTGTATTTTTTTAAGCAAAATTTTTCTATTTTAATATATTAATAGCTTAACTCTATTATAGTTCCATATATTCATATGTAAAATGATGTTAAGAAACATTGAACTATATAAGAGAATAAAAATATGGATATATATATATATATATATATATATATATATATATATATAGTTTGAGTATTTGCATTAAAAGTATTTATATAATGGAAAAGTAAACCCATAACTCTTGAATTTATTGTTATTTAAATTTTAAAATGGACCAACTACTCATTCACTATTCCTTTATTTGTTGATATTATTTATTTAGTTACACTAGATCTTTAAATTTTTTGCAAAAGAGAAAAAGGGATAAAAAATTAATTTAATAATTATATACCAAAATGGGTTAATTGCTTTAATTTTTCTCTAAATATTTACTACATAGTTTTATGTAAATACATTTGGAAAAATATATATATATAATCGGGAAAAAAAACAATTGAACCGGAACGTGAACAAATATCATCGATATAAATCATATGTGATTAAATATATAATAATATGTGATTAAATACATATAATTACATGTGATTGTATACACGATAACAAATATTGAATTAATCATTATCCACATTAATCATATGTGTTTTGATATATATAATTATATGTGATTAAATACTGATAAAATTTATAGAAAAGAAAATATGAAAACAAATATTGTTTATATAAATCATATGTGATTGATATATATATATATATATATATATATATATATATATATATATATATATATATATATATATATATAATCATATGTGATTATATACATCGGAACATATATTAAATCAACAACGTGAAAACAAATAATTTACACATAAATCATATGTGATTATCATCACATGTGATTAAATACAAAAAACTAACTATTGAATCAAAAATGCAAAAATGAATATTATCCCCATATAATTTATGTGGACAATAATAATATTAGCATTTTTTGATTTAATAATTGCTCTAATGTAACTACATACATATACTTACATGTGATTATATGTATCTACTCACATATGATTTAAGCATACACAAATCATATGTGATTAGTTTCATATATAATCACATGTGATTATACGTATCTAATCACATATGAACTTTATATATATATATATATATATATATATATATATATATATATATAAATCATATATGACTAGATACATATAATCGCATGTGCTTATTTATCTAATCTCATATGATTTTTATGTGGAGAATACTTATTTTCGCGTTCTCGATCCAATAATTGTTTTTTGTCCATTTTTATCATATGTGATTAAATACATTTAATCACATGTGATTATTGTTGGATTAGTATCGAAGTCCATAACTATTTTGGTATGTACTTGACCCGATGGTGCATGGTCCTTTTGGGTTGCCTTCACCAAAGCAACTTGATTGGAGAAATAAATAAAGAGAGAAAGGTTATTATGATTTATTAATATCTTATAAGAATAATATATTAAATGAGAAATCATATTTGCTTAATTAATATTGGTCAATAATTAATTAGGAATTAATTTTGTGATCAAGTGTAATTAATTAAACTAGATGGGCTGAATTGTAATTATGTGATAGTTACAAAATATGGTAATGGTTATCCTAAATATGGGTTGAACGAATTCAAGGAGATAAGGATCCTTGAAATCATCCAAAGGATAAAGGATAAGGGTTTTCAAGGCTTATCTTATGGTTGCTTTGTAGATAAGCAACTAGATAAGGATAATGACTGCAACCCTATCTCTACACCTATATAAAGACCCTAAGGCCTTAGAATTCGTGTACTTGTTCCCAAGGAGTCCTAAGGACGAATTCTAACCTCTCTCCTCTCTCTTTACACCTTCTCCATTTGCTCTTGGTGTTTGTAAGCCATTAGAGGAGTGACACTTGTGACTCTAAGCATTCCAAAGTCAATTCAAGGTGGAATTAGGATTGTTATTGCTATATAACAATTAAGGTATGTTCTTGAACCCATTCATATGTTAATATCGATTTCATATACTAGAATTAGGGTTTATAGTCTTAGATTCAAAGCATGTACAATAGAGAAACCTAAATCCAAGCATTAGGGTCTGTATGAGCACATAGGATGTCTTATGACCAAAACCCATCAGTGGTATCAGAGCCATTGGTTTGGTTTCAATTGTATGAACTTGACATATTAGGGTTTATTGCCAATAAACCCTAGGAGGCTAGGTTTTTTTGAGATTAGGGTTTGCAAACCCTAATTTGCAAGAGTTTGAATAAGATCTTCAAATCCTTTCCTTAAACCCTTAAATTTCGAAATTTAGGGTTTGTTATAATCCCTTGATTTTCGAAATTTGCCTCCTCCCCAAGATAAGATCCTAATTTTTAGGGATTTAGATTATCCCATATCTTGTAATTATCCTCTAATTGTTATATATGGTAATTCAAGATCTTGCATTATCCATCCAATATTTTCGAAATCTATATAGATAATTTAAGAGATTAGGATAACTTAAATGTATAAATGGTAATTATCCTCATTATTTAGATAATCCCTTATGATTTAATAATTAAATTAATAGTCTAATTCAAGATAATTATTAAATCAAGAGTTTTAATATTTAAAATTTTAAATTTAAATGTCATAAATTCGAAATTTTAAGATAGATTAAAACTAAATTGTTTTGAAATGTTTCAAAACTTGCCCTCAAGTTTTGGAATTTAAATTTTGATTAATTGTTTAATTGTGATATAATGTTAAATTCTAAAACCCTAGTATTGTTTTGAAAAGTTCAAATCACACCCTTATGGTTTTATTAATTAATTAAGGTGTATAATTAAAATAGATTTAATAAATCCATAAAAGTTTTGGTTTACAATTTAATTGAATTAAAGGTATAATTATTAAATTTGACCACATAGTATTTTAAAAGTGTAAAATGCACCCTATACTATATATATAACATTAAAAGTCTAACATTATATATATGTATGAGTAAAAGTCAGTCTTACCGTTAGTAGGCCTCATTCACGAAGCTGGTCTATAAGGGGTGTTTAAGGAAATTGTCTATAATATGGCGATTGAATGGGTATCCACTCTTACCCACCGCACTCTTGACTAGTGGAGGGTCGTTAGCCGAACGGGTAGGATAGGACGAAACCTTCCATTATAAGTATAATGAAATACAAAGTAACTAAATGTTTTTCTAATTCCCAATCTTAGTTACTTAGGCAAAAGTGAATTGATGCAATTCCATGAAATTACACTTTGTGCCCTTGCGAAGACGTTAGTGGAGCGTGTATGGTTTACCGGCACACTAAATGGTTCTAAGAAAAGGTTGCAAAGGGTGACTCAATGTTTGTCATAGTTCGGTGGAGCGTGTGTGGTTTACCGGCACATCGAATGGGTGATTGTAACATGTGAGGGCACCATGTAAGTTTGCATGGTTATTCACACCCGCTTTGTGATCCTCGGCATCCCAGTCACAAACAAGAGGGGCATATCGAGATTTAAACATGCCATTGAAAGTTCAATGAATCTCAAAGGATCTAGGAGTTTTCATAGATTTAAAACTTAAATTTCTTTTTCGTTTTTCATGGTGGAAATTAGTGAATCGTCATTCACTTACCTTCAAATATTCTGCAATTAGGGTTACGGCATCCCTCTCCCGAGTTGTAGAATATTGTTTTGGGTCCTAGCCTTAGTATTTCATTTGGGTGATTTACTAAGGACTCAATCTATCAACTAACTTGAATTCGTTTTACTCCCGTTTTGTAGATGTCAAGTTCGACAACTATGGTCTTCCCAAATCCCGTGGAACAAGCATTCCACATGAAGATGATATTCCACGATTCGATCGAGGAACAAGAAATCATGCTTCACTTCCTCCTCCTCCTCCAATTATTCTCCCTAACCCACAAGTTCAAAGGCTTGAAAAGTTCAAGATCACTCAAGCCCTTTTGGCAAGTGAACATAAAGAAGGAAAGTCGGTGTGTGCACACGTCCTAGGGATGAAGTCACACATTGATAGGTTAAGAATGTTGGGATTCGTTGTCTGTGAGGAAATGGCTGTTGATTGGGTTCTTCAGTCACTTCCTAACTCATATAGTGAGTTCGCAAGAGAGTATTGTATGATAAACCACGACGTGACCCTTATAGATCTCACCTATATGCTTATTGCTGCTGAATCAACAATGGTTTGGCGCAATAGAAAAGCAAAGTTGATTGGTGAATCTGCCTTCAGGACCTCTATGGATATAGACAATGGCAATGAAAGACATGCAATGATCGAAAATTTTGATCATAAGAGAAAGGAGATGTCTGAAGTAGTTCCATGTGTTGTTCCAAAAGAGTCAATTTGCTTTTATTGCCAAGAGAAGGGGCGTTGGAGACGAAGTTGCCCTATTTACCTAAGAGATCTAAGAGATGGGAGAGTCAAAAGTATGACTACACTTCAGGTAAAATCCACTATCTAACTCCGTTAAGTTCCTATTCATTGATTCTTAATACATGATGTGATAAGATTGCATTTGAATGTTTTGAAGGATTGGTGAAAAGAAAGGAAGCTTGATAAGAGAGCAAGATGAATTTAATCACAAGAGATGGATCTTGATCGCATGGACTTAAAGATTGGAGTTTGAGCTTAGATAGTTATGATAGAGTTGTTAGAAAATTTCCTTTTACATAGTTTTCAATAGATGTTGCATTGTAAAGACAAATGTTTTTCCGCTGCTTTTATAAATAAATTAAATTTTGTTTGACTTATTTATTTGTTTACTTCCTTGCAATGAAATTGTTATGAAAATTGATGTTTGCATATTTCTACAACGAATGGATATGATTCTTAGTTATGTTATTTATGGGAATGTCTAGAATTTACCAAATAGGGAGAGTTTCTCATCGCCCAAAGTTTCAATTGGACAGAAATTTGGAATCACGCAACTTGGTTGCATGATGAATGAGAAATTTCATATTTGATAATTAGACTAATTCGTTGACAAAGTGTCAAGTGAAGGACTAGGAGATCGAGTACACAAAGTTGTGTGTTGATTAAGTTCACCATAAGAGTAACAAAGATATTTGTCATGATTTACTAAAGGCTTAGTAAATATGATTACACTTACAAAATTAAGTGTAATTCTGAATTGATTAAAGGGTTTAGATCAATAGTAGAACGAATAAGAAGAATCAAGTAGGCAGAAAAATAAAAGTTTCTCCATTCTAAGAAGAAGGGAGAGTAGCTTTTATGCTTTATGATAGATCTTAATGATTAAGAACCATATCTCAATTGATCCTCTAAGTGAGTCTTAGTACAATTGTGTGTTTTAGAAGAGGAATCAAGGATTGAAGAAATGGTTAAATCAAGAAGTCTAACATACTTCATTCCAATAACAAGTCTTAAAGTTAAGATTTTGGCAATGAGTGAAAAGTATTAAAGGTTTATAACATTCATAAAATGTGGAAAGTTGTGATGTCTTGAATAAGACAAAGACCAACTTTGACCAATTTATGAAGTGTTTTGATAAAAGCTACACTAACTCTCGAATATTTGGTTGTCAACAAATGTTTATTGACAAGAGAATCCTATATGTCAAGGAGTTAGTGGGAATCTTAATGGTCTTGAAAAGTTTCAAGAATAAATCAAATAAACCTTATCGATCATCACTAGCACACGAGTTGAGTTTTACAACCTATCGTGTTGACGATATTTTGATTCTGTGCTGTTCCAATTGAGTTAATTATACATGTGAGTCCTATGAGTACTCATTTTGAACGCATAAAAGGCAAAGCACCTTGATCAATGAAAGGTACATTGATAGGAAAAGGGTGAGATGCTTAACTACTTGGAAGACGTGGTGGGCAGCTGTGCTACCATAAGGCAAGAAATCAAGATTAAAAAAGGCTCGGTCCATATGAGTTTGAATTTGTCGTAAACTTTGGTTTTAACAAATTCACATGGATAGGAACAAATACACCATTTAAATCTAAGTGTCATAAGATTTCCTCCTTCATGAAAATGATTGTGAGGAAATGCTTTCACTAAGAAAGATTTTAAGAAGATAGTGATTGTAAAATTGCATTCTCGAATTCGATCATGGTTACGGTATCCCTTTCCATAATTTGAGTTGTGAGGTTTGGCAATTAGTCTTAATTGTTGAGACACACATATGAACTATCTAAAGGCAAAGGTGTATAAGTTCAAGAAGCCTTGATAAAAGATTATCAAAGCACTAAGTATTAGAAACATGGACTTAAGAAATTCAATATGTATTGTCTTTCTGAAAGTTAAGATGTTTATGAATACATGTCGAAGCTAGTGGGAGCATAAGTGTTATGTTTTATAGTAATCATCATGATAGTGGGAGCATAAAAGTTATGATTGTATGATTATTATAGAAAGTATTGCAAGTTGGCAATATTAATTATAGAAAAACAAGAGTTATACCTTGCAAAGTCGTAAGGGTTGTAAAGTTGTTTAGCTATAATTAAGGGAGAGAATATTATGCTTCATTTCAAATCTAAAGGATTAGGTTGAGAAATGTTGATAAATTTAGTCAAAGGTACATAGTGTGTTCTTAAAATTTTGATTATGAGTACGACATTCCTCTTCACAATTTGAATTTTGAGAACATAGCAAATAAAACATTATGCGTCATGTCCCATACGCTTCGGGTATAGGATCGATTGCAAATGCTTTAATGTTTGACCATTCTAAAATTTTCCAAATGTCTAGCGCATTTAGAGGGAAAAAGGGACTAGAATTGGTTTTGACTAAAATAATTAAACAACTATCAAAGGACAATCCAAAGTTCGACGAGGATTGGTCGCTTGTGAGTAGTTGGAAGTATAGTATTGGAAAATATGGAAATGTTTCCATATTGGATGGACCATATCGACATCATTACAAATAGAAAAGATTCTATTAAGAATGAGTTGTCATGAGGAAAATATGGAAGCGTGTTCATATTAGGAAGTAAATATTGAAAATCTATGTCTAGATTAGAAACTTTAATGCAAAAGGATGTTCAAAGGAATGTACTTTGAGTGAGAGACATCATATCTAAGGAATTGTCTTGTAACAATCTACATTAGAGGACTTTGTAATATCATTGGCAATAGTCTTTGAGACTTTGGTGCAGTGACATTACAAAAGGAACGTTGCATAAAGTGTTAGAATCTAGTATATTCTATAAGTAACAAGAATTTGATATTCTTACACTTAAGAAAACGGATTTGGAGTTGTAAAATGAGAATGATTGGAAATGTGTTCAATTTGTCTATTTCACAAAAGTAAGAACCATAGGTAAACATTGTGTGCATGCTAGGAGCATGGGACAAGTGTAATAATTCAAGTAAGAAGTTGATTACCCGAAACGACAAATAATGAGTAATCGATATGGTGATAAATAAAACGTGTTTTATTTATGCTCAAAGGGTTGAGGCCATATGGGATTAGTATTATTCTTGTGTTTCACTTTGCATGTTTTGACTTCCAGAATAATTGAGTTTATTAAGAATAATCGAATTATTCAAACAGGCCACAGTCGTTCATATGTTGGAAGTAGATATGAATGAAGACTGTCGTGAATTGGTGTGTGGATTGTCTAAAAGAGTATTAGACATAAGCAAATGTTTGCTGCAACATTCATGAGTGCTTATGAATATGAATTTGAGCATTGGATTAAACCCACGCTCACTTGGATCACTCCATGAATTGTATCACGAGTGATTGGTGAGACGATAACATCTTATATTCTTGAAACCGAGATGTGTGAGTTGTATCTTGCTAATCGGTTGCACATTGATAATATGAAAACGCACTAGTAACTTGGTGTTATAAAACATATTGTTGTGTGTGATTTGGTTAGTGATTGCAAGCAAGCATTGTATCAAAGTTTATCCGTTCCTTTTATCCAAAGAAGGATAAAAGCGATATCTTTTGGGCCCCTTGATGGTTTAGTGATGACAAACGTAAATGCTCGGCCGGGCTAGGGCTAATTTGATTTGTTCAATTAGTCTGTCGTCATAAATCAGAAATGGAGAAATAATACAAAGAGAATGATTAGAAATCATGTCTTACGATATCTAGAATGGAGGAATATATGATCCCTTATCTAAGGACACGCGTATCTGATATGATCAGAGTTGACAGCGGCTTTGGAAAGCTACGATTGCAGATCAGGATCTTAAGTCATACGCAGAATAGTTATTAGACTTATCCAAGTGGGAGACTGTTGGATTAGTGTCTAAGTCCATAACGATTTTGGTATGTACTTGACCCGATGGTGCATGGTCCTTTTGGGTTGCCTTCACCAAAGCAACTTGATTGGAGAAATAAATAAAGAGAGAAAGGTTATTATGATTTATTAATATGTTATAAGAACAATATATTAAAGGAGAAATCATATTTGCTTAATTAATATTGGTCAATAATTAATTAGGAATTAATTTTGTGATCAAGTGTAATTAATTAAACTAGAGGGGCTGAATTGTAATTATGTGATAGTTACAAAATATGGTAATGGTTATCCTAAATATGGGTTGAACGAATTCAAGGAGATAAGGATCCTTGAAATCATCCAAAGGATAAAGGATAAGGGTTTTCAAGGCTTATCTTATGGTTGCTTTGTGGATAAGCAACTAGATAAGGATAATGACTGAAACCCTATCTCTACACCTATATAAAGACCCTAAGGCCTTAGAATTCGTGTACTTGTTCCCAAGGAGTCCTAAGGACGAATTCTAACCTCTCTCCTCTCTCTTTACACCTTCTCCATTTGCTCTTGGTGTTTGTAAGCCATTAGAGGAGTGACACTTGTGACTTTAAGCATTCCAAAGTCAATTCAAGGTGGAATTAGGATTGTTATTGCTATATAACAATCAAGGTATGTTCTTGAACCCATTCATATGTTAATATCGATTTCATATACTAGAATTAGGGTTTATAGTCTTGGATTCAAAGCATGTACAATAGAGAAACCTAAATCCAAGCATTAGGGTTTGTATGAGCACATAGGATGTCTTATGACCAAAACCCATCAGATGTGATTATATGTATCCAATCTCATATGATTTCTACGTGGACAATATTCATTTTCGCGTTCTCTATTCAATAATTCTTTTTTGTCCATTTTAATCATATGCGATTAAATATATTTAATCACATATTATTATATGTATCTAATCACATATGATTTTATTAGGAAAAACAAATCTTGTCTATATAAATCACATGTGATTAAATACATGATAAAAATTATAGAATCGAAAACACGAAAACAAATATTGTCCATATAAATCATATGTGATTGATATATATAATCACAGGTGATTATATACATCGGAATATATATTAAATCAAGAACATGAAAACAAATAATTTTAACGTAAATCATATGTGATTATCATCATGTGTGATTAAACACAAGAAACTAACTATTGAATCGAAAATGCAAAACTGAATATTATACACATAAAATTTATGTGGACAATAATCATATTAGCTTTCGATTTAATAATTATTCTAATGTAACTAGATACATATAATCAGATGTGATTATATGTATCTAATCACATATGATTAATGTGGACAAGATTTTTTTTCGCATTGTCGATTAAATGTGATTGTATACACAAGAAAAAGTATTGAATTGAGAACATGAAAACAAATTTATCCACATAAATCCTATGTAATTAGATACATATAATCACATGAGATTAAATACACGAGATCAACCATTGAATCAAAAATGTAAAAGTGAATATTGTCCAGATAAATCATGTGTAATTAAATACATATAATCAAATGTGATTATATATATCTACTCATAAATGATTTATATTGATAATATACATATTATTTATATATAAAAGATTCATATATGATTAGATACGTAGAATCACATGTAATTAAATACATATTATCATGTGTGATTATATGTATCTAATCAGATATGATTTATATAAACAAGATTCGTTAAAACAAATATTTTCCAAACAAATCGCATACGATTAAATACATATAATCACATGTTATTAAACTCAATACCCACCACCAACACCCTCCACCCTTACCCACCACCACCACCACCGCTACCTACCACTTATCACCACTCACCACTACCCACCACCCATTTTATTCATATTTGATTTAATATTTGTTCTCGTGTATATAATTAGATGTTATTATATATGTATTTCATCAAATATGATTTATATTGAGAAAAATCATTTTTGTCCATATAAATCATATGTGATTATATATATATATATATATATATATATATATATAATCACATGCGATTAAATACAAGAGAAAATTTATTGAATTGAAAGAGAAAAAATAAATCTTGCCTAAATAATGATATGTGATTGGATACATATAATCACATATGATTTATGTGGATAATATTCATTTATTAGTTAGTCTCATGTATTTAATCACAAGTGATTATACGTATTTAATCACATGTGATTATGTCTATCTAATCACATATGATTTATGTGGCTAAGATTCTTTTTCGCGTTCTCGATTACTAATTGTTTTTTTTTTCTTCACTTTAAGCATATGCGATTAAATACATTTAATCATATGTGATTATATGTTTCTAATCACATATGATTTTATTTGGAAAAAACAAATCTTTTCTATTTAAATCATATATGATTATATACAGACAATCACATGTAATTATATACACGATAACAAATATTGAACCAAGAACGTGAAACAAATCTTTATCCAAATTAATCATATCTGATTAAATACATATAATCACATGTGATTATATGAATCTAATTACATATGATTTATGTGGACATAATTTATTTTTGCTTTGTCAATTCAATAGTTGTTCTCATGTATTTTATTACATGTGATTATATGTATAATCGTATGTGATTAAGTGCATAAGCACAACTATTGAATGGAGAAGGAAAAATGAATCTTGTCCACCTCAAATCATATGTGATTATATACATATAATCACATGTGATTAATTACACAAAAGCAATAATTCAATCGAAACCCCAAAAAAAATATTATCTACATAAATCATATTTGATTAAATAAATATAATCACATGTGATTATATGTATCCAATGATATTTTTTTTGGAAAGGGAACTTCCCTAACGAGGGTTTCCGGGCCAGCTTTCGCGCACCGACTAATCCCCCACTGCATACATAAAGCCTTGCCTCATGCCCTGGAGTCACTGCAGGCGAACCTCCATGGCCACAAGGGCTGGTGCCAGGATTTGAACATGGGTCAATAGGTTATCCACCATATCTTCCACATGCCTTACCAAGTCACCACAAACCAAGTGGTTATGATATATGATTTATATGGATGAGATTCATTGTCACATTCTTGATTCAATAATTGTTCTTTGTCCACTGTAATCATATGTGATTATATGTTTCTAATCACATATGATTTATACGGATAAATAATAATGATGTCTATATAAATCATATATGATTAGATAGATATAATTACATATGATTATATACACAAGAATAACTATTGAATCGAGAAGACAAAAATAAATATTGTCCACGTATATCATATGTGATTAAATGCATATAATCACATGTGATTATTGTTGGATTAGTGTCTAAGTCCATAACTATTTTGGTATGTACTTGACCCGATGGTGCATGGTCCTTTTGGGTTGCCTTCACCAAAGCAACTTGATTGGAGAAATGAATAAAGAGAGAGAGGATAATATGATTTATTAATATGTTATAAGAATAATATATTAAAGGAGAAATCATATTTGTTTAATTAATATTGGTCAATAATTAATTAAGAATTAGTTTTGTGATCAAATGTAATTAATTAAACGAGAGGGGCTGAATTGTAATTATGTGATAGTTACAAAATAAGGTAACGATTATCTTATATATATGGTGAACGAATTTGAGGTGTAAATCCCTTAGAATTCGAGTATGATAAGGATTCAAGGATTATCTTATTGGTTGCTTAATGGATAATCAACTAGATAAGGATAATGACTGAAACCCTATCTCTACACCTATATAAACACCCCTAGGGCCATGAATTCGTGTATCCCTTCCCAAGAGGTCCTAGATACGAATTCTAACCTCTCACCTCTCTCCTTATACCTTCTCCACTTGCTTATGGTGTTTGTGAGCCATTAGAGGAGTGACACTTGTGACTCTAAGCCTTCCAAAGTCAATACAAGGAGATTTGGGATTGTTATTGCTACATAACAATCAAGGTAACACTATAAACTTATTCTCATGTTAATATGATTATATGTATGCTAGAATTAGGGTTTATAGTCTTGGATTCAAAGCATGTACAATAGAGAAACCTAGATCCAAGCATTAGGGTTTGTATGAGCACATAGGATGTCTTATGATCAAAACCCAACAGTGGTATCAGAGCCTTGATTGGTTTCAATTGTATTGATGCATATTTAATCGTAATAAGCACTGAAAATCGATTTTTTTGAGTTTTGAAGGTTTGACTCGCCGAGTCACTTGGTGAACTCGCCGAGTCAGCTGTACTCGACGAGTCCAGGTCCAGACTCGACGAGTCAAAGGGTCTGACAGCTCAGATTCGCGATTTTCTTCCTGTTTTGGTTTTGGATAATTACCATAAACTTGCTTTTGTGATAAAATCCGAATTTTTTCATTATTATGAGATTATCCTTACCAAAATAGAAGATAATTGTCAAAATAATCACTTGTTTTATTAGATAAAGTTTGATTATTTGTAATTTAGATTTGAATTATCTTGTGAAATAGTTTCAAATTAATCCCTTTAGGTTTTATAATTTAAATTTGAAACCCAAAAGTTTTGTTGTTTTGAAATTTAAATAGTTAAAACCCTAATGTTTTGAAAAAAGGTTTCAAAACTTGCCCTCAAGTTTTGGAATTTAAAAGTTGATTAAAAGTTTAATTAGAAATGTTAAATTCTAAAACTCTAGTAATGTTTTGAAAAGTTCAAATCACACCCTTATGGTTTTATTAATTAATTAAGGAGTATAATTAAAGGAGGTTTAATAAATCCATAAAAGTTTAGGTTAACCATTTAATTGAATTAAAAGTGTAATTGTTAAAGTTAACCATATAGTATTTTAAAAGTATAAAGTACACCCTATACTATATATAACATTAAAAGTCTAACATTATATATATGTATAAGTAAAAGTCAGTCTTACCGTTAGTAGGCCTCATTCACGAAGCTGGTCTATAAGGGGTGTTTAAGGAAATTGCCTATAAAATGGCGATTGAATGGGTATCCACTCTTACCCACCGCACTCTTGACTAGTGGAGGGTCGTTAGCCGAACGGGTAGGATAGGAAGAAACCTTCCATTATAAGTATAATGAAATACAAAGTAACTAAATGTTTTTCAAATTCCCAATCTTAGTTACTTAGGCAAAAGTGAATTGATGCAATTCCATGAAATTACACTTTGTGCCCTTGCGAAGACGTTAGTGGAGCGTGTGTGGTTTACCGGCACACTAAATGGTTCTAAGCAAAGGTAGCAAAGGGTGACTCAATGTTTGTCATAGTTCGGTGGAGCGTGTGTGGTTTACCGGCACATCGAATAGGTGATTGTAACATGTGAGGGCACCATGTAGTTTGCATGGTTATTCACACCCGCTTTGTGATCCTCGGCATCCCAGTCACAAACAAGAGGGGCATATCGAGATTTAAACATGCCATTGAAATGTTCAATGAGTCTCAAAGGATCTAGGAGTTTTCATAGATTTAAAACTTAAATTTCTTTTTCGTTTTTCATGGTGGAAATTAGTGAATCGTCATTCACTTACCTTCAAATGTTCTGCGATTTGGGTTACGGCATCCCTCTCCCGAGTTGTAGGATATTGTGTTGGGTCCTAGCCTTGGAATTTCATTTGGGTGATTTACCAAGGACTCAATCAATCAACTAACTTGAATTCATTTTTCTCCCGATGTCAAAGTTCGACAACTATGGTCTTCTCAAATCCCGTGGAACAAGCATTCCACATGAAGATGATATTCCACGATTCGATCGAAGAACAAGAAATCATGCTTCACTTCCTCCTCCTCCTCCAATTATTCTCCCTAACCCACAAGATTGTAAAATTGAAAAGTTCAATATCACTCAAGCCCTTTTGGCAAGTAAACATAAAGAAGGAAAGTCGGTGTGTGCACACGTCCTAGGGATGAAGTCGCACATTGATAGACTAAGAATGATAGGATCCATTGTCGGTGAAGAGATGGCTGTTGATTGGGTTCTTCAATCACTTCCTAACTCATATAGTGAGTTCGTAAGAGAGTACTATATGATGAACCGCGACGTGACCCTTATAGATCTCACCTATATGCTTATTGCTGCTGAATCAGCAATGGTTTGGCGCAATAGAAAAGCAAAGTTGATTGGTGAATCTGCCTTCGAGACCTCTGTGGATATAGACAATGGCAATGAAAGACATGCAATGATCGAAAAGTTTGATCATAAGAGAAAGGCGATGTCTGAAGTAGTTCCATGTGTTGTTCCAAAAAGAGTCAATTTGCTTTTATTGCCAAGAGAAGGGGCATTAGAGACGAAGCTGCCCTATTTACCTAAGAGATCTAAGAGATGGGAGAGTCGAAACGTATGGCTCTAATTTAGGTAAAATCCATTGACTAACTCTTTTAAGCTTCATTCTAGGTTCTGAATACATAATGTGATAAGATTACAATTGATGTTTAGAAGGATCAAAGAAAAGAAAAGAAGCTTAAGGGAAGAAGTGAGCAGAATCTAACCGTGAAGGAATGGATTTCGATTGCGTTTCTCGAAGATTAGATTCCTGAGCTACTACTTAGAGTTAGAATTAGATTGTTAAGAAAGATGTATTCGCATAAGTTTTTCAATGAGTTGCATTGCGAAGGACAAATTTTTCCGCAATAAAATAAATTTTGATTTTAAATTTTATTTATTTATCCTTACAATGGCGTGTATGAAAAATTGATGTTAAAATTATTAGCAATAATGGATTTGCTTCTTATTGTGTTATGGAAAGTCAAGAATTTACCAAATAGGGAGAGTTTCTCATCGCCCAAGTTTCAATTGGACAAAAACTTGGAATCATGCAACTTGGTTGCATGATGAATGAGAAATTTCATATTTGATAATTAGACTAATTCGTTGACAAAGTGTCAAGTGAAGGACTAGGAGATCGAGTACACAAAGTTGTGTGTTGATCAAGTTCACCATAAGAGTAACAAAGATATTCGTCATCATTTACTAAAGGTTTAGTAAATATGATTATACTTACAAGATTAAGTGTGATTTTGAATTGATTAAAGGGTTTAGATCAATAGCAAAATGAATAAGAAGAATCAAATAGGCAGAAAGATAAGAGTTTCTCCATTCTAAGAAGAAGGGAGAGTGGCTTTTATGCTTTATGATAGGTCTTAATGATTAAGAACCATATCTCAATTGATCCTCTAAGTGAGTCTTGGTACAATTGTATGTCCAAGAAGAGGAATCAAAGATTGATGAAATGGTCAAATCAAGAAGACAATCATACTTTGTTCCAATAACAAGTCTTAAAGTTAAGATTGTGACAATGAGTAAAAAGTATTAAAGGTTTATAACATTCATCAAATGTGAAAAGTTGTGATGTCTTGGATAAGACAAAGACCAACTATGACCAATTTATGAAGTGTTTTGATACAAGCTACACTAACTCTTGAAAATTTGTTTGTCAAGAAATGTTTATTGACAAAAGAATCTTATATGTCAAGGAGTCAGTGGGAGTCTTAATGGTCTCGAAAAGTTTCAAGAACAAATCAAATAAACCTTATCGATCATCACTAGCACACGAGTTGAGGTTTACAACCTATCGTAAAGACATTATTTTGTTTCTGTGCCAATCCAATCGAGTTAATTATGCATGTGAGTCCTATGAGTTCTCATTTGAATGCGTAAAAGGCAAGGACCTTGATCAATAAAAGGTACATTGATAGGAAAAAGGTAAGATGCTTAACTACTTGGAAGACGTGGTGGGCAGCCGTGCTACCATAAGGCAAGAAATCAAGATTAAGAAAGTTCGATCCATATGAGTTTGAATTTGTCGTAAACTTTGGTTTTAACAAATTCGCATGGATAGGAACACATGCACCGTTTAAATCTAAGTGTCATAAGATTTCCTCCTTCATGAAAATGATTGTGAGAAAATGCTTTCACTAAGAAAGATTTTAAAAGATAGTGATTGTAAAATTGCATTCTCAAATTCGATCATGGTTACGGCATCCCTTTCCATAATTTGAATTGTGAGGTTTGGCAATTAGTCTTAATTGTTAAGATACACATATGAACTATCTAAGGCAAAAGTGTATAAGTTCAAGAAGCCTTGATAAAAGATTATCAAAGCACTAAGTATTAGAAACATGAACTTAAGAAATTCAATAAGTATTGTTTTTCTGAAAGTTAAGATGTTTATGAATACATGTCGAAGCTAGTGGGAGCATAAGTGTTATGTTTTATAATAATCATCATGAAAGTGGGAGCATAAATGTTATGATTGTATGATTATTAAGGCACGTATTGCATAGTTGGCAATATTAATTATAGAATACAAGAGTCGTACTTTGCAAAGTTGTAAGAGTTGAAAGGTTGTTTTTCTATAATTAAGGGAGAGAATATTATGCTTCATTTCAAATCTAAAGGATTAGGTTGTGGAATGTTGATAAATTTAGTCAAAGGTACATAGTGTGTTCTTAAAATTTCGATTGTGATTACGGCATTCCTCTTCGCAATTCGAGTTTTGAGAACATAGCAAATAAAACATTATGCGTCGTGTCCCATACGCTTCGGGTATAGGATCGATTGCGAATGCTTTAATGTTTGACCATTCTAAAATTTTCCAAATGTATAGTGCATTTAGAGGGAAAAGGGACTAGAATTGGTTTTGACTAAAATAATTAAACAACTATCAAAGGACAATCCAAAGTTCGACGAGGATTGGTCGCTTGCGAGTAGTTGGAAGTATAGTATTGGAAATTATGGAAGTGTTTCCATATTGGATGGACGATATCGACATCATTACGAATAGATAAGATTCTATTAAGAATGAGTTGTCATATAGAAAATATGGAAGTGTGTCCATGTTGGGAAGTAAAATCTATGTCTAGATTAGAAACTTTATGCGAAAGGATGTTCAAAGGAATGTACTTTGAGTGAGAGACATCATATCTAAGGAATTGTCTTGTAACAATCTCCGATAGAAGAATTTGTAATATCATTGGCAATAGTCTTTGAGACTTTGGTGCAGTGACATTACAAAAGGATCGTTGCATAAAGTGTTAGAATCTAGTATTTTCTATAAATAACAAGAATTTGACATTCTTACACTTAAGAAAATGGATTTGGTGTTGTAAAATGAGAATGATTGGAAATGTGTTCAATTTGTCTATTTCGCAAAAGAAAGAACCATAGGTAAACATTGTGTGCATACTAGGAGCATGGGACAAGTGTTGGAATTAAAATGCGAAGTTGATTACCCGAAACGACAAATAATGAGTAATCGATATGGTGATAAATAAAACGTGTTTTGTTTATACTCAAAGGTTTGAGGCCATATGGGATTAGTATTATTCTTGTGTTTCACCTTGCATGTTTTGACTTCCAGAATAATTGAGTTTATTAAGAATAATCGAATTATTCAAACGGGCCACAGTCGTTCATATGTTGGAAGTAGATATGAATGAAGACTGTCGTGAATTGGTGTGTGGATTGTCTAGAAGAGTATTAGACATAAGCAAATGTTTGCTGCAACGTTCATGAGTGCTTATGAATATGATTTGAGCATTGGATTAAACCCACGCTCACTTGGATCACTCCATGAATTGTATCACGAGTGATTGGTGAGACGATAACATCTTATATTCTTGAAACCGAGATGTGTGAGTTGTATCTTGCGAATCGGTTGCACATTGATAATATGTAAACGCACCAGTAACTTGGTGTTATAAAACATATTGTTGTGTGTAATTCGGTGAGTGAGTGCAAGCAAGCATTGTATCAAAGTTTATCCGTTCCTTTTATCCAAAGTAGGATAAAAGCGATATCTTTGGGCCCCTCGATGGTTTAGTGATGACATACGTAAATGCTCGGCCGGGCTAGGGCTAATTTGATTTGTTCAGTTAGTCTGTCGTCATAAATCAGAAATCGAGATATAGTACAAAGAGAATGATTAGAAATCATATCTCATACGATATCTAGAATGGAGGAATATATGATCCCTTATCTAAGGACACGCGTATCTGATATGATCAGAGTTGACAGCGGCTTTGGAAAGCTACGATTGCAGATCAGGATCTGAAGTCATACACAGAATAGTTGTTAGACTTATCCAAGTGGGAGACTGTTGGATTAGTGTCTAAGTCCATAACTATTTTGGTATGTACTTGACCCGATGGTGCATGGTCCTTTTGGGTTGCCTTCACCAAAGCAACTTGATTGGAGAAATGAATAAAGAGAGAGAGGATAATATGATTTATTAATATGTTATAAGAATAATATATTAAAGGAGAAATCATATTTGTTTAATTAATATTGGTCAATAATTAATTAAGAATTAGTTTTGTGATCAAATGTAATTAATTAAACTAGAGGGGCTGAATTGTAATTATGTGATAGTTACAAAATAAGGTAACGATTATCTTATATATATGGTGAACGAATTTGAGGTGTAAATCCCTTAGAATTCGAGTATGATAAGGATTCAAGGATTATCTTATTGGTTGCTTAATGGATAATCAACTAGATAAGGATAATGACTGAAACCCTATCTCTACACCTATATAAACACCCCTAGGGCCATGAATTCGTGTATCCCTTCCCAAGAGGTCCTAGATACGAATTCTAACCTCTCACCTCTCTCCTTATACCTTCTCCACTTGCTTATGGTGTTTGTGAGCCATTAGAGGAGTGACACTTGTGACTCTAAGCCTTCCAAAGTCAATACAAGGAGATTTGGGATTGTTATTGCTACATAACAATCAAGGTAACACTATAAACTTATTCTCATGTTAATATGATTATATGTATGCTAGAATTAGGGTTTATAGTCTTGGATTCAAAGCATGTACAATAGAGAAACCTAGATCCAAGCATTAGGGTTTGTATGAGCACATAGGATGTCTTATGATCAAAACCCAACAATTATATGTATCTAATCACATAGAATTTATGTGGAAAATATTTATTTTCGCATTCTAGATTCAGTTGTTGTTCTTGTGTGCTTAATTACATTAGATTATAATTTATATGTATCTATTTAGATATGATTTATATGGACAATATCAATTTTCACACTCTTGTTCAATAGTTGTTCTTGTACATTTAGTCACATTTGATTGATGTACACAAGATTCATTTGGTGGTTGTGACAGGCGGCAGTGATAGGTGGTGGAGGTGGGTGGTGGGTGGTGATGGTGGTGGCGGGTGGTGGTGCGTAGTGGTTGGTGGTGGTGGTTAGTGATGGGTGGTGGTGGTGGTGGGTGGTTGTTAGTAGTGGTGGGTAGTGATGGGTGGTGGTGGATGGTGGTGGTGGCGGGTAGTGGTGATGGGTTGTAGGTAGTGGTTGTGGGTGGTGGTGGTAGGCGGTGGTGATGGGTTGTGTAGGTGGGTGGTTGTGGCAGGTGATGGTGGGTGGGGGTGGTTGGTGGTTGTGGGGTAACTTGTTCTACACCTCTGCCCTTACCAAATCCTAAACCAAATTTTCTTATACCTGAACCGCAAATCACTATGACCCATCCTTCTGAAACCATAACTCGAACAAGTTGCCAATCCTCTACACAGAATATACAACCATCCCCCCATTTAGGGTTCGAACCACCACTAATTGACGTTGCAAACAGATTAAAACTGAAACCTGATCACTCAAAATTATAGCATCCCTGACCCTTGGAATGTATACAACGCAAGATGATCTGTTAGATAATACCAAGCAAGCTCAAAGGTATTCTTAATATTAGATGGAGACCTCGGAAACTTCCCAATCAAACCACTTTTAAAATCAAGAAACTGACGCATGTGCACAAGCAACAATTTTGACCAATCCTTTACACCTCTCAATCATGACAGATCTTCATCAACTCGAGTAATAATAATCTCATGAACTTACTCTACAAGTCCATCCTACTCATTGTGTTGAAACTAACACATCAATCTGGTTGTTAATCATCTGAGTAGGATACTCAGTTTACTCAAAGGCCCACTCTAGTTATGGCTAATAACATAAATCCATCTCCAAAAGATGTGTTTCTGATCGTGACTCTCGGTATGCAAAATGGCATATGACAACTTCCAGATAAGATAACTATATCACTCATATAGGTTCGTCTATTCTTAGATAATCAGGGCCTTACATTTCATGCACATCAACATGTGATCACTAGTGTAATGATTTAAGCATGAAAGAGAAGAATACAATACGTACTCGTAGTGATTCAGGGTTCTGCTCCCCCTTCCTGCAGAAGCACTTGCAATGGAACATGAGCCACCCCAACCACTAAACATGGGAAATTTGCCTTGATATGAATAGGCTGATGACAAAGATGACACAATTCTACCTCAAGGGTGCATTCTTGTCGAAAGTAGCCCTTCCATCCGCACATATCACATTTGGACTTGTCGTGCACATGTTCTTGTGTTCCTTCACCCTTAGCATAAATGTTGTGGCCCATCGGGTCTCTAGCACTAGTCATAGAAAAATCAAACTACTTAGACGTTACAAGAAGTGTCAGATCATGAGTCTACTTCATCTTTCCTAGTTACCTCTTGTAACATCCCCCTCTGGCACGTATCACAATATTGTCCGTTTTGGGCCACTCGGCACAAGGACTTCCCAGGGGGTCACCCATCCCAGTACTACTCCCGCCCGAGCACGCTTAACTGCAGAGTTCTTATGGGATCTGCTGCCCTCACGGCTTTAAAACGCATTGTGATAGAGAAGGTATCCACACCACTTATAAGGAATGCTTAGTTCTCCTTCCCAACCGATGTGGGATCAGATCTAACCCACTTTCACGTCATGTTATTGACAGGTTGGTCGCCAGGTTCGAGCATCGGATCTCGTCCATTCAGGCAATTGATGGGATGGTCGAGGTGACTCGGGAGCGGGAGATTGGTTTAGAGAGGTGTAACATCCCCCTCTGGCACGTATCACAATATTGTCCGCTTTGGGCCACTCGGCACGAGGACTTCCCAGGGGGTCACCCATCCCGGTACTACTCCCGCCCGAGCACGCTTAACTGCAGAGTTCTTATGGGATCTGCTGCCCTCACGGCTTTAAAACGCGTTGTGATAGAGAAGGTATCCACACCCCTTATAAGGAATGCTTAGTTCTCCTTCCCAGCCGATGTGGGATCAGATCTAACCCACTTTCACCCCCCATTATAGGGTTCGACGTCCCCGTCGAACACATCGACCGTGCCCTGGCTCTGATACCATTTGTAACATCCCCCTCTGGCACGTATCTCCTTCCCAGGGGATGGGTGATCCCCTGGGAAGTCCTCGTGCCGAGTGGCCCAAAGCGGACAATATTGTGATACGTGCCAGAGGGGGATGTTACAAATGGTATCAGAGCCAGGGCACGGGTCGATGTGTTCGACGGGGACGTCGAACCCTATAATGGGGGGTGAAAGTGGGTTAGATCTGATCCTACATCGGCTGGGAAGGAGAACTAAGCATTCCTTATAAGGGGTGTGGATACCTTCTCTATCACAACGCGTTTTAAAGCCGTGAGGGCAGCAGATCCCATAAGAACTCTGCAATTAAGCGTGCTCGGGCGGGAGTAGTACCGGGATGGGTGACCCCCTGGGAAGTCCTCGTGCCGAGTGGCCCAAAGCGGACAATATTGTGATACGTGACAGAGGGGGATGTTACACCTCTCTAAACCAATCTCCCGCTCCCGAGTCACCTCGACCATCCCATCAATTGCCTGAATGGACGAGATCCGATGCTCGAACCTGGCGACCAACCTGTCAATAACATGACCAATAATTTCGGGTAACTCCTCTTGTAAAGTTCGTGAAACCTCAGTGGCAATCCAATCATGGAATTGATCCCACGGAAGGAATGATGCATAACCCACCAACGATCCTTCATGATAAGAGCTAGAAATTGGATCATTCTCACTGAGAGATTCTAGGGCTCATCAAGACTTGAGCTCTCGATGGACCCCCAATCGTCCTATTGCAATCTCTGCATGAAACGCCCCAAGACAATCATCCAAGAGTTCCATGATCCCTTCCTTGATGGTACTGAACATCACAGGAGTCTGCTCTAAAATACCATGGTGATCTCCAACGAGATGAACTCCCGTATCCGCTCGTCCATTGGTTCGGTACCAACACCTCACCCGAAATTAGAACCTGAACCTCCTCCACGTGTGCTCATCACCATACTGAAAAGCATTCCTACAATGATTAGAACATACTCAAGAATCCACATCTCTCAGGCTTCCTAGATTCTTCGTGACTCTCCTCGAGTCGATTATGGATCTTGTGCTTTCAGTAGTACGGGCCCAATACTACCTTCCACCTTGATCCATACTTTCCTCAAGAATCATCTTGAATCCTCCGAGTTACCTTCTCAACTGATACTCAAATTAAATACTCACTAAACAATACAATTAACCTACTAAATCACTTCCTAGGCTCTCCTAGGTTCCTGACCTCACCCTGTTATTATTTGCTGAAGAGCTCCCACCAATGTCAGCTAACTACTACATGTATACAATCACATGCAACAAATCTTAGATAATCCTTCAAGTAAAAGACTCAACCCCACAATGGTTACACTCAAACAATAGCTGCATAATAGAGCCAAATTCGTCGCTTTGAGATTATCCAACCTTTGTAGCATGTGACTTAACATATTCACTTAATAGTTAACTCACATCACTAATGATTCCACAAATCACAAATCATGCAACATTTAGACATCGGAAAAATCTAACCAACGTACCAACTAATCAAGCAATTCTATCCAATCATCTGAAATCCATACTAGCATGAAATTCTAAAGCTCAAACAACATGCATACAAGGGCATCTCTCCTAACATGAAATCCTGAGTAGATCATTAGCCCTAATCAACCATGAAATTATTATATCATCAAAACATGTATGTGTATTCTGGGAATCACTTACTTGAGCTAGGCTGATTGCATGCACCACCCAATTTATTTTATTAGAAAATTATTTTATAAAATATTTTATTTTATGAAAAATCTACCCAACCCTCAGTTTGATTTCATACACACGCAAGAGTATGCCTGAATCCCTCAAACTAAGTCTTTGATACCAACTTGTAACGACCCAAAAATTATAAGGTAAAATTTTTATTTTTAATTCAACCATAAACATCTTTAATCCGTTTTAAACATTCGAAAGTATATCAAAGTAAAATAGTTATCAGAGTATAATCCCAAAATCACAAAGTTTGGAAACATGGGTGGATGCGGTGTAGTCATATCGGGACCTTCCATTTCGAACCTGAAGTACTTGAAAACATTTTAAACATAAATCGTAAGCACAAAGCTTAGTGAGTTCCCCCAAAATATTGCATACCATACATATATGCCAGCTCAAGGTTGTGTCAGGTCTATTTAACCACCAGGTCTATTTCATCCCCAAGTCTATTTCAACTCATGTGTAGGCCTAAGGTCGTACCGGGTCTATTTCACCCAGGGTCTATGTTACCCCGAGTCTATTTCAACTAATATGTTAGTATAAGGTTGTATCGGGTCTATTTCACCCCACATACATATAGCTAATAGGAACACATGCATACAACACATACAGCAGGAGTCACAAAGACTACAAGCATATAATATATCTTAGTGTCCTACTGTATAGTGAGGAAACTCACCTCAGTTCGCTGACAATCCAAATGATGCTCGAGATACTAAATTGGAGAACCAATGTTGTTAACCAATCAAATACAATCATAATCAATAATTTGGTCACACACCATAATCAGGATTTAATTTACTAATCCTGACTCGTAGGGTAAAATACTATTTTATCCTACCCCTCAGTTTTCCCGACTAACTGAGGCCCAAACTCAATGGTGCTTGAAGCCTAATGTTGGCCAAAATCCACAAAACACTTAAGGCCTAATACGGGCCCAAATCCATGTAGGTTGAAGGCCTAATAATGGCATTGATTGGTAATACTTGTAGCCCAACAATAGCCCAAAACCCGAGAGTCCAAAAAGGTGGCCTAAAATCAAGAAAAAGTCCATGCAGCGTACGTCCTACTTGCCAGGCTTATAAGCCCAACGTCCGACCCTTCGATAACTTATCCTTACTGATGAGAATAAATCTCTAGATCGTTTAGATCCTTCACATGTATATTGATAAAGAACAAACAATTCAATCACAATACAATTAAGAACAGAATATGGAATCAATATGATGCTTATGATTCAAATATAGTCACGCCTCAGCAGAGTTCGTTAAAGAACTTCCACTTTAGAGGTGAGCTAGGGTTTACAATACTATTATAAGAGAATAATTTCAGCGTTACTAACAAAGGATGCATGTATGCACCTTAAATACTAAAACCCTAGAATAATAAAATGCACGGTTGGACAGGCCCAAACCGGCTGCAAAACTGGGCTAAGGACCGAGCCCATGACACAACACTTATACAACCTAATAATCTCCCCCTTTGCGTCAAATGGGGCGAGAGATTACTTCTGTTGAGTAGCCTTCACAGTCTTTACAACCTTGAATAGCCAAGGAATGATAGCAAGAAGAGTCTGCCAAAATTGTATATACCATCTCAACATGTCAGTAAACAACTTCTTGTCAGCTGCAAAATTTTGACTACACCTGTGAATGATCTCCAAAAAATGCTCCAAGAAAGCAGTTGATAATAGGTGTTTGTCAACAAGATCGAACAAGCATTTTTGACCTTCGCCCCTAACGAACATTACAGTGTGATACTGTGTTTCAATCTTTCCCTTGATCATTGATTTTATATCGCCAGCCCTTCCTATTTCTTTGATTGTTGGTCGTTTGTGAATGGCAGATGCGATTTCTTGATCCATTTTTGCCACTTCATGAATGTAGCAAACAAGCATTCGCTTGATGTGGTCAGTGATCGACTGATAATCTTGTGGATTGCACAACAAAATGTTGTTGAGGAGTATCAAGTCGTGAGGATTAAGGTTGGGAAGATCAGCAAGGGAAATAGTATGAACCGAGCTATCTGAGCCTCGAGTTACTTTGAATTTGATGTCGACAAATTTCCCCGCTGAATAAGGCTTCAGTACCTTGACAGTTGTGATCTTCTGTGAGCTCCAGGTCAAGTATTCTGGCTGAGAGAATTCCAGATAGAATACCAACAGATCTCGATCTACCTTCGGGTCTGGAGAAGGAATGATAGCAGTTGAGTTGAAGCAATGAAATATAAATACCTTTCGTGTGATTGGCATATCAAATTAAGCATCCTTCGAGTTCTCAAGGTCGGATGACATGACCGGTTCGAGCCAAAGAGCACTCGGTTCATCTATAGCTTCTTTCTAGAGCGAATCAATGGTCCATTCTGGAAAAATGGACTTCTTTTTATCCAAAGCCTCCTTTTCTTTTAGCTTTTTCTCCAACTCATCCGTTTCCTTTGCAATCTTTTCTGCAAGCTCCTTTTCAGTGAGTTTTGTTTTCTGAAAGGGCTTAGAGGGATTTTTACCCAAAGTATCTTCAAAATCATCATCATCAATATCATTTTCACCAATTTTCTTCTTCTTCTTATCCCTTCTGCTGACCGAAGCTTCATTAACCTTCGGTGCAACTGTTGATGTGGATTTGGGTCCCTTTTGTCCCCCTTGTTTCGGTTGGACAGAAGTCACTAAAACACCCTCTATGCGACTAAGAATGGCCAACGCAGGTCTGAGTTTGTCAGCAAGATGGCGTCGGATGGATATAGTCAGAATGGAGTCATGGGCGTCAAGAAGATGTAACAGGATGGAATGAACGTCACCCACAGAGCTTTTAATTACTTCTCTTTCAGAATTTAGATCATTAAGCTCAGTCGTGGCCGAACGAATCTTAAGATTTTGCAGTTTGAGCTGAGAAGTACGACAATCAAGCTCATCCATAATCCGATTTTCAACAGTCAGCTCTGCTTCCAGCTGAGTCAGACGATCATTGACATTCGCATGAAGATTTGCATTAGCAGCTTCAATGGCCTTTCGAGCAACTTCAAGATTAGTTCTTTTGGTTTCAATAGAACGTTGCTGATTATCAACCGAAGCATTCACTGTCTGAGAATTCTTTTGTGCAGCAACTCGCAATGAATCAAGGAATAATCGATCCTCAGAAATTAGTTTTTCGACTTTTGCGGTTGCTTTTGTGTAATATTTCGTGGAGGCCTCAACAGCAAGCGAGGCCTTCTGACATTGGGAAGTAGAGGCATCAATAGCCTTTGTTGCAGTAGAGAGAGAGAGAGAGAGAGAGAGAGAGAGAGGCATCATCCTCTTTAACAACCGAAGAGAACAGGGCCTTATGAGCATCTTCGGAGTAAGCACCAGTGGAGGAGGGAGAAAGTAACTGATCAAGCTTATCAATAACAACCTTGAGGTGACGCTTGGTAACTGGAGCATCTTCGTCATCATCACTTTGAACATGGTAAGGACTGAAGTAAGTGGAATCAAACTCCAAGTCCTCACCCCCAAGAATAGTGTTGGTTTCAGTAGATGGGGTAGGTGATGGTGTTTTGGTAGTCACTGGAGGTTCGGGTGCTGAAGAACGAGCCCCCGTATCAGATACGTTGGTGCGAACTCCAGTAGTGGTTGTTGGGGTTGCTTCAGTGAAGAGAGGAGTGGGAATAGGAATAGTAGATGTAGGTTGGGATGAAATAACTGGGAATGTTGCTAGTAATGAAATGGGAATCGAGGCAGGTGGAGAAGAAGGAACCGGGGAGTGAACAGATACCTCGGGTGTTGGTGATCTGGGCGGAGTATCACCACGAGTCGAAGCCTCCTCATCAGAGCTTTCACTCTCTAATTCTGTTGGAGTAGTAGGTTGGTTACCAGGAGGAACATACCCAGAATCCGAATCGCCAGAGGATTGAAGAATGAGTCTCCTGGCTGGCTTTTTCAGCTTCTTCTGCTTAGGCTGTGAAGGAGTAGTTTTGTCAGACTTTCGCTTCTTGGGAGTTTGTCCCTTAGCTGGTTTAGTGACTCTCACCTCCTTTTGTGTTTCTGGTTTCTTTCCCCTCTTGACAGGCTTGTCAGCTTCCTTGATAGAGTGAATCATAGCAGGAGTGAGTTCCCATGGGCCCGAAGAAGGAAGCTTCTTGTATTCTTGAATGACGTTGCTTGCCTCAGACACGCAGGCATACATAGTTTCTGGAATCGACCCAATGAAGGAATACTTGGAAGAATCTGTGACGATGATATTCATTGTGTGAAAGGTTGCAATGGATGAAAGAAGGGAGTCTGCCATGATTGGAACGTGAAGACGATCCATCTCCCACTTTGTGATAATGGACCAGTACCTAGCACATGAAATCTCAGAATGTCGAGAAGAAGAAGAAGAAGATAAACTCTGAACCAGTTGTTGCCATATGACCGCCCCAAATTCCAGAGTAACACCATTATACAACCCATATAACACAGTCATAAATGACTTGCTTGCTCCGTCTGAACCGGTGCTACGTTCTGAGAGACCCTTGAAAAGAAGAGTGAAGAGGTTGTTCCATTGTAGGGGAATGCAATACTTCTTAAATTTGGTAACGGTGGTTAGGGTTTCCGTGTACCCCATTTGGTAGAACATGGAGAACAGTTAACCAGTAGTAACGAAGTCGGGGTTTACCAAAGTGGGTTCGTGAGCAAGACCAATTAGGGCACAGAAGCGATTCTTGGATATGGAGGTCTTCTCGTTGTGAATTTCAAAGTGAATCCTCTCAGCTACTTTTTCATAATAAGCGGTTGAATAGATGTGTGGGAGGCAATACATGGGAACCACTTCCACCTTTGTAAGAGCAACAATAAGAGGAGAGTACTTGAGGCATTCGATGACGTAAAACATATAAGAATCATAAACAAACGGTGCAAGGTCAATGATGAGGTTTTGTTAGGGCTTAATGTTCAAAAGGGTTGAGTGAACAGAGGTATGTTGAACAGAAGATGATTCCGCCATTGATGAAGCTTGAGAAGAAGATGATGAATAGTGAGAGAGATCACCCTTTTCTTTGTGAGGATTTGTAAGTGATAAAAGAGTAAAGTTGATCATTAGAACCCCTTTTATACGTGATAGTAGGAGAGAGAAAGATCCGCCGGAAATCTCGTCCTTTTGTGAAACGGCTCTTAAAGTGATGGGGAGTAGACAGTTGCCAACCCCGAAGATGACGCGGGAGAGAGAACAAGGGTTTCACTATTTACATGCCTCTCCATAAAAAGTACCTTTTTCAAATCGATGCAAAGATGGAATATACTGACTCATCCTAGTTCTTTATCCAAAACGTCACCCACACAATCTACATGAAGCGTCCTCACCTTTATCGTTATCGATCACCATAATGCTTTTAGAAACCAAGCTGTGAAAATTAGCTTATCGTTAATAGAACCAGAGTTTTGGAAAATCAAAGATTTTCGTGCATAGAGTGTGAATGATAAAGAATTAAAGCAAACTTTTTATGGGAATTTGTGATGTCTGTTTGGACATAAAGCAATGGATTCCGGGCACGAATCTCTTCCTTCAAAGTAAAGAGAGACTTCAAAGTGCTTGTGTGGCTTCCTATTAAATAACGATCAAGTACTTGTTAAGAAGTGTTGAAAGGCATCTTTTTAATTAAGGATATAAAGGGTGGCTTTCGCTTCAATTCATGATTTCGGTACTTGATATAAGACCGAAACCGAACGAAGTGCTTGTGAGACCAATGTGACTTGTTAAACAAGTAGGTTGGATTTACGTTATAGTGACTAAAGAAGTGATAGAAATCCAAAAAAATAAACAGGATCCTTTTGGGAAGAAAGGCATTTGTATTAGACGATTTCATAAAGGACCACGCAAAAATAAAAGAGATTTCATTAGGTACTTAGTAAGATCTTGAATATTATAAGTCACTGTCAATTCAATATAGGTGTTGGATGTATAATCTCACTTAGCTCGTGGTATACGTATCTAAGATCATAAACACAGATTTTATATAACCGTAAACCTTAGTGGTAAGTGCTGAGAGTCTCAAGGGTTACATTAGTGAGATGAAGTGTAATGGAGAAATGTGATTGAGGGGTTGAAGAAGCGAATGTACCTCTGCTATACAAAAAAAAGTGACCAAGCACAAAACTCTAAATTCAATATGAGAAGAGTAAGGTAGCTTGTGATTAGAGTGAATGTAACAGCCTAGTTTCGGAAAATGTGATTTGTATATATCACATTATTAAGGCTTCACTCAAAATCTGTAGAGTCTTTGGTCAACATGCAACAGCATGCATCTAGGGGCACTTAACTATTTCATAGAAAAGAATTTATACCAGTTAGAGCTTCACAATCGAGAGTAGTATTTAAAAAATAAAAGCATGAGAAGAGATGAATTGAAAAGAAAGATATTTTTGTATTTTGTGAAAAATTTGCAATGAAACAAAAAAAATATTTTTGGATTTTCTGAAAAGTAAAAGAATGAAAGGAAAACATAAAAATGAATATGGAAAAGAATGTACAAATGAATACAACCGAAATCCCTTTTAATGAAAAAGAAAGAAAACGAGTTCAGAGGGATCAAACCCGAAATAGACCGAGCGTTCGGTTCATTTCGGTTCCCGATTGAACCGAACCCGAAATAGACAGAGCGTTCGCTCTATTTCACTTCTTACCTTTAGTGAGGCGAAGGAGATTTTGGTACTAATTCTGCTTCCATCATTCCTAGGCCTTGTAAGATCTTATTGAAACTTGCTTCAGGTAAAGCCTTAGTGAATATATCTGCTAATTGATCAGTGGTTCTAACGAAGTGAATTTCCACGTTACCATCTTCCACATGGTCTTTGATGAAGTGATACCGCAATGCTATGTGCTTTGTCTTCGAGTGTTGCACTGGGTTATGACAAATCCTAATTTCACTTTCAGAGTCGCAATATAGTGGGATTTTCTTCATGTTGAGCCCATAGTCCCTAAGCTGACTCTGTATCCAAACAACTTGAGATGTGCATGAGGCGGAAGCTATGTATTTAGCTTCATCTGTGGAGAGAGAAACACAGGTTTGTTTCATTTATTGCCAGCTGACCAATTTACCATCAAGAAATTAGCATCGTCCAGTAGTGCTTTTATGATCCAATCCACCGCCACCTAAGTTAGCATCTGAGAAAGCTTGGACAAAACTTTAGTTGGCTGGATAACATAGACTGAGAGAGGAAGTTCGTTTCAGATAGCGAAAGATGTTTTTCACAGCAAGCATGTGAGGTTCGCGTGGGTTAGCTTGGAATCGAGCGCAATAGCAGAATGAGAACATGATATTTGGCCTGCTGGCTGTGAGATACATTAGTGACCCAATCATCTGACGATAAAGTGTCATGTCAGCTGCAGGCTTCTCCAATGATGGAGTAAGCTTAGTTCCAAAATCCATTGGGACTTTCACTTTAGAGTCGCCTAACATCCCAAACTTGGAAAGTAAAGTCTTTGTATATGCCTCCTGATTGATAAAAATGCTTTCGGGTCCTTATCTAATATTTAAGCCAAGGAAAAAGTTAATTGGACCCATTGAGCTCATGTCAAATTTAGTTTCCATCAACTTCCTGAATTCAACTGTTAAGCTAGGATTCGTGGAGCCGAAGATGATGTCATCAACATAAATTTGGACTATCATAAGGTGGTTACCCTCTCTCTTACGAAAGAAGGTTAGGTCAACCGAACCTCGTTTAAATTTGGACATTTTTAAGAATCGAGTGAGAGTTTCATACCATGCTCTGGGAGCTTGCTTCAGGCCATATACTGCTTTGTCTAGAATGTAGCAGTAATCTAGATACTTCTCATTCACAAAGCTTGGTGGTTGCTCAACTTACACAGTATCTTCAAGTTCTCCATTGAGAAAGGCACACTTTACGTCCATTTGATAGACTTCAAAGTTTTGTGTGCAGTATAAGCAAGAAAGATTCGAACCGACTCTAATCTTGCAACTGGAGCAAAGGTCTCTTCATAATCTATACCTTCCTCTTGGCAGTATCCTTTTACAACCAACCGAGCTTTGTTACGAATCACATTTCCCTCCTTATCCATCTTATTTCTAAATACCCATTGACACCGACAACCAAAGCATCCTTTGGATTGGAATTAGACACCGTACTTTGTTTCTTTCAAACTCGTTCAGCTCGTCTTGCATGGCTTGAACCCAATCAGAATGGTCAAGAGCTAAATTCACTGTCTTCGATTCAACTTTGGAGACAAAAGAGTTGAACATGCAAAATTCTACTTGACAGAATAATGCAGCTTGTTTCGCTTTAATCTGTGAATGAGTTAATATCGTTTCTGAAGATTCCCCTATGATTTGACTTTGAGGATGATCTTTGGTCCATTTAATGAGAGGAGGGTAATTTGGATCATAAGAGGGATCGAGTTCTGCACTGACTTCTTCTAATTTTGATTGTGTATCATCATCATTAACATTCATGTTCTCCCCCTCGAATGATGACACAAGTTTAATTTCTGGATTGGAACGCCCCCTTCGTTTGGACTTTCGGTTGAGCTAGATGATTGTGATGATGAATTCTCCCCTCTGAATTGATGAAACCTGATCATTTGGTAGAGATGAACCCTCCCCCTGGACCGAGGGACAATCACCAGAAGGTTCGCTTGAGTCAGGTCTTTCGCTTGCCTTCGGTTGTTCAGCCACCATCTTTAGTGCAACATCATTAATAATTTGCTTTAAATTGTCAACTTTGTTATCTTCAGCTTTGGATTCAGAATCGATAGCCTTTTCAGGTTCATCAAAGAGAAGCATATATTGCTCAAAAAGATTTGAGATAGGCACAGTGACTTGACTAGACTTTGGAAAGATTTCCTGTGTTATACCTTCAGTTGTCTTCAACTTCTTGATATAACTGTCATCAAAAGTGACATAGTATGTCTCTTCAATCTTCTTTGAGCGTTTATTCAGAATTCTATATGCCTTTGAGTGCAAGGAGAAGCCCAAAAATATTCTTTCATCGGCCTTAGCATCAAACTTGTTTCGATTCTCCCTTGAGTTGAAGATAAAGCATATTGAACCGAACAAATGAAAGAACTTCACATTAGGCTTGCGGTTGTTCAAGATATCGTAAGGTGTTATTGAGAATCGCTTGTTTGGATACGATATGTTTTGAATGTAACAAGCAGCAGCAATAGCATCAGCCCAGAAATATAAAGGCAAGGAGTCGAAGCTTACCATAGTTCTAGCTAATCAGCACAAAGATCAATTTCGCCTTTCGACGATTCCATTCTGCTGTGGAGTATATGGAACAGAAAAGTTGTAAGTCGTTCCCTTCTCAGCTAGAAAATCTTCGAAATACTTGTTCTTGAATTCCAAACCATTGTTTCTTCTTATGTTGCGAACCACTTTTCGTAGTTGAGCCTCTACTTGCTTTATGAAGAGCTTGAGCTTAGGAGTTGCCTCTGATTTTTGCTTCAAGAAAAATACCCATGTGAAGCGAGAGAAGTCGTCAACTATGACAAGAATGTATTTGTTCCTACCAATGCTTTCAATGGAGGATGGACCACATATATTGATATGTGACAGCTTCAGTGATTCTATCACCTTTCTGTTGATTATAGAAGGTCGACTTTGCTTATCCATTTCACAAGCTGCACATAGATGTTCTTTGTGAAATTTAAGAACTGGAAGACCTCTAACATGATCTGACAATACCAGCTTGTTGATATCCTTGAAATTGAGATGAGAGAGCCTTTGATGCCATAACCAGCTTTCGTCTGAATGAGCCTTCGTTAGCAAGCAAACTGTTGGTTTCCCTCTAATTGGATTGAGGTTTAAAGGGTACATTTCCCCCTTTCGCTTCGATTTCATCAGTATGTTATTTGACTTCTTTTTTACTATCTCTGAGCCTTCATCATCAAACGAGACCTTCAATCCAGTCCCAACAACTAGTTGTGATACGCTTATGAGGTTATGCTGCAATGCTTCAACGTATGTGACCTTTCTTATTGAGAAATCACCATTCATAATCATTCCATAGCCTTTGATAGTTCCAAACAAATTGTTGCCATACTTCACTATTCCACCATCCTTGAGAGACCGAAACTCCCTCAGTTCTTCCTTTCATCCTGACATGTGACGCGAGCAGCCACTATCAATGTACCATTCTTCGTCAAACTGCTCGTCACGTATAACCTGCAAAATATCAAGCAAATTTAGGAACCCAAAGTTTCTTGGGTCCTTGTGAGCCTTTTACAGGACAGGGAATAGTAATTGAAACGTCAACCATATAAGTTCTTTTAATTAGAGTTGTTTCATATTTTCTCTTTATTGTAAAAACTTTGATTTTGTTTGGCTTAGATTCATTAGACGTAGGATCGGAAATTTTGACGTCTGCATGCTTTTGGATCTCTTTCGGGCATTTGTTGTCTTCTGGAAAGAGCTTTCCTTTCCCCTTTGAATCTTTAGAAGGATAAGAATTGGAATGAGAATGAGAAAAATAGGGTTCAAAAGTGGTTTTAGATCGTCGATTATCACTCTTCCTTGGTTGAGAATGGAAACATTGTTCCCTTCTATTCATTTGATTGAACTTGGGACTGAACCCATCCTTTCGGCTGCTATTATGTTGAGGACCGAAACCTTCCTTTCGGTTGCTCACTCGCTGAGGACCGAAACCTTCCTTTCGGTTGCATTCATGTCGAGGACCGAAACCTTTCTTTTGGTTGCTTACATGTTGTGGAGCGAAACCCTCATTTCGGTTTCTTACATTCCAAGGACCGAAACCTTCCTTTCGGTTGCTTCTTGGTTCTCCTCGTGACTTATGTGTCTTTTCATACCTTACCATTATTTACAATTCAGAAGAGGGATGTCGTAAACTAATGGGATAATTTCATAAAAATCCTTAAGTTTGTCAGGAATTTGCGGTTTTACCCTTTGACAGAATTTAGGTTCATTTATACCTCAAACTTATAATTTTTTTTTCGGTTTTAACCTTTTAATAGGTTCAACCTGTCAACCGCATACGTTGCATGCCACGTGTGTGCTGAGTGGGCAGTTCCTACTGATGTGTCAGCCATGTGGGCTGATCATTTTGAAGATAGGTAAATGACGATTAACCAATTTCCACCATGAAAAACAAAAAAGACAATTAAGTTTTAAATGAGTTGAAATTCCTAGATTCTTTTGAGATTTATTGAACTTTTAAATGACATGTTTAAATCTCAATATGCCCTTCAAGTTTGTGACTGGGATACCGAGAATCACAAACAAGGTGTGAATAACCATGCAAATGTACTTGGTACTCTCGCTGTTATTTACCACCTAATCAATGTACCGGTTAACCACTCATGCTCCATCGATCTATGATAAACATCAAACTACCCTTTGCCACCCTTGTTAGTCCCAAATTAGTGTGTCGGTTATCCACGCATGCTCCATTAACTACTTTGCAAGGTGCAAAGTGTAATTTCATGGAATACCATCATTTTCACATTTTTTCTAAAGTAACTAAGATTGAGAATTTATAAAAACATTTAGTTACTTTATAGATCATTATACTTATTAATGAGGAATTAATTGCCTTATCCTACCCGTTTGGCTAACGATCATCCACTAGTTAAGAGTGTGGTGGGTAAGAGTGGATACCCGATGAAAGTCATTTTATAGGCTGCTTCCTTAAACACCCCTTATAGACCAACTTCGTGAATGAGACCTACTAACAGTAAGACTAGCTTATATATATATATATATATATATATATATATATATATATATATATATATAGGGAAAAGGGAATATACATTACAGCTCCACCTAAGCTTAGGTACTAAACCTCTTTAAAATACATTGTTTTACTGTATAAAGATTACGGTTAATGGATTCATGATTAATACTTCAAGATGTAAATTCAAGATCGACACAATATGGTTTAGAGTTTAGGGTTTAGGGTTTAGGGTTTAGGCTTAGGGTTTAGGGTTTAGGTTTAGGGTTTAGGGTTTAGGCTTAGGGTTTAGGGTTTAGGGTTTAGGTTTAGGGTTTAGGGATTAGGCTTTAGGGTTTAGGGTTTAGTAATGTTCACTTGGGTGAAGTAAGAAACGATAATAGAGGAAAGAAAACAGAGATGGTAAAACGATAATGAAAGAAAGAAATGTTATGGAGGATGATATATTTACCAAGTGAAACCAAATCGGGTATATTTAGCAAGTTAAAACGACATATTTTAGAGGTTTAGTACCTAAGCTTAGGTGGGGCTGTAATGTATATTCCCTATCCCCTATATATATATATATATATATATATATATATATATATATATATATATATATATATATATATATATATATTAGTCTTGTAATATTATAATAGTATAAGGGTTGAATTTTAAACTTGTAAAATTCTAGGGTTTAGAATTTAAATATTAAAACTATTAATAAAAAATTTAAAAATTCCAAAAATTGAGGGCAAGTTTTGAAACTTTTCAGAACCTTCTATATCAAATTTCAAATAATTTAATTAATCAAATAATTTGTGATTATCTAAATTTGACATAATTTAATTTATGGCAAGATAATTCATATTAAATAATACAAATAATCTATTTTATCATATAAACAAGTAATTATCTTATTATTTAACAATTATCTTCTAATTGGATGAGGATAATCAATACCATATTGAAAAAAATCGAATTTTATTAGTTAAAAACGTTTATGGTAATTATGTCAACCTAGTTCTAGTCAAAATCCCGAAAAAATTGCTAACAGACGAGCCGACTCGCCGAGTTACAGACTGGACTCGTCGAGTAGCCCTGACTCGTCGAGTTCACCAGGAAGATGCAGATTTTTCGACTTTTTAAGCTTTGAACAATTTAGCTATGCATAAAATATAATAGAAAAATGACCTAGGCTGTGATACCACTGATGAGTTTTGAACAAAACAACAATCCTATGGTGCACATGCAAACCCTAAAGTTTTAGATCTAGGTTTTTCTAATTATACATGCAATAATCATCTAAAGCTTGTAAACCCTAAATCTATCATATATAAATCGAAATCAACATAATTAAACAAGTAAGAATGTTACCTTTCAATTGAAGCTTGAAGATCCTTTCCTTTGAGAGCTTAGTATCACAAATGTAATACCTCTAATCGATCACAAACACCAAGAAGCAAGTAAGAGAATATGAGAGAGAGAGAGAGGGGGGGGGGGGGGGAGGCACAAAATCGGCTCTAGGATCTTTCTAGGGTTTCTAGTAGACAATTTTAGGTGCCCAAGGGGTCCCTTATATAGCTAAAGAATTAGGGTTTTAGTCAAAGACCTAATCCAGTTGCTTAGGCTCTAAGCAGTCTATAGGATCTTTCTAGAATACCCTATGGATGAATTCTATGTGGGCTTCCACAAGAATTTCGTCCATCCCTTAACTTAGGGATCCACAACCCATTTAGTAGTTATCACATAATTACAATACCAGTCCCCTTAATTCAATTAATCTCTTTTGACCACAAAATTAATTCTAAATTAAGTCTTGACCAATATTAATTAAATAATATGATTTCTCTTTTAATATATTATTCACATAATATATTAATAAATCACATTTATCCTCTTTCTTCATTATTCATCCAGTCAAGTTGCTTTGGTGAAGGCAACCCAAAAGGACCCTTCTACAATCGAGTCAAGTACATACAAAATATAGTTATGGGCCCAGACACCTAATCCAACAGATCCTTCCCACCAACCTTCTCATCGTGAGTATGTTATTCACTCCACTAAGATTTTGCTAAAATTTCCTATATGTAATGGTGAAGTTCATTAAGTAAATGAAACTCTTAGCATATTTCCTTAGTGCTCTATTAGCAACTCTGGATATCAAGATCCATCAAAGTTTTCTTGTTTAGATGACTCTTCAATGTATCATGAGCCTCATGATAAGGTATCTTTTGAGCATACCGTCGATGAAATTTCTCACAAATCCAAATTTTAGACAGAGCATGGTCTAAACCCTAACCAAGTACAGGTGAATCTACATTGCACTCTATGCTACATTGTAGCCTCTATAACCATTAGGGCTTGTTTATAAGCTAATAACCAAGCCTATATTTAAACCAAAGTTAATTTAGGTTAGCTTAATGTAATATTAATCAAAGGATAAAGGGGTTAAAACATAAATATACTCCATATATAAGGGAATTCGGTCCATAATCAAAGGAAACAAAAGGGAATTCGGTCATGGAAATGAATTAAACCATAATTCGGTTTTAGGAATCTTTCCAAATGTTGTTTTCCGCCATTAAATCAATCCAAGGAGGTGTGTTCAGTCATGGTGTAACCAAATTCACCTTATAAAGCCCATTAAGGACCAAATTCTCCTAAGGCCCAATCCACTAAGATTGATTTCCCATTCCTTTATATATGTGTTCGACTAAATTCACTTTAATTTCCCCACTTTTCACATCGAATCCTTGTCAATTTTCCTCTCAAAACACATAAGTTTTTTTCCCAGAAGATCTTCAAATCTTCATAAATTTATCAAGAACACACCTAGCACACCAAGAACACCAAGAACATTCAACCAAACCTTCAAATCTTCAAGCCTTGGCCGAAAACCCCATATCCCACCGAAAACCCATTTCTCCAACCGAAAACCACATTTTCAATAGTTCCCCATTTAATTTCCAATTAAATTGTAAGTCCTCTTTATTTACTTAAATTATTACTTAACCCTATTATTTAAATTAATATCTTATTAAGTTAAATACGACGACGAATACAATTATTTTAGGGTAACGTGAGATTTGTGTATAGATTTGTACGGGACTGACAATCTCACTCCCAAACTGCTAGCTATAGTTAGACATACATGTCTAGGGGTGAAAAATGTCATAAATACCGACGCCTGAAGAATGTCGTAGAGGCCACTAGGTCATATTAGCATGGTTATATGAAACTCACAATAGTATCAACTAAATGATGTTTACGGGATTAACACTACTTCACGGGTTTTATCTTAATAACAAGACTATATAGTTCTACAAGTAACAAGAGTATACAAATCAAAAGGGACCTATAATGTAACACTATAAGTTCTTGGTTTATACGTCAAAGGTTATTTATAATTGTAGGGTCTGATAGGTAATAGAATGGGTGGTTTCCGCTTCATTTCTTGTTCCTTGTTTGGTTGTGGGCTTAGAGCATATTCACACAATTTATTACCTATTCGATCTTGGTTATATATGGCCTGTATAAACTAAGAAATTATAGGGGTAACAGGTGTGGGTCAGGTCACTATATACAAGTACAATACACTATTTTCTAATACAAAACATATTTTCCCTAGAGAACGTATAAGAAGGTACATTCATACAAAAGGGTCATACTACAATTATAACCACATTTCATTACTTTTCCATGTACAAGTCAACAGAAACTTAAGTGTCATTACATCAAAAAATATAGGGTTTTATTGAAGAACATACTTACATTACTAAAAGGACCATTATAGTTTACCCTGTAATTACCTAGTGGATACGTACAGGTTAAATACAATGAGGATCCGACAAACAGTGGGATGTGTGCCTTCCGCCCCATTTCCTGTTCCTTGTTTGGTTGTGGGCTTGGGGAAGATCCATACAATTGATTGTCTATTCGATATGGATTGTATATAACTTGTATACATTAAGTAATCATAGAAGGAACTAGTATTAGCCATTTTACATATCACTCATTACATCAGGAGATATAGGATTTCCTGGAGAAACACATAATTATTTACAAAGAACAAATAACCTGTTTTCTAAAACAAAACCCTTATGAACTCACCAACTTTAATGTTGACACTTTTTCAAAACCACTTGTATTCTCATGGCACTAGTAGACAGGTATTCGCGCAGGTTCTAAAAGACGGAGCATAGTAGCTTTAAGCCTTTATTTTGCTGTTTACTTTTGGAGTTAGTTATGTGTGGTTCAAATACAATGTAAACACTGTATTATCAGTACACTCGTTGTTGTTTCTTTGATTACTATTATTGAGTTATTGTGATACTATACATGACGTCCTCCGCCATTGAACGTTTCTGTCGTTCCGATCTGGGGTGTGACAAAATTCCTTGTTCTAGAACTAAAACAAGAACTCTTAAATCAAATAATCAAAGTTCTTTGGACTCAGCAGTTGAAAAGAATCAAAATATAATGTTAAAGGAAAGAATCCTGGAATCAAATTTTGTTATCGATGTGGTGATGCCTCTCATAAAACAACGAGTTCACTTTTGAATAGAAATCCATTCGTGCTGACAACATCATGACTCAAAATGATAAGTTGATCAAAAAGGGAATCTCTATAAATTGTCTCCCTGATGATTGCTATAATATATTTTCTTAAGTGACCCATTGCAAGATGGGTCAATGTATATTAATTGCATATTTTTAGTTTCATGGTAAAGAACATATTTTGTATTTAGATAGCGGTTGTTCAAGACATATGATCGGATTCAAGTCTCTTCTGGAAGATTTCGTAAAGAAGGATGGTCCTACTAATATGTATGGAGATAATGGCAAGGGATATACAAAGAGATATGGATCCATCAAGTGTAATTTAGTTGTGTTAAAAAATGTCTCTTATGTGAAGGGGCTTCAACATAATCGCATTTCAATAAGCCAATTGTGTGATGTTGACTATGTAGTTCTCTTCAACAAGAGAGAAGGAGAGGTTTTTGATCAAAAGAATGTCGTAGTTCTGACTGCAAATCAACAAAATAACATTTATGTTTTGGATATGTTTTCTACTGACAACTCGCTTCATCATTGCTTCTTCTCTCGTGCTTAGTCTCATCTAAATTGGTTGTGGCACAAGAGGTTATATCATTTGAATTTCAAGAACATATCAAAGTTCTCATGGAATCAACTTGTAAGAGGACTTCCTAAGATGTAAATTTTCAAAGATAAGTTGTGCTCAGCATGTGAAAGGGAAAAGAAAACCATGTCTTCCTTCAAGCCAAAGTCCTTCTCTTCCATTATCAAACCTTTTTATCTTCTCCACATGGATAGTTTTGGACCATTCCCGATTAAGTCAAGAGCTGGGAAGAACTATACTCTCGTTTTTGTGGACGAATTTTCAAGATTCACTCTGGTAGTCTTTTTAAGAAATAAAATTCATGCTGCTGATGAAATCATTTCTCTCGTCAAGCAATGGGAAGTTGTGTATGATCACAAAGTAAGGAAATTACATAGTGATCATGGAGCTGAATTTAGAAACGGCTCCCTGGAAGATTTTTGCCTAATTTCAAGAATTTCTCAGAACTTTTCTGCTGTTAGAAATCCTCATAAAATGGTATTGCAAGGAGAATAAGCAAAACTCTCATTAAAGCTGGAAGAACCATGGCCATTGAAGCTGGTCTTCCTTTGTCTTTTTGGGTTAAAGTTGTCAACATAACTTGTTATACCAAAAACCGGTCTATCATTTTTTAGCTTCATGGGAAAACTACCTATGAGCTACTTAAGGGAAGGAAATCGGACATCTCTTATTTTCATGGGTTTGGGTGTGTTTGTACATCTTGAATCAAAGAGATCAGCGCTCAAAGTTTGAAGCTAAAGATGATGGAGTGTTTCTAAGTTATTCCAGTGTATCCAAGGCTTTTAGGGTATTCAATCTTTTTAGGCAAACTATTGAGGAAACAACTCATGTCACTTTTGATGAAGACTCATTTAATCATGATCAGGTTGATCATCCCTCATCAATCCTGAATGAACTTACTCATAGTCCTTTAGACCCTATCCCTGATTACTTGCCAAATGACACTAAGCCTATTGTTTCAAATATTGATCAAATCATCAGTTCACAACCTATCTCTGAAGATCATCTTGTCCTCTCTAAAGAAGTTGAGCCACCTAATCAGGAAGAATATGCTCAAAGTAATACAAATGAAAGTTCTAATCTAAGAATTCTTCGAGATCATATGGAATCTCAAATCATCGGAGATGTAAATTCTGAGATTCTCACTTGTAGCAGAGTTAGCAACAATTTATGCATGTTTGTGATCTTTATGTCAATAATTAAACCAAAGAATTTCGTTGACACCCTGAAAGAAGCTGATTAGATCAAGGCTATGCAAGATGAGCTGAACGAATTTGAATGTCATAGTATATGGACTCTTCTTCCCATGCCTTAAGGAAAAACTATCATTAGCACTCACTGGGTATTCAGGAACAAGATGGATGAAGATGGGATCGTCATAAGAAACAAAGCTAGACTTGTGGCTCGAGGTTTCTGTTAGTTGGAAGGTTAGACTATAATGAAACATTTTCTCATGTTGCTAGACTTGAAGCATTTTGTCTGTTTCTTGCCTTTGCTTCATTCAAGAACTTCAAAGTCTATCAAATGAATGTCAAGACTACCTTCTTAGATGAAGATCTTCAAGAAGAAGTTTTTATAAAGCAACTTTCAGGGTTTGAAAGTGAAGAGCTTCTAAATCACGTGTATCATCTTGATAAAACTATCTATGGTTTAAAGCAAGCACATAGAGCATGGTATGACACATTGGCGAGCTATCTTCTTGTAAGTGGATACAAATGAGGAAATATTGATAATAATTTATTCATCAAACATCAGGATCTCACATGATTCTTGCTTAAGTGTATGTTGATGATATCATTTTCAGATCCACTGATGATAAGCTAAGTTCAAAATTCGAGAAGATCATGGCTAAGAAGTTCGATATGAGCCAGTTAAATCGTTGGCTACAAATACTGTTTTTTTTTTTGGAAAGGGAACTTCCCTAACGAGGGTTTCCGGGCCAGCTTTCGCACACCGACTAATCCCCCGCTGCAAACATAAAGCTTTGCCTCATGCCCTGGAGTCACTGCAGGCGAACCTCCATGGCCACAAGGGCTGAGTGGTGCCAGGATTTAAACATGGGTCAATAGGTTATCCACCATATCTTCCACATGCCTTACCAAGTCACCACAACCTACTGTTTTCTGCTCTTCTCTTGCTCTTGATAAATATGAAGCTTGGCGTTCATCTACAACGTTACAATGATAAATGGATTCATCACTCTTGTTGTATAGTGAGATGTTTTATATACTGATGTGTTTATCCCATGCTCGTGTTTTCTTTTATAGCCAGACTTGAAGGGTAGATATCTCGAAGAAAGGAAACTAATTAATGTGTAGTTATTTCAAAATATTTATCTTTGATGATACTACACAAAAGATTGCATGTCTTTATGATTCTTTTGAAAAGGCTATGTAGAGGAACTTTGAAAAGACTATATATTCCTTTTATTTGTTTGAGTAACTCTTCTATTGTATTCTTATACTATATATTATTCTACCATGTATCATATTAAATGAATTGATGGTGAAATTTATAGTTCTAGACTGCAACATAACTCTATGATTCGGAAGTTAAACCACTTCTTGTTGACGAGTTAACACATTTATGATTCACGTTGATTCTAGCTCGGCGTGACTGAAAAATCCATTCATTCCTTAATATCTTCTTAATAAAACTTGAGGATTCAATGTAATATACCACACACTGATAAAAGTTTGAAACTTTGTGCCGATGGTTAGTCTATGCACCATAGGTTATCACACGCATAAACGCCTTCTTGCCCTTATATTCTTTTGTAAAGCTTTATGATTCAGCGTAATATACCATACACTGATGTAACGTCTGGACCTTGAGGTATATTATTCATAGTTAAATCCCAATGGCATAAACGCCTTCTTGCCCTTACATAACAATGACATTATTGTCTTTTCACTTGTATTCAAAAGAGTAAAGTAAACGGATGAGGTTAAATCCCAGGGACCAAAACTGTTACAAAATAGTGTAATAGGGACATTCCATGATCAAATCACCATACTAAGACCAAAACTGTTATTTAGTGCAAACCTTAGGGACCACGAGTTTAATTTACTCTATTTGTTAAGTTTGACTAAAATTGTGATATCGTTATAAATCATAATCAGTTGGAAAAGGCACAAAAAAAAATAAAAAAAAAATAGTAAAATAAAAAAGCATGAACTTATCAACTTTCGATTTCCCCAACAAAATAAACAAATAAAACATTGTTTACGCTCATCTTCACTCGGTTTCTCCTCTACCAGATAGATCATCGCCATCAACAAGAGTGATTTAAGAGACGTACCCAGAAGGAACACATCATCGCTTCGTTTCACTTTCAATCCAGAGGGGTAATGGAGTTCTCTTCAAAACTCTAAATTAAACACTTTGTGTTCATCTCTTTCCCCTCTGTCAAAAATAAAGAAGAAAAAAACCCTAATTTAGTACCCTATAAAACCCCTAATTTCAATCCCTGCAAAGCGAAAACCCCTTTGCTTTTCCAGATTCACCCACAAGTATATCCACATTTGATTTCTGGGTTTTTGATTTTCGAAACCAAACATGACCTCTTTGAAGCCCATTTTGTCTCACATCGATAACATCCCCTCCACTCCGGGAAAATTCAAGCCGGACAAATCATCTCTGTACTACCTTCACCACCGTTTCCGCCTCCATAGCACTGTCCCAAGAATAACATTTTGGTCGCTCGTTTTTCTGGCTTTGATCTCTTTATTCTTTTTTATGTCGCCGCCTTCCACCACCGCCCCTCGCCGCGGCCTCCGTACCACCGCTTCCTACGGCGGATCGGGTTGGGAGAATCAGGTCAAAGCATCTGCTAAAATTCGTTCGCGCAATGGTCATTCGGTTCTCGTCACCGGCGCCGCCGGTTTCGTCGGTGCACACGCGTCGCTCGCTCTTAAACGCCGTGGAGATGGTGTCGTCGGGCTCGACAATTTCAATTCGTACTACGACATTACCCTAAAGAAATCACGAAAATCACAACTCCTTGACCGCGCCGGTGTGTTCGTGGTTGACGGCGACATAAACGACGCAGTTCTCCTACGTAAACTCTTCGGCCTAGTCCACTTCACTCACGTCCTCCACCTTGCGGCGCAAGCGGGCGTCAGGTACGCCATGGTAAACCCTAATTCCTATATCAAATCAAACGTCGAGGGATTTGTAAACCTCCTAGAAGTTGCGAAATCAACAAACCCGCAACCTGCAATCGTCTGGGCATCTTCTAGTTCGGTTTACGGCCTGAATTCGAAGGTACCCTTCTCTGAAAAAGACCGAACCGATCAACCGGCAAGCCTCTACGCCGCCACAAAAAAAGCCGGTGAAGAAATCGCTCATACTTACAACCATATCTACGGCCTTTCAATCACCGGATTACGTTTCTTCACTGTATACGGACCTTGGGGTAGACCAGATATGGCGTATTTCTTCTTCACTAAAGACATCTTGAAAAGACGACCGATTTCCATATTCGAAGGGCCTGATCATGCTACTGTGGCAAGGGATTTCACGTACATTGATGATATCGTGAAGGGTTGTTTATCGGCTCTGGATACTGCAAAAAAGAGCACCGGGAGTGGAGGGAAAAAGAAGGGCGAAGCACAGTTCAGGATCATTAATTTAGGGAACACTTCTCCTGTTTCAGTGAATAAACTAGTAAGCATATTAGAGAAACTGTTGAAGGTGAAAGCTAAGAAGAAGGTGGTTTTGATGCCTAGAAATGGCGATGTGCCATTCACCCATGCAAATATCAGTTTGGCTCGAAAGGAGCTTGGATACAGACCCACTACAGATTTGGAAACAGGGTTGAAGAAATTCGTGAAATGGTATCTTGATTATCATGGTGCAAAGAAGAAGAGTGCGTGGTGAATTGAGATTAATCAGGTTTGTTTAACTCATGAACCCTTTCTTCCATTAATTTGGTTTGATGATCTGTATGCATTCAGCATTGTTTTTCAACACTTTAGTGGAAGTGGAAGTGGAAGGAAGACGTTACTGTTTAGATTGAGTTATGTGAGGTCATATGTACAGTCTGTTGACTTGGTTCCATTCAGATTTGTACGTACTTAGTGGTGGTCAGATGGATATATCCTTATTTCTTATATCTATTTTTATTTTATTAGTTTTTAGTATTTAGGAATTGATGATCTAAATAACCTAATTAATAGGTTGGTTGGTTTTCAGGTTTATTCATCTGGACTTACCTTTCAATTTCATCATGCTTTTAGATCTAGTGTTGCATTGCATGCTTTATTATTGTTCTGGTTTTTTACTCTTATTGATTATGCAAGTAAGTTGAGTGTTTATCTTTAAACGTTGTGTATGTTGGTTTGATTGCATCTTGATTTCATGATTCATAAACTATTCGAAGTTTTGATCGATTGTTAGGTGGGTATATCAGTTAGATTGTATAGTTCAACAAAAATTCATCCCTTGGATTATTGTTTAGATTGTATCCCTCTCTCTATATAATTACATTTGATCTTGAAAAACAAGTATAATTAGTATTTTAGGATGATGTAGTTGTTGGTATTACATGTTGCAACTAATTAAATGTTAGAATAATTTGAAAAAAAGAAATTATAGATGTTAACGAAGTTCTAGTGTCTTCATTATAGATTTAGATATGTTGTATTGTATGATCCATCGGTGGGATTTAGGTAAGATAAACTGCAATTTCTAGATAGACATTATTCTTATATAATCTTGGATTTAACGTCTTACTAAATGAATACCATATTTCAAATGGGTTATCTTTATAAAAATAAAGGAAGTTAGAAACATGTTATTTTGCATAAAATTATAAATTACGTGGAATGAAAAGTAAGTTAATGATTTTTCTTTTATTTTGTCCCCAATATATTTAAAAAATGTAAAGTAAATTACACGTACAGTCTATATTTTTAAAAAATAATTTGAACCGACCTTGTATAATTATTTTTTCACTCATGTCATTACTTTGGACATAAAATGATTTTTTTACTCTCAATAGTTTCTTTTTTAATTTTTTAATATTTATTTATCATATTTTTGATTTATATAAAAAAAAATACCCTACCAATCAGCCCACCCCTGTGGCTCTCCCTTTTCCTTTGTTTTCCCAATTTTCTTCTACAACATTGAAACCATGTCTCTAGATGAAGACAACCATCCACCACTCCATCACCTTCTTTGCTCTCTGTGCGCCACCGTTTCAGATCTGCACCATTAACAAAGTAGCGGACAACCATGAAGTCACCGACAAACCACATCTCTTCTCTTTCTTTCTCTAACATCATCGTAGCAACCATCGCCGCCACCATCTGCGTGCGAAACCGTCGCCCCTTCTTCTGCACACCATCATCATTGTCTTTCCATCACCCCTTGCTTGATAGAAATTGAAGAACGAATCTACTTTTTATTTTTTATTTTTTGTGCCTTTATCTTCGTTTGAAACCCTAGATCGGAGGTACACGCCGATGGAGTAATATGCGTGTTCTGCGTTGAATTAAACTCAACACAGTTTCAATCTTGAAGAAATCGAGTTTGCCATTGCTAACCTCTTTGGAAATAATCAAGTCTACCACGACCTGGAGTGTAGATCTGCAACCAGGTGGTGATGGTTGTTGTTTCCGTCTCTCCTGCTTAGGCTGGTGTTTCTACAATACCTGATGGTTGACAATGGTGTAAATTTATGTATCGTAAGGAATGAAATGTGTAAATTTAAACTAATGAGGGATGATATGGGCAACTTTTAACTAAACGAGGAAAAGGAGGGATGAGCTTTAGAACCGAAAAACCGGAACCGGAATATATAGAACCGGATCCGGTTTAAAAATTGGCTTTATCCGGGTTTGAATCCATCGGGTCCGGGTAAACCAGGTTTAAAAATCCGGAACCAGTGTCAGGAATTGGAACCGGTTTTTGTGAAACATTTAAAAGATGTATATCTCATTTGTTTCAACTCCGATTGACATACGATTTTTTCCAATATGTAGTTTAGAGTTTATACATGGTTTTAGACTATAAATTTGTCATTTTTAGTTTTATATTCATTGACTTATAGTCCCTCAAAGTCGAGATATCAAAGCTAAAAGTTTTTAGTTTTTTAGTTTTTTTATGGTGAAAGTTTTAAAACATGCATATCTAATTCATTTGAAGCCGGATTGATATGTGATTTTTTCCAACTTGTAGTTTACAGTTTGTACATGAGTTTAGACAACAATTTTGTCATTTTTGGTTTATAATACTCCAAAGTTGAGATATCAAAATTGAAAATTTTCAACTTTTCAGCTATTTGTTTTTGGTTTTATATTTAATGATTTACAATCCTCCAAAGCCGGGATATCAATATGAAATTTTTCGAAGTTTAACCCACTAAGTAGTAAGTAATTACCAAAAAATTCCGATTTTTACAGGTTTTCCGGTTCTAAACCCACTTTATGCGATTCCAACGTACCCACTTTGATGTTTTCGGGTTTCCTAATTCTATGCTCACTTTACCTAGGTACCATATCCGAAACCGAACCGAACCGGTTCCTATATACTGGTCCGGTTTCCAGTTCTACAAAATCCCGTGTTTCGGTTCTGGGTTTTCTTGGGTCCGGATCCATCTGGTTAGGGTTTGGACCCCCTTTCATTCCTAAGGAAAAATTGAAGTTAAATTTTGAAAATAGAAAAAATCTGAGTTAAATTTTGAAAATAAAGACGGATGATTTTTAACACATGGACGAGTGATGTGTAATTTACTCCAAAATATAATTCAAAAACAATGAATTCATAAAGTCGCAACAAAGCCCACACTGACACATTCCAAAATGGGCTTATTTGTTATGTTTATCGTTTATGATATTGATGGGTTTATATCACATAAAATTCAGTTTTAATTTCCCGTATAGCCAATTTAATTAGCAACATCAAACAATTTACATGTTCTATGGCATATGCATATCACCATGTGATATCAAAGTTTGTTCCATATAAATTGTACTTTTTAAAAATAAAAAATTTTGTTTAAATTAAATGATACATATATATTGTTTTATTTTAAATGTAATCCATGTTATTGCTATTAAATTATCGGTGTTTGAGTTTGAGTTTGCACATATGATTTTTGAATTTGTTAGAGACTCTTTTATAGTAGAGCTTATTTTTTAAGCTTTTTCATGATGCCTATTAATTTACTCATTTATTCAAAAAAAACTCAAAAGAATCTTCATAGTACTAAAGCGTATTCATCAACTTATTTATGAGACCCACAAATTTTATTTATATAATTTTCTATTTATCAGTAAATGTGAACAATTCTAACAGTTTTTGAATTTAAATTTTAAGCTCTAGGGAAATTATCAATAAAAAAATGAGTATATATAAATAATGTTTTGTTTTTAATAAATCTAAAACTAATACAAAATTTGCCGTTTAGGATATACCATAATAGATGTAATATAAGCATCGAAATCGTTTAATACTGCAATAGTGGATCACGATAGTGAAATTTTAATGAAATTTGATGTTTTAGTGATACATTCAACATAATAATTAGAATTATGGTAACGTTACTTGCAAATTGATGTTCTTATATATTCTTACAGCAAACACTTAAGAATTTGAAACGTTTAAATATATTTAGGGTTGGTCATTTTTTACCCCTTTTCATATAACCAACTACTTTTTACATTTTAGTCAAATACATTACTTATTTCAATAAAAAAAATCAGATGAAATACAACTACAGACGAAAACAGAAACGACTCAATAAAATAAAATTGATTTTTTTTTAAGAGATTGAACGTTCACCAAAGAGTGTCACTGTAGAATACATAAATCTTTTACCATCAAAAGTCACTAAATCTGTGTGTATGCACTTTAAAACATTTGTTAGTATTAAGGTAATATTATGATTTACTAAAATAAAAAGTTTATATACATCAATTCTATTTTCAAATTAAAAGTTACAAAATTAGAAAAAAAAAAAAAAGTTACATGTTTTTGTAATCATATTCTTGTGATGCTTATTTTTATTGAAAATAGATAAAAATAATAGTTAAATTAATGCGATGAAAACTTAAAAAATATGAATAATTTGATATTTACTATAGCTTCTACTAAGAGGATGTTATAGTTCATGTATAATGACTGTACGGGTCAAAAAGTTTGAATGTATTTTTATTGTATGGGTAAAAAGTTTCAAAAAGCATTGTAGAAAGTGTTATATATAAATTTTTTAGTGAATTATTTGATGGATGTCTATATAATGCCATACACTATAAGCCTTAAGGTAACTTTACACCTTTTCATGTTATATATGGATATCGTTTTCCACACGAAATGAACAAAAGAGAAAAGGTAAAAAGATGTTTTGATGGAATTATTCAATTCGACTCAATTTAACTCGTTTAAATTCACGATAACCATTTTGGCTTTTTTTTTTTTTTTTTTTTTTGGAAACATGTTTATATTTATTTGACTTATTATCCGTTTTAAATGATTTTCTAACATGGTCTATAATTTCATTTTGTCATGTATAAATAAAACCTAACTATCAAAATCAATATCATATGCATGGGAAGAAAGGAGGAACTTTGACGACTCTGAAAAAGCTTGATTTAAATTAAATGTGCATCAATCAATCACTTATACAAAGAAAAAGATGGATATCGTCCACTTTGTCAATCATAATTACATGCGATATTTCGCAACCAAACTCAATAACTTTAGAATTCAACAACAATTTTCTATTGGTAAAATACGAAATTCTTACAAAAGTTTTAAAATACTTATTATCAATTTATTAAATAATTACTAAGTTTGAATTTTGTTTCACTTAAATACCTGAATAAGAGTTGTTAACTTTCGACTTACAAAAAGTTAATTTAGACAAAAAAATCTTCCTTTTTATTAAATAAAATTACCAACAAAATAATAAAAAATATTTAGGTGTTTTTACATCATATACATTCCTATACAAACCAAACATAAAATAACAAATAATTTTTGTGCCTAACATATTTAAATTCTTGATTTTAATTTCCCATATTTCAATTTCTTTTATCTAAAAAAAATCTAAAAATCAAAGAGAACTTTATTTTAAATCAATTATAATAGTTAATCCTCTACTTTATTGTTCACGCAAGATCAAAATATATAAAGATAATTGACAGAGGTAGAATAAACATCTATCTCGCCTGCCGGAAAGCTTAACTTGGCTATTGAAATCAACAACAACAAATAAACTTAATTAAGCTTAAGAATAATCATTTCTTGGAAGAAGCCATCACTTATCTTACAGTAAAATATCTGACAACAAATGCATATTATGTAGCAAATGTTAGTATGTCACTAATGCGTAACCCACTGAGTTGGGCAACTTTCCTTGAGTAGATAGGACACTATGCCATCAACATACTTGCGAAGAAAGCACTTACCCTGGTGGAACTTAACTGCCTCGATCCTCATCCTGTTCGCTCACAAAAAACCTTGCCTAGCTCTACTTTCTTTTTTATACCAGGAAGTCTTTCGTTTGTCCTTTTCGCACGGGAATCTTGATATCCCAGCTAGAGAGCTTTGATTTCTTCTTTCCTTGGGGTTCCTTCCCTCACTTGTTACTAGTAGCTCTTCCTTTATACCTGAGAACAACATATTCTTTTCACAGTGGACGAGTCGAAACGAAGACAACAAAATGCATAGTCAGAAGCCGCATCACCAGTTCGCGTTGAAGCGGTAATTTTTTTCTCTCTCTCATTTCACTCTTCAAAACCCTGCAAATGATTACCTTTCACTCACCTTACTTTTTTATTTTATTTTTAATTATATTTATATAAATATTATATGTATTAGACTAGACTTTATATTATATTAGAATGTGTCAAAGTGTAACATTGTAAAGTATATATATTTACCCTTGTAATGTATCTATGAATAACTCAAAATATACAACATTGATTACCAAGATTAACTTGGTATCAAAGCCCTAAACCTAATCGGCAGCCACACTAGCTGTTCTCCCTCCAAAAGTCATCAACTGCTATCTTCTTCTATTTTTCTGTTCTTATGTAATCACAAAACAAGATGACAAATCTTGTTGCTTTTACTCAAGCTGAGAAAACCGTTCATAACTCACATAAGTTTGGTTTCAAACTATCCTCAACCAATTATGGCAATTGGAAAACGATGATTCAGCCCTTTCTTGTAACAAAAAATCTATTCGGCTATATCGATGGTACCATCCCTTGCCCCTTATCTACAATCTCAGTGGCTACATCCTCTTATTATAAAGACGAAGAACCGAAAACTGCTACACAAGTCAACCCTGAGTTTACAATCTGGGTTTTGAATGATGCTCACGTAAGGATGATAGTTTTGTCCACAATCTCTGAAAGTGCTTTTCAACATGCTCAAGGAAACACTTCTAGAGAATTATGGCTTGCTCTAGAATGTGCTTTTTCCCCTCATACCTCTTCAAGGGAGTACACCTTGAAGACTCAATTTTTGAAGATACAAATGAAACCTGATGAGTTGTCATCCGCCTATCTTACTAGGGCTCAAGAATACTCGGATGCCTTAGCTAACATAGGCGAACCCATGAAAGAAAAAGATTTGGTTATGCTCGTTCTATCTAGGTTGCATGAAGAATACAATGGTCTAAAGTCAACCATTCTTTCCCGTCAAGTCCCTTTTCCCTTCGTTGATCCTCATGCTTTACTATTAGATCATGATTATATGATATCATCTTATCCAACTGCTCTACCTGTTCCAACTTTACCCAACCCACAAAATGACACACCACCTCAAACTGAACCACCACAAACATCTCCAACCATGCAATCCCCTACTTCATCTTAACCAGCTCCTCTCTCTAGCCAGACATACTCTTGTCACACATATATACACCCATCACTACCTCCACTTCTTCCACTTATAACCGTTATACACATGCTCATCCCTCTTCTACTCCTGAGTCTTCCATATCGCCACCTTCCAACCCACCACCTCGCACTCATCCCCCTAACTTAAGACAACATCCCAAACTGAATCCTAGATTTGATGCCAACTCCTTTCATACCAATACCAATCCTCCTGATACCGAACCACAATCCTTTACTGTTACTAACAAACATCCTCAATGGCGTCAAGCCACGGCTGACGAGTACCCGACCCTCTTAAAAAACAACACATGGTCTTTAGTACCTCGTGTTGCTAATACAAATGTAGTTGATCGCAAGTAGGTTTACAAGTTAAAACGTGATCAAACTGGGGCTATTAAACGTTACAAAGCTAGGTTAGTAGCAAAAAGGTTTCGTCAACAACCAGGGGTTGACTTTCATGAGACTTTTAGTCCTGTAGTCAAGTCTACAACCATCCACCTTATTCTCTCATTAGCTATTGCACAAAATTGGCATCTACGACAACTTGACGTTCAAAATGCCTTCCTCCATGGCAACTTACGGGAGACCGTGTACTTACAACAACCACATGGATTTTTTGATCCAAAAAAACCTAATCATGTGTTCCTTTTACATAAGTCGTTATATGGCTTAAAACCGGCTCCCCGGGCATGGTTTCAACGCCTCTCCAGCTCCTCACACGGTCTCGGCTTCATGGGTTCTAAAACTGACCCATCTCTCTTTATTTACTCTAAAGCTGGTACACTCCTTTATATGCTAGTCTACTGTTAAGTGTGTCAGACCCAACAAATAAAAGGGGTACAATAGACTCCAAATACACTGCTTTAATGCACTAAAAAGTAGTACAAGGCAAGCAGGGTCGAACCACAGAGACACGGGACAAAAGTCTATACCTTTTTGCACAAGGTACTTTGGTCACAAAGAAGGGGTTTGTTTGCAAAAGTAAATAACTAAATAACAATCTACTTTAAAAGCATGCACAAAATGAAATAGATTTGTAAACAAATTGATTGAATGGTTGTAGTTCTAGTTCTCAATGTTGTTGTTCAACTTGATTATGACTTGATGTAATTCAAGATTGCTATTCTATGTTGGTACTGAAAGATATTAACACGCTCTAATAACTCTCGCTTGCCAAATTATCTAACCAAAACACGCTCTTTGATTAGACCTAGCTTTACTAATTCAACCTAAACACGCTCTTAGATTGTATTGAAAAACTGCATTAAGTTTTGTACAAGCTTCCCAACAATGTTCATTTCTTCTCATACGCTCGGAAGTGTGAAAACATGTGATATATGTTTTACAATAAGAAAACTTATTGCTTGTTACCAATTATTAACTCAATAGAACGATTAGGTGCCCTAAAAGTTAATTAACTGCACAAAAATTCAATTCATGAAAGTGGCCAATCAAACACAAATCAAATTCAAGGATTCTAGTTAAACAAAAACATAATCACTAGAATAGAATCACAAATCAAACATCAAATCATATGCTTCAAGTCAAGCAATCAACATTTTTTGAACAAGAACTAGAAACTAGGGTTTCTTAGCCACACATGGCTAAGAACAAATCAAACAAGAATAAAGATGGAATTGGGATGTTTAATCCTTACAAAAATGAAATCCAAATGTTTGCAATGATTAAGTCTTCTCAAAAGCTCCAAGAATTCTCCCAAAATTGCCCTAGATCGCCAGAAACTACTCCCAAAACCGTTCTCCTTTCAAAAATGACGTCTCCTGCTCTTTTATTAAAGTTCACGTGACATGCCATGAGGCCATGCGTTTTTAGCATGGCCATGCCTTTTGCCCATGTGTTTTTCGTTGGCATGGCCATTTGTCTTGACCATGCGTTTTTGGCATGGCCCATGCTTTTTGCTAAAATTCCAAAACGTCTTCACTGTAGGCTCCATCTTCATGTTCCAAAGCTCTACGCTCCAAGCATCCAAGCATCCATGCATCCAAGCTCCACGTTCCATGCTCCATAATGCTTGCAAAATAAATCAAAAATAGTGAAGTACCAGGCATTCTTAATGAAATATGTAATTGCCCTAATAATCAACTAAATGCAAGAATTATGAAGTAGAATGCTATAAAAAGACGGAAATAAACATGCAAAATAGGTGCATAAAATGCACCTATCAAACCTCCCCAAGCTTAGACCTTTCTTGTCCTCAAGAAAGAACAAAATTGAGAATCGACCTAGAGAAGACGATAGGCGACTAAAAAGAAACTAAGATGAAAAGAATGGAAGGAACGAAAAGGACTAAATGGAATTAAGAATGTGTGAATGCAATAAAAGAAGAAATAAAGAAAATAACATATGTACAAAAAGATATATTTTTTTCCAAACATTAATGCAATGAACAAAACAAACGAACATGTTCAATCCAATTAACCTCATTATATCATACAGTCGAAGGTGTAGCTGTCGGGCCTTGAGATAACTTGACATTAACCCCATAAAGATATATAACAAGTAAAACAAGGTTTTTAGCCATTCCCTAACGCAACTCAACAAAATCAAAAGTTACAACACTTGTTCACTTTTACAGGTATTGGGTTAGCACATGGAACAAATTATGGTCTTACTCTCGTGAAAACATGTGATGCAAAATATGCTCATTTTCATTTTTCAAATCATGACAATGACCACTCCAGCTATTTGTTGACTAACAACAATCTTTTTCTAAAAAAATATTTTCTAAAAATTCCCTAATATTTACCCAGATTGGTTACCTGTTTCAAACCACTTACACCAGTCAAAGTAGTTTACAGTCAGTCTCAATGTTTACAACCAAACATTTTTCAAACACATTATTCAATTAAACTATAAACATAAATATATACAAACTATCTAATTATATTTTTCTGCAAATAAAGCTCATGGCTTCCTTTGAAATCCGTGTAACGGGCTTCCAACCAACACATCCAAATCAGATGACCTTAGTGTGCTAGATTTAAAGAGATCCCTCGGGTTTACTTGCCCGAACCTCAAAGGCCACAGATTAGCTTTATTTGTTATTATTAAGTTCATGACTTTCTATGGAACCCGTGTAACGAATTTTTAACTCAATCAGTCCCAAACTATTCAGCTTTAGGCGATTAGGTGTAAAACACCCCTCGGAGTCTACTTGTTCGAATCCCAAAGGTCACAGATTAACTTAATAATATTTTTGTTTATTTAATTTTTTTTATTATTATTATTTTTTTATTTTATATATATATATAATTTTATTTTATTTAATTTAATTTTTTTTAGGAGGACTGATGTAAACGCGCAAAGACCCGTAAGTATAGTTGGAAACAATATCCCCAAGCAGGGTATTTAGAAGGGAATAGGTAGAAAAGACTTTTTAGAGCGCTGGAGAATTCGAGTCACTGAGATTTTATATTCATTTTATGACTCTTTGAAATTGGAGTTTAGATATGAGTGAGCACTTACTAATCATAAGACCGGTTGTGTGTTCCATGGGCTAACCTATACCTGTCTTTATGCTTCGGTGTTGATAACCTTATCATTTTTTGTTTTGCACGAGTAGCTTCGGGAGACGTGTTCGTGTGAAATTAGGTTGCTTCAAGATTTTTAATGAAAAACGAACAAGTTCTAATCTCAAGCCACGACTAATTTACCACTTCAACTTATTCAAGAAGATTAGGTTTCTTTAGATTGAATTTTTTTTTTAATGCTTTTAAATGAATGCATGAAAAGAAAATAAATAAAAAGGAAAGAAAATAAAAAATAAGATTTTTTTTTTTTATGCATGTTGAAACTAAAACCTAATGTACAAAGACCCCTCCCCAAGCTTAAGAGTTTGCATCGTCCTCAATGCTCGGAGAAGATAGGGCAACCTACTAACCACGAATGTATAACTATTTAGAGCATATGAACGAATTCTCAACAATTCTAGTCAAACAATCTTAGGATTCATGCATTAAACTTGAGATATGGAAGGAATGTACCATTCAAATGCTTGAATTTGTAATGTGTGCTTGACTTTTTCCACTTCATCTTCAACCTCAAGAAAAGTTGAGCTCTTCAATGGTGGAATGCACAAATGGAGGTAAAAGCTTCCATTCTTCTTTACAAAATACTTCACCAAGCTTGCTCTTGAAACCCCACAAAAGAATTTTGAAACCTAGATGAAGGAGAAGATGGAGTTAGGAACTTAAAACAACAAACCTTTGAGCTTTAATGTTGGAGTGATTGATGAAAGTCAAAAGTTTATGAGTGTTTAGGAGGAGAGAGTGCACGATCATGAGTTGTGAGGAGGAAGAATGACATAAAACACATGGTCCAAGCCAAGCCGTGCTTTTTTATGATAGCCCATGCTTTTTTTTAGCATGGGCCGTGAGATTTTTGCATGGTCCATGCGTTTTTGGGAGCCCCCGTGCATTTTTTTTTCTGTTTGCTACAATCTTCGATGACATGCACGGTCTAGAACCTAGGCCGTGCGTTTTGGCCCTTTACCCATGCGATTTGGAGCCAGCCCGTGCCAAAATCTTTTTTTTCTTAAAAACCTCGAAGTGGCAGCATGGGCAAAATTATGACCATGCGTTTTAGCATAAGACCGTGTGTTTTTGGCTTACCCCGTGCGTTTTCTTTCTGTTAACATGAAATTCACAAGGTTTTTTTTTTTTTTTTTTTTTTTTTTTTTTTTACTTTAACCTCACAAAAACGTTTTTTTTGTACACATGCATCACTCTCAATCTTTTTTTTTTTTTTTTTTTTTTTTTTTTTTTTTTTTTTAATGCATGGAACTCTAAAAAGACTTAAAAACATTGCAACACAATAAAGTAAATAAAAGAAGAATAGGAAGAAAATATTGCCCGAGTTGCCTCTCGGTAAGCTGCCCTTGTTTCAAGTCTTTGGCTCGACTTGGCCCTTGGAATATGTTATTCTTTGAATGTTGGGGCTTTCCAACTCAATGAACTTTTTGCCGCCTCCTTCAATGGAACACGTGTCTTGTACTTGACTTTCTTTTTGCGTGGGAACCATGTTGGGCTTAAACCCTTAATGACAATAATCGTCCAGCCGACCCCTTTCTTGTACTTGTCCAGTAAGGTGGTCAAATCTTCCTTCTTTGATAAGGTGGTCGATTTGATGATCGGTTGGGAGTCTTCCTTCTCGGGGTACATATCCCTTGAAGGGTCCAACAAATGTATCGTTTTCGGCTCTTGTGGTTGGTCTACCGGCGAAAGGAGTTTCTCATTGGTAGTGGGTGGCTCAGCCTCTTTTTTGTCAACCTCCAACTCCTCTACAACTTCCATGTCATCCTTCTCAATTTCTACTTCTTCCTTAACAACCTTCTCCACTTCTACTTCTTCCTTTTCTTCCCCATCTTCAAATTGCAATCTTGGGCCATCAAATTTTTTCCCATTGTTCAAGGTGATGGCAGAAACGGTATGTCTTGGGTCCTCTTCGGTCTGTGATGGTAATTTGCCTTGAGTTTCCAATATATTCACAGATTGAGCAAGTTTTGCAATTTGTTCCTCTAAGCTTTTGAGGCTAGCTTTGGTTGTTTCCTGGAAGATTTGGGTAGTAGTGGCAATGCTTTTCACAATGTCTTTCAAGGACATGCTCGAATTTTCAGCTTGTTGGGGAGGTACAAAATATGGTTGTTGGAACTGTGAAGTTGGTTGGTATTGGTCATTTCCCCAAGCTTGGTATGGGTTTTGGCATTGGTTGTTTCCCCAAGCTTGGTTGTTTTCCCACCATTGATCATGTTGAGGTTGATCGTGACTCCATTGATTTGGCCAGTAGTAGCTTCCGCTTTCCTGCATTTCCTCCCATCCCCCTTGTAAATATGGACACATGTTGGTGTGATGTCCATTTTGCGTGCAAAAATCACAAGGAATAGGTGTGGGTTGCATAATTCTATCATTTCCAATCATCATAACTAACTGAGCAAGCTCAGAAAGTTGGTCTTCCATGTAAGGAGTATTCATTTCCAAGCCACACTTTTTTTTTTTTTAAATAGAGATGTACCTGCTCACAAAAATCTTGGCATAAACAATTAGTAACACCGTGTCCCCGGCAACGGCGCCAATTTGTTAAGTGTGTCAGACCCAACAAATAAAAGGGGTACAATAGACTCCAAATACACTGCTTTAATGCACTAAAAAGTAGTACAAGGCAAGCAGGGTCGAACCACAGAGACACGGGACAAAAGTCTATACCTTTTTGCACAAGGTACTTTGGTCACAAAGAAGGGGTTTGTTTGCAAAAGTAAATAACTAAATAACAATCTACTTTAAAAGCATGCACAAAATGAAATAGATTTGTAAACAAATTGATTGAATGGTTGTAGTTCTAGTTCTCAATGTTGTTGTTCAACTTGATTATGACTTGATGTAATTCAAGATTGCTATTCTATGTTGGTACTGAAAGATATTAACACGCTCTAATAACTCTCGCTTGCCAAATTATCTAACCAAAACACGCTCTTTGATTAGACCTAGCTTTACTAATTCAACCTAAACACGCTCTTAGATTGTATTGAAAAACTGCATTAAGTTTTGTACAAGCTTCCCAACAATGTTCATTTCTTCTCATACGCTCGGAAGTGTAAAAACATGTGATATATGTTTTACAATAAGAAAACTTATTGCTTGTTACCAATTATTAACTCAATAGAACGATTAGGTGCCCTAAAAGTTAATTAACTGCACAAAAATTCAATTCATGAAAGTGGCCAATCAAACACAAATCAAATTCAAGGATTCTAGTTAAACAAAAACATAATCACTAGAATAGAATCACAAATCAAACATCAAATCATATGCTTCAAGTCAAGCAATCAACATTTTTTGAACAAGAACTAGAAACTAGGGTTTCTTAGCCACACATGGCTAAGAACAAATCAAACAAGAATAAAGATGGAATTGGGATGTTTAATCCTTACAAAAATGAAATCCAAATGTTTGCAATGATTAAGTCTTCTCAAAAGCTCCAAGAATTCTCCCAAAATTGCCCTAGATCGCCAGAAACTACTCCCAAAACCGTTCTCCTTTCAAAAATGACGTCTCCTGCTCTTTTATTAAAGTTCACGTGACATGCCATGAGGCCATGCGTTTTTAGCATGGCCATGCCTTTTGCCCATGTGTTTTTCGTTGGCATGGCCATTTGTCTTGACCATGCGTTTTTGGCATGGCCCATGCTTTTTGCTAAAATTCCAAAACGTCTTCACTGTAGGCTCCATCTTCATGTTCCAAAGCTCTACGCTCCAAGCATCCAAGCATCCATGCATCCAAGCTCCACGTTCCATGCTCCATAATGCTTGCAAAATAAATCAAAAATAGTGAAGTACCAGGCATTCTTAATGAAATATGTAATTGCCCTAATAATCAACTAAATGCAAGAATTATGAAGTAGAATGCTATAAAAAGACGGAAATAAACATGCAAAATAGGTGCATAAAATGCACCTATCATCTACGTTGATGATATTCTTGTGACATTCAATAACCCTAAAGCGATTAATCATGTGGTTCATAATCTTAGTCGTTCTTTTGCAATTCAAGATATGGGTAATCTTTCTTATTTTCATGGGATAGAAATTACTCCAAGAGGCGAAGACATCATCCTTTCACAGCACAAATATATTTTGGACCTTCTTGCACGTGCAAATTTATCCAACGCCAATCCTATACCTACACCAATTGCAACCAATGCTAATCTTGCCCTCGATGATATCCCTCTGCTTGATGATGTAGTCAAATACCGGAAAACAGTTGGTGCTCTTCAGTATGTCACTTTATATCGGCCTGACGTTACTTATGCTGTCAACAAAGTTTGTCAATTCATGCATTACCCTACGGTTAATCACTGGTCCACTGTTATGCGAATTTTACATTATTTGAAAGGAACATCGACATATGGTCTTTTAATATAATGCAATTCTAGGATTACTCTTCACGCTTACACTGACTCGACTTTCAATAATCTCAGTGCTTTCTCTGATGCTGACTAGGCGGGTTGCTCGGATGACCGTCGGTCCACAAAGGGATATGCCATATACATCGGGTCAAACCTTATATCTTGGTCTGCACGAAAGCGAAAGATTGTTTCTCGGTCCTCAACGGAATCTGAATATAAAGCCTTGGCCGACACGGTTGCCGAACTCATGTGGTTACAGACTCTTCTACATGAACTTCGGGTACCCATGAAGAAAGTCTCAACATTATGGTGTGATAATCTATGAGCAACATATCTTTTAGCAAATCCAGTGTTCCATGCATGAACACAGCATGTTGAAGTAGATTTCCATTTCGTTCGTGGGAAAGTTGCTCAAGGGTTGCTGTCGGTTCAGTTTATCTCCACAGATGATCAGATTGCGGATGTCTTTACAAAGCCTTTATCTGTTCAACGGTTCTTAGATTTGAGAAACAAGCAACAAGTCGCTTCCCGACCTTAGCTTGCGGGTGGATATTAGACTAGACTTTATATTATATTAGAATGTGTCAAAGTGTAATATTGTAAAGTATATATGTTTACCCTTGTAATGTATTTATGAATAACTCAGAATATACAACATCGATTACCAAGATTAACTATATGTTTTTAGGGAATTAAAAACCATAAATTTTAATATATTTTTAATAACCTTTTAGTATATATACAATTTAATAAAAACTGAAAAAAAAAAGTGAAGGAAAAAAATTGTTAGTCAATCAGATGAGAGAGTGTGAGGGACGGATACCCCATGCAAGAAAATCTTTCATCTAAACCACACTCGAGAGGTATTAGTATGATTTCTTGTCCTAATCACCAAACTGAAGTATCTAAAATTGGTATACCGTCCAGCTTTATCACCAAAGTATTGATCAATATCACAACTCCATCATTTATGGTACTAATCATGTTTGGGGTCACTTGCCAAGAAAAAGGAAATTGTTGTTAACCATCATTTATGGGTTAGTTTAGTGTTTCAACAGGATATTTAACAATCAACAGTGTTTTAATTCCCTTCTAATGTGCTTTTTGATAATATTATTTCCTTAGTTTTCAATTGGTTTAAATATAAGGGTAAAAAAAAGGGAGTTGTGATTAGGTTAGTTGGTGTAGTTCATTTCCTTTATATATAATTTTGTTCATGTGACGCTAATCTAACTTCTTGCTAGGTGTGGGGAATTTTTGGTTTTATATTTTTCTCGCCAGTTAAAAAAGATATACTATACTAATCATGCTTCAACTATTACCATTGTCTTGAATGGTGGAAGTGCAAGTAATATTATAACGTCGAGTACTATTTCTTTAATGTTTCATTTCTTCTAAGATTTTAATTTCTCTTCGTAAATTTATGATCAATAAAGAAAACATATTGATTGATTAATCAATTTATGAAATAATAAATTTAAAAAAAAAAAAAAAACAAATTGTATATATAAAGAAACTGTGTTTCCACTTAAAAGTTTTAACTTGTTTCCAAATGTGCTTACACTATGTAGTATGTGACATATTGTTGGTGGCTTTTGGACCACTGAGTTCATTATGTCCGGTAAAGTTTGTTCATCAACTTTTCATTTCAAATTTGAATTTTAATTGATGCATCCAACTAAAATTTGTTTGTTTGTTTTTTTTTTTCTCTACCGTATGTATTTTAAAATTATTAGATTATTAATAGCATTCAAGATTATTTGAATTAATAAATTTACTATATACTTCCAAAAGATATAAAAACAAATTCGTTCTACATTTGTTCAAGTATCACTACCACATAGTGGCTTGGGTTTGGGTTTAAAGCACCACTCAAGGAGCCAAGTTGGAAAAAATATCATTCCATCCACCTTTCAGTTTAAAATTTTGACTTCCATTGATAGCTATGATTCATTAATAGTAGAGAAATATTCAAAATTCTTAATGGTTTCACCACTAAATATTCGATTCTTTACTTACAATCTTACATGCTTATGTTATTTGGCTAGAATATCTTTCCGCCAAGAGTAATGCAATTATTATAAATGTCAGATACTCAATAAATTGACGTTTTAAAAATCGTAGGTCTAATGAATATACTATAGTACTAAATAAACTCAGAATTAATTACAAACTAAAATAATATGGGCGAATAAAATAGACAAAAAAAATTATTATTCCTCTATATCTTTGTATTTGTTTCCTCCATTTATAGAGCCATTTAAAGGAATTATTAAAAACAGATTGTTGTTAGGTAGCTTCTTGTGAGTTATCATGTAGTAATATAATTTGAGAACACTTCATGGCTCATGATATATATATATATATATATAAATGAGAACACCTAAAAGGTTAAAAATACGAGAACAATTCTGAACCAATCAATATATAAAGGCATATTAGTAATTGTATATTTTAATTAAATTAAAATAAAATAAAATTCAATCAAATCTCTTAAATTTAGGATCAGTTACCAAAAAAGAATAAAATATTTTGATTTTTTTATTCATCTTATTAATGGAATATAAAAAAACATTTTTACCAAAAAATATTTTAAAACTGAAAAAAAAATTATTTTTTTTCTTAAAAAACCAAATTTTTTCTCATGTTCCACTTTTTTTTTTCCAAAACAATTAATAGAAATCTAACCCCAAATCAATACATTTGTATTCACAAATGATTTTTTTTTTCAAAAAACATGATACTACTCCAATCACAAATGAATACACATCAATTTACAAGTAATTCAATTTCTTTTTTAATCAATTGAAAATAAAGAGTGTAAAATTATCATTTTTTTTCATAAAAAGAATACCTTTAATCATAAACAAATACACTCATTAACATATGTTTGCAATGTTATTTCACAAATGAATACATTGCTATTAACAAATGAGTACCTGCTATTCACAAATAAACAATTGAATACCTCAAATCATATATAAATACATTCATTCACATATGAATGCACTGCTATTCACAAATGAATACACTGTTATTCATAAATAAATACACATTCTAACATAAATGAATTCATCAAAAAATAATATAACTTACATCCAAAAAATATAGAACATAATACAATTTTTCATTCTCTTCTAGCTCAAATTCTTCAGCTTTCATCTTCTCAAACAACTCCAAAGGATCTCCACAAAACCCATATGAAATTGGTGTTTTTCTCTCTTTCTCCAGAGCATCCAAAATCTACAACTAATGTTATAATCGTTAATGAAATGATATAATCATTAATGATTGAAACTCAAAGCTTACCTCTTGATCTCTATATTTAAAAGTTATTCCATTAAATCTAAAATTATGATATCAAAGAAATTAAAACTCAAAATCGAAAATTATGACATCAAAGAAATTAAATTGTGATTTCTATTAGGAGTTCATATATGATATGGATTGGAGTGATCTTCAGTAACGATGATGTGGAAAAGTTTAATACATCGATTCTCTTCCCATCATAAGCATCAATCCATTTTCCTCCAATTAGACCTTTGCTGCGTGATGATGATGATGTTGCTGGTGGGTTCAACTATCAAGATGGCAGTGGTGGTGTTTTTGTATCTTGTGCAGCGGCTAGGTTGAAGAAAACTCAAAAGTTGACAGTGGAGAAATGAGAGGGAAGAGGCAAACATTTTTTTTAGTCATGGCTTCCATCGATTAGGGTTTAAAGGAAACGAGAGAGTGAGAGAGAGAGAGAGAGAGAGAGAGAGAGAGATTTTAGGAGTTGATAAAAATAAGATAAAACCTAATGACTATAGTACCCTTTTAGGTAATCAGGAAGTTACAGTTTAATCCTATGACTTTCAGAATTTATTGGCCCGTTAATATTAAACTTTGATTTTAAAATTTAGAAGGCTTAGATCTCTTCTTGCGTTCTCAACCTTCTAGGTGTTGTCATTTGATACTCCTATATATATATATATATATATATATATATATATATATATATATATATATATATATATATATATATATATATATATATATATATAGAAAGAGAGAGAGAGAGAGAGAGAGAGAGAGAGAGATGTTAGTTCAATTGAGAATATAAAAAATGCTGAGAATTGGTGAATCATTCTTAGTCACTCATTTATTTTTACCGTAAAAACCTCCGTCGTACCATCGGAAATAGGAAATGAATAGACATGCGTTTTCCAACAAAACATGGTTCCTTTAACTATGCTAATCATTACCTTAATATATACAAAAACATAGTTTTTTTTTTTTTTTCGTTTTTCTTAATTTGTAAGAATCTATTTTTATTGAAAAATGATTTTAAATATACCAATATTAATGATTTTTTATTCTCTACAAATAGACATCCATATTGATATAGTTTTAATATAAAATAAAGAATTTCTCTTTTAATTTTCACATATCGTTATTTATGATATTCATAAATGAATAAAAATGCATCAGATTTTTACTATAGTGCATTCGTTATTCACTTATGAATAAAAAATATGATTAATTTTTTTTACAATTTAAGTATCATTCATATATGAATATAGCATATAATAAACATATTACGTTCATATTTAAATATTAGATTGTGCATTCACTTGTGAATATTATATAGTATATTCATTTATGAATATTAGATTATATATTTGCTTATAAACATTAGATGATATTGCCATATGTGAATATTACATAGTATTACATGGTATATCATATATGAATATTACATAGTATATTTACTTGTGAATATTATATGATATATTCACTTATGAATATCACTCACTATATTCACATATGAATATTATAAGGTGTTTTCAGAAATATATATAATTTTTTATATGTTATTCATATATGAATAACATACGGACTTGCATATTTGTTTTGTGTTGTAATAATCATATACCGATTCAGGTGAGAAAACATATTCATATGTGAATATAACGTGGTAATTTAGTTTATGCATTTCATCAAACAGTTGGAGTGCATACAAGTTAACTTTTTTAAAAATGTTAAAAACATGATACTTTGACTATTTAAATATTACAAAATAGGTGATTGATAAATAATTATATGAATTTTTTCAAAAAAAAAAAAAACGACTTGATCTTTTTCTAACCTTAATTTTGAAGTTTTATTTGATGATCGATGATGAATGAATGATATGAAGTGGATTTTTTTTATTATCGATGATGTATATCTAATGACATAGGGAGTATAACTAATCGTAGATGTTGAAGATATGATCTATTCAAACATAATTGAAGGTTGGATTAAAAGAACCAAAAACAAAATATTTGTTGTCAACTGTTGAATGATGTTGATAAACGTGTTATTGACAAAGATCGATGATTGATTAACACCGAATGACATTGATGATGGTTTAATTGAAGACATCTGGATGATTGTTGAAGGTTGGAGGGGAAATTTGGATGATGAACGATCGAATATGAATTGATTTGAACTGTTATCTAATTCTCTACAGTTACGTATTTGAGATTGAAGGTTATTATCATATTTACAAGTTTGTCACCATGTCTTTTTATGCTTAGATTAAATAATTGGCTAAAAATGATTCACTCATTCTCAACCTTTTTTTTATCAATTGAACCCTCATATATATATATATATATATATATATATATATATATATATATATATATATATATATATATATATATATATATAATCCATGTTTTGAGAAACAAAAAGGACAAATGTCATATCAGTCCATCAAACTTATCGTGTTTGTTTTAAAACCTCACTAAACTTTTTCTTTTGCACATTAAAGGAATAAACTCTCATTTCCCTGTTTTAAAATATTCTTATGTTACTTGAAACCGGGTTGAAAGGTAATATACATGTCACGAAGGAAAATGTCGGTGTCAAGTCATTTAATTAAATAGCCACGTGTAATACATTTATATTAATTTGTTTTAAATAAACCAATTGCGTTCTACAATCCCCCCTCCCCTCCCCCATTTAAGAAAGCCCTCCTCCTCATTGAAGAAACCCGTCATCCCACCATAGTAACTGAAGATTGATGGCTATTTTCTTCTCAATCAAAGTTCATTTCCAATGTGTGTTCACCAACAAACCTTTTTGTTATTATGATGGTGTTCATCATATGTTCGAGAATATCGATTTTTCTGGTATGTCATATAATGAGTTTGTGGGTTTTCTTGAACGATTCACACAAGAGAAGTGTGAGATGGTTTATTGTTGTTAACCTGATTTACAAATCCCATAAGGTTTAACCTTGATTTCTAATGAAATTCAATATTAAGAATTTATAGACATTACTTATCGATGCGGAGTACAACTGCCTGTTTACATGGACCATTTTGGTACTACAGTGCATGTAACTAAGGAAAATGTGTCACACCCCAAAACCAAGAACGGCGGAAACTTTCTGGGGCGGAGGACGTCATGTAAAGTATCACAACACAGTAAATGTAAATAAGCAGACAACATCATCCATTGCATTAAATATATAATTTTAATACAAGAGTGTTCTGTACAGTTATAGACACCAAAAATAATGTAAATCAAAATAATAAGATGAGTCTTGGATGCGCTCCATCTTCTCAAAAGTTGGCCTCGGTACCTGTCTGTTGATGACCTGAGAATACAAGTTATTTTGAAAGAGTTTATCAGCATTAAGCTGGCGAGTTCATAAGTATTTTAGTGTCGGTATTTGTCATCCAAAAACGTTTGAACATGTCTCAAGTGTAAGTTTGTAAAATGTAAGTAAATGTTTGTAAGTGTTTGTACAAGTTTGAATCTCTCAGAAAAACCTATATTTTCTATTAAAGTAGCCTTCTACCAAGGCTTAACTGTTTTGTATGCTCGTTTGTTGTAAAAATGTGTAATTTCCCAAGTGTAACTATCATTTAACAAAATATAGTTTGTACATTAAAGTTTAAGTGAAACAATCACTAAAAGTATGTAATGGGTAAATTATTGTAGTACTGTAGTGTTGTATTATAGGAACTACTGCTGTACTTACTACCTTAAACCGGATTTATATTAAGGTATCATGTGATAAATTGCACCATACTATAGATTGGTAACAACGACAACGTATAGTTGAAAAAATATAAGGTATGACGTTTGGCACCCGCAGACCTGCCGGTCCCGCTGTAGCTAGCAGCAAGGTGTAGGATAGTCAATCCAGTATAGATCTATACGCAAACTCACGCTCTCCCTTCAAGAGACTCTGGCTACAACTCGGGTCATGACAATTAAGGCATGCTCCCATACAGTGGATCACAATTGTTATCGTATTCGTGTATATGTAATGTAATGTTACTTGTTCTAGTATCGTTGTATATGTTCTCTTTCTAGTATAGTTGTATATGTTCTTCTAGTAGTAAGTATTGACTCATGAATGAACTGACTCGTTGATCTAGAAATTGTAGTAGTATGATCCTATGTTACCCCGATGGTAACTTACTGATGATATACTGATAAGTATGAATATGGAAGTACTTTTATGTGTATATATGTATATTTGATATATAACTAATATTGAAACGACCTTCGGACGACTACCCGAAATCCCACCAGACCACATCTCAAGCGCGAAAAGGAAATAGGGCGGATGGCCTTCCTAAGCCCTTTAAACTTTGCTTATATATCTATACATATATGGGAATGCAATTTATAAGAAGTGTAACAAAGTTTAAATAAAAGCATTTGATAAGTAAAAGAGTTTGTAAAACAGTTTGAAGTAAAACAGTTTGAACAACGATAAAATCATTGGTTTTCTAGTTATTAATCGCATGTGATTAATGTAATCACATGTGATTGATGCAATAAGTATGAGCATTTAACTTGTATCCCCCCCATAAAGTATTTAAAACATTTAAAAGTATTTCAAAGGTTAATTAAAGGGGTATGAACTCACTTGTGGTGAGTGGATTCGATTGAAGTGTCGGATATCGTGCTAGGTGGCAAACAGAGACTTGTTCACACGCACGAGCCTAGTTATCATATAATGAAATAAGTTGGGATACTCAGGAACATGTAAACACTTTGTATAAGTGTTATAGGTCCTAATGGTTGCATCTAAGTGGTTGTGTGACAAGGCTAAAGGGGTTTAATGTTCCAAAGGGCTTTATATAAGAGTTTACTACCCAATAAACTCCACACAAGGAGTTTACGGTCGTAAACCCTTGATTTTACGGCCGTGAACTCCAATCTTGGTGGTTTTTGGTGTTTTGAAGTGTTGTTTGATTTCTAGAACAAACCTTGCTTGGTGGTTTAATCCTTTGGGTAGTTTAGGGCCTTAAAATACTCCTTTGAGGAGTTTACAGCCAAAAGACCATTTCTTTTGGAGTTTAAAACCGTAAAATCTCAAGGGATGGGTGTTTTAATTCTTTCAAGTCTCTTGCACAAGTAGGATAACTTCTAGGCTTTTGTTTAAGGCTAAAGAGGACCCTAGGCACACTTTGGTGCCCTTATTTAGAGTTTACGGCCCAAGAGTATTCCTTGGCTGTAAACTCCCTTTAAGGGGTGTTTTTGATGTGTTAATGTCCCCATATTAGCTAGAGGTAATTGAGGGTTAAAGTCTAAAGCCTTTAGGAGTGATTAGGGCACATTATGTCCCTTGAATTTGGAGTTTACGGCCTAAGACTTTCTTGGTCCATGAACTCCTAAAGTTATGTGTTTTTGGTTGTTTTCTAGCCTTTAATGTACCTACATATCATCCTAAGCTAGTTACCTAACAAGGAAATGGGACTAGATAGCCTTTAAGCTTCGTTTTGGAGTTTACTCCCCAAGAACGTTCTTGGGCGGTAAACTCCCGAATCTCACATATTTGACATGTAATATATGTTATTAAGCATATAACAAGCATTAAATAACAACTAGAGAAGTGTACTCACGATTTGGGACGAAAACCCGAAGATCCGTGAGAGAGAAAATGGCTTTTCTCTAGTTGGAATTGTGAATAATGAATGAATTTAGTTCAGAAATCTATTTATAGTCCTGAGATATTTTTGACAGATATATTTTTATTCCTGAAATGATTTCCAATATAACAGGGTGTTGGAATAACAGTGTTGCACAAAACCGTAGTGCATCCACTCTCCTGATATTCACTGAAGTGTGAACCCTAAATTACTCCAACTTATACGAAAAGTCTGAAAATCGACTATGACTGTTATAACTTCTATTGAAGTGATACTGTTTGTATAGAATGGAAATTTCGGGTTGTCACAAAATGAAAATCTAGATAATTATCTGTGAAGTCAAACATGTCAATCGAAGGGGAAGAAGGTATTGACATAACTGACTTCATGAGTCCATAACAGAGAAACATGGAAGGAGTAACCTACGAAGGAGTAAGTTAGGCAAATGGAAATGAGGATGCTATAGAAGGTGATCCAAAAGATGATGAAGATGAGAATGTACCAAATGTGAAAGGAAAACCAATGTTTAATGAATTCATGTATTGGAAGAAGCAGTTGCCAATTCTAGGTATAAGGTTCACCAACCCTAAACAATTGAAATTCATGCTTTGTAATTATGTTGTAGCAAATGGGTATCAATTGTACTTTGAAAAGAATGACAGTAAAATGTTATTGGTTAAGTATTGTGATGGTGAATGCATATTTAGGCTCTGGGCGTCATGGATGAGTGAGAAGCACTCATTCCAAATCAAGTCCCTTATCAATGAGCATAATTGTGCAAGAAATTTTAAGTTAGAATCAATTATTAATTATAGATGGATTGGTATTCATTTCACCATGGAAGTTCTTGAGAATCAAAAATTCAATGTGAGGATGCTAAAAAAGGAAGTAAAGATTAAATTTGGCATAGAGGTTAGTATGAGACAAGGTAGGAGATCTAAGAAAAATGCAATGTCTCTTATTGAAGGTACCACGGTGGAAAATTATGCAAAGTTGTGATCCTATGGTGAGGAGATAAAAAAGGTCTAATCTAAGGTCAACAGTCAAGCTGTCTGTGAACACTATGCCAGATGGAAAAACTTACTTTAGCAGTATATATATATATATATATATATATATATATATATATATATTCATGCAATGAATGAGGGTTGGAGAAGTGGCTGTAGAAGAATAATAGACTTATATGGGTGTTTTCTAAAAGGAATGTGTACTGGTCAGTTATTATGTGTTCTTGGTATGGATGGAAACAATCATATATAACCAATAGCTTGGGTTGTAGTTTGTGTTGAAAATAAAGACAACTGGAAATGGTTCTTAGAAAATTCACATGAAGATCTGCATCTTGAAGGTGGGTTTGGTAAGACATTGATGTTAGATCAACATAAGGTATGTTTGTGTTCATAATGTCATGGCTTATTTGTTTCAAATGTGATTTAATTCTAAATGTTCTTATGATGTAAATGCAGGGGATAAGTGAAGCAGAGAAGGATTTATTCCCAGAGATAGAACATAGGCAATGTGTCAGACATGTTCTTTCCAACGTCAAGAAGAAATTTCATGGGGCTCAATCTAAGAAATTATTTTGGAAGGCTTGTAAGGCATCAACTAATCCTCTTTTCAATTCTATAATAAAAGAGATTCAAATGATTAGCCCTGCTGCTTATGTGCATCTTATGGGAAGGAATCCAAACTCATGGTCAAGAGAAGTTTTTCAAAATGGAAGGGGGTGTGATGCTGTTGAGAATGGGTTGTCTAAAAACTTTAACAATTTTATCTGGGAGGCTAGGAAAAAGCCAATTATTACTATGCTATAGGATATTAGACTATATGTGATATAGAGGATGTGTAGTTTTAGATAGAAAGGAAGTAGATAGGGACATTTTGATGTATGTCCAAACATAAGGCTTTCCATAAATGAACTGAAGATCCAACAAAGGTATTTTATTCTTCTCTGAAACTCTTATTCACATAGTAGCTCTTACTAACTATGTTTATTTATAAGTACTGGCAAGTGCTTCCTAATGTTCTGAATACCTTTGAAACAAGCAACTTAGGAGAGTCTTATGGTGTTGATTTGGAAAAGAAAACATGTACTTGTAAGATTTGGCAACTGAATGGGTATGGTTGTGTACATTTACTGGCAGCCATTTCTTATGTAAACAAAGATGTAGAGGCATTTGTTGATCTTTTATATCGTGCTTGCATATATATGAACACGTACAAGTACTCAATAGGAAGCATAAATGGGAGTGCAATGTGGCCCCCAACAGACTACATACCACCATTGCCACCATTGAAAATAAAGATGCTAGGGAGACCCATTATAAAGAGAAAGAGGGACGGTACAAAGGTTAATGGATTACACAGAGTATCTAAGTTAGTAAAAAAGATTGTATGTGGTGTTTGTAAAAAGACAGGCCACGATAAGTCAACCTGTGATGTAGTGTCAAATCCCTAAAAAAATTCAGGTCAAAAAGAGGATGGTTGAAGGTGAATGTGATATGGGTAATGCATTGAAGAAATGGAAGGGTCAAGCTAGTGCATTTAAGAAATGGAAGGGTCAAGTGCAAAGGGGAAATGGTGTAAAAAAGGGAAAGGGTGAAGGTGAACGTGGAAGTTGTAACACTCCAATCTAGGTATTCCATTGTTTATCCTCAAGTATTTCATTTTTGGCAAAAAGGGTGCTTCCATACGATGGGCGTACATTTGGGTACGATTAGCGTACGCGTGTGTGTGCATCGAGTGACTGAGGCTTGTACGTTGGGCGTACGTGGCAGATGGCTAAACCCTTAATTTCTTGTCTTTCATCCTATTTAAACAACCTTATAACATTTGGACCAAACCCTAATCAACCTCCATAGCCTCACTTCATCCTTAAACCCTATTTTGCAAGAACTTGTGAGATTTGAGCTTAAAGGTGTGTTTGGTGACTTTTCTATATGGTGTTCAAGAAGACGAAGGTGATGAATAAATCTTGAATGTTATTGAGCTTCTAGATCATGGATCTAGTTCATCTTGAAGAACTTCTGGAGGTAAAAAGTCGTAACCTTGCTATCCCTTTTGTTAGTTTCAGTTAGGGTTTGGATATGAAGTCCATTTTTGGTTCTTGGAACCTCTCTTGATAGTTGAGCAACTCTAGAGACTTGGATTGTTATATGTAAGCTCTTTGAGCATGCTTGATTCATAAAGATGCCATATTAAAGGTTGTATGGAGACCATGCATGAGTTTAAGGTCTCGAAAGTGGTCTTAATAGGAGAAACGATGTAACGTTCGGTTCCTGATACGTACTTTAAATAAGAATTATGCATTTTTATACTGGGACTCGACGAGTTGGAGGCCCCAAACTCATCGAGTAAGGGCGGATCATGCTCGTGGGCGGAAGAGTCTACTCGACAAGTTGGAATCCCGACTCGATGAGTAGATCTATCTGAATGAAACCCTAAATTTCAGGGTTTTCACCCTGTTTAAACACCTTATATGGCCTCCACTGCAACCTCCATCACCTCTAAACCCTGTTTACGAAACCCTAATTGAATTTTGAGTGTTCTTGAGCTATTTTGTGCCATTTTTGTGATTTGAAGCATAGAGAAGGAAGGAAAGGCTTGGAGATTCAAGAAGAAGGCAGTAGATCCAGAGCTTGGGTTGCATTTCTAGCTTGTTTGAGGTATAAAGCTTAAACCTTGGCTTTCCATCACCTGTATCTTCTTTAGGGCTTGTATATTGTCATTTTTGGGCCATTCCCAAGTCACTTTCGGGATTTGAGTGCATGTTAGAGTGATGACTTCAGATCTGGAACATTTGAGCTCATGAAGCTTAAAGTTGCCACCTTTATTGAGCTATGGCCCTATCCCATGCATTAGAACTCCTTGATGGCCTAGTTTTGGTGTTCAAGCTTCATAACGCCCATGCATGCATGTAAAGTTTGTAACTTTACGTGTTATATCGACCCTAGGAGGTTAGATCTATGCTCTGGATGCAATAAGCCCGACTGAAATCGACTAGATAGACTTGGACTTTGGAGGACTTGATGAGTCGTTCATAGGACTCGGCGAGTCGGGTTGTGGTTCCCCAACCTTTTCTGTTTCTGAACAATCTTGTTGAGTCTAGAAAAGGACTCGACAAGATGATCATGATTATGGACTCGAAAACCGAAGAACTTGATGAGTTCAAGGATGAACTCAGCGAGTTGAAAGCAAATGTCCTGACTGTTATAAAGAAGAACTTGACAAGTTCAAGGAAGAACTCGGTGAGTCAAGGGCTAAATGTCCCAACTGATATGAAGCAAGACTCAACGAGTTCAAGGATGAACTCGGCGAGTCATGAGCAAAAGGTCCCGACTATGTAGGAGGAGCTCAACGAGTTCTTGAAAGACTCAACGAGTAGGATCGAAGATCCATAAATTTGTGGAATATGGAACTTGATGTGTTGGTGGACTAACTCGGCAGGTTGATTCAACCAGATGTTGACTTTGACCAAAATTTAACTTTGACCAAGGTGTTGACCTTAAATTCGACTTTGACCTAAGTTGACCCTTGAAAGGGTTATGAGTATGAAAGGGTAATTAAGGAAGATTGTTATATGTCGGAGCTTGAGAGGAGTTGATCCCAACACCAAGGACAGTTCAGATACTACACGACATAAAGGTGAGTTACCCTCCAGTAGAAGTGGGTCTAAGGCCACAATGCCGACCCACTAGTAGGAGTGATTGTGGATGACTATCTTCGTGATAATTTTATGGTTTGCCACCATCTATTATGTTTTATGCTCTAGTATGATATGATATTATATGATAGTGGTAGTAGGGGGAATAGTCCCCATATCCAGTCGATAGGGCTAAGGGGTAGGTCGGGCACCCCAGTGTGCCTGACAGTATAATTATGCTATGTTTTTATATGGTAGTAGTAGGGGTTATATAGTCCTTGTAAACGGTTGAGATAAATCGAAGGGATAGGTCGGGCACCTTGTATGTCTGGTAGGTGTAGGTTAGGCATCCCAATATGCCTAACAGGGGTAGGTTGAGCACCCCGGTATGCTCAGCATGGTAGGTTGGGCACCCAGATATGCCTGGCAATATGTTTATATTATGATATGTGGTATGATGGGGGAACTCACTAAGCATTGTGCTTATAGTTTTCAGTTTTGTTTTAAGGTACCTCGTCATCGAAGGGGAAGGAGACGCCACGGTAGCAACGCATCACACACACATGCTTTCCGCATTATGAGATTCTTGGGTTGTACCCTGACATTATTAATAGTTTATGATATGGTTGAGACATGTGATCTATGGTTTTTATGAAATGAAATAAGTTGATGATGTTTTTCTATAAATTGTTTTATGAATCCTTATATCAAAAATGATATTTTTGGTCTTGAAAATTAGAATGTTACAAGTTGGTATCAGAGCATTGGTTTATAAGATTCGGACACACTTTCGGGAGTATCTGAACTCAAATCGAGGGTTTGAAAGATTTTCTCACGAAAATAGTTTTTCCAAAAGTTAAAGTAAAGAGTTTTGAGAAAGAACAAGGTGTGTGATGCGTGTAACCGACCGAGCTCAAGTATGTTTTCCCCAAGATACCCATACATTTTACGTTATGATATGATATGATTATGAAAACTACATGCTAGATTAGGGTTAAGGATCTAGGAAGATGCCTGATATGTCTATTGTATGTGCTTATTGAGCTGCATGATAATACTAACTAGTCAGTGATATGATGATATGATAGCCTGGATAGGATATGCTTGGTTTGGGTTACTCAATGCCCGAGTGATGCTTGCTCTGTGCTATTAGAAGTTATAGTTATCTTTAATTAACTAGTAAACGAATATGTTAAGTTACATATTGTGAGAACTAAATAATTTCAGAAGGTTAGGTCTAGCCCTATTTCACAGCTCTTGTTTGAGTCCAACCGTTGTATGGTAGGACCTCTCATTTGAGGAATTATCTAGTCTTAGTGATATGTAATGGTATTCACGAGCTAGTTAGGTAAAGGTAGCAGAGACTTCTTACGCAGGTGATAGCGGAGAGTCGGTTGGAGAGTTACCCTAGGGTAAGCCTAGGATGAGATTAGCACATAGTGAAACAGTAGTAGAAGGGACTTAGTGAAGTTGAAGCAATCCTTGAGGAAAGTACGAATAGACGTGGAAGGTAGTATGGGCCCGTACTACTGAAAGCAGAGGATCCATAATATAGAACCATGGAACTTGTAGAGTGTGTGAGACCTCTCGAGGTATGTATGACCCTGACAATTATATGTTTTGTTTCAGAATGGTCGTGACACATCATGAAGCAGGAGTTTCAGGGTCTGGGATAGGATTAGGTTCATGCTCATTGGTAGGTTTCGAGCTAGTTGATGATGGAATGTGCGAGTTCATCGCTTCTGAGATCACGAGAGGCATCCTTGAGGCGACCCGGTGATTTTCAGGTTGATCAAGGAAGGGATTATCGAGCTGATAGAGGATTGCCTCAAGGCGTTTAGGAGAGACATGGCATCTGGCCATGCAGGGACACACACACTCTCCTTCAAGGACTTTAGGGGATGTGGTGCGCCAGACTTCCACGGGGTGAAGGACCCCATTATTTCCAGGAGATAGATTGCAGACATTGAGTCTGCACAGTTGACGAGCTTCTTCCCGAAGGGGTCGAAGGTCTACTATGATGCAGGTTGTTTGAGAGACAAAGCTAGAGATTGGTGTGATTCAATTGGTGATTCACTGGGAGCCCCATCGATTGAGGCTATGACTTGGTCGGATTTTGTGGCCAGGTTTAGGGCCGATTTTACGCTGGATATGGAGCTTCAACACCTGGCTAGAGAGTTATTAGGTCTGAAGCAGAAGAATGAGGTGGTGGAAGAGATTACCACCAAGTTCAAGGAGAGGGCCTTATTGGTCCTCAGTATGTAGGGGACGAGGAGACGTGGAAGACCGACTACCATGACATGTTGAGAGCTGACATTCAGAAACATGTTAGCTACTCAGCATGTTCGACATTAGATGACATGATTGCCAGGGCAAGAGAGAGGGAGATTGATATAGAGAATATCCGGAAGAGGAAGGTTGAGGCTGGACAGGTGACTGAGGTTTCGGGGAAGAGACCCAAGGGATTCTACTATAGGTCGAAGGGCCATCAATGTCGGAGCCACTGCGGGAAGTGCGACAAGCCTCATGAGGGGGTTTGTAGATTAGGGTTATCGGGCTCCTATAAGTGCAGCAACACCAGGCACTTTGGCAAGGATTGTGCTACCCCTACCCCCACCTTTCAGACATTAGACCTGATTTGCTTCCATTTCAATAAGAAGGGCCATAAAAAGGCTGATTGCCCGAGACTAGTACCAGCAGCGCCAACTTCAGCGAAACTACGAATCACAGATGAACGACAGGGCAAGATAGATGCTCCAGTGGTAAGGAGTCGAGTCTTCTATCTGACCGACGAGGAAGCGCGTGCCGCACCAGATGTGGTGACGGGTATGTTTTCTTTTCCCTAACTTTTATTACATGTCAGTTATGATATTTATGTGTATGTTTTATGTGTTGTTTAGGATCGTTCCATGTGAACGGTATCCCAGTCCAGGTGTTATTCGATTCGAGGGATACCCGATCATTTGTCTATCTTGCACTTAACAAGAGGTTTCCTAATACTTCGAGCATGTTGGATTGCCATCTAGAGGTCAAGATTGCTGACGACCGATCAGTACGGGCATCCGAGGTTTATAGAGATTGTGTTTTGAGGATATATGAAGAGCGTTACCTCGTGGATTTGGTTCCCATACCTTTGCGTGGGAACAAGATTATTATAGGCATGGATTGGTTGAGCCCTAATGGGGCGGTGATTGACTGCAAGAAACATATGGTATGTGTTAGGACCCCAGGTGGGGGAGAGTTGGTAATTCAAGGTGAGAGGCCACAGTGTGGACCAATTTTATGCTCATCAGCAAGGGCTAGGCGTTACCTTCAGTAGGGTTGCACAGGGTATGTCACCTACGTTATGGATACCCGAGAGGTGGGTAAGGAGACCGTGAGTGATGTGCCAGTTGTGCGAGAGTACCCACACGTAATTCCATAGGAGTTGCTTGAAATACCTCCAAAGAGACAGGTGAAGTTTAGGATTGAGCTGGTCCTTGGTGTGGCTCCGATAGCCAAGGCACCATATCAGTTGGCTCCTCTTGAGATGCAGAAGTTGTCTACACAGCTGCAGGAGCTGTTAGATAAGGGATTCATTAGATTGAGCAAGTCACCCTGGGGAGCCTCGATTATGTTTGTAAAGAAGGACATGCTGTATCGGATGTGTATAGATTATTGGGAGCAGAACAAGGTGACGATGAAGAACCATTACCCAGTTCCGAGGATTGATGATCTCTTTGACAAACTACAGGTGGAATCTTGGTTTTCCAAGATAGATTTGCGTTCAAGATACCAACAGATGAGGGCCAGAGACGAGGATGTATAGAAGACTACTTTTCAGACTCGCTATGGCCACTACGACTTCGTGGTGATGCCTTTCGGGCTCACCAATGCTCCTGCCGCGTTCATGGACCTCATGAACCGTGCATGTAGACCGATGTTGGATCGGTCTGTAATAGTTTTCATTGATGACATCTTGGTTTATTCCAAGACATAGGAGCAGCACGAGTAGCACTTGCGAGAGGTGTTGGATACTTTGAGGATGGAGAGCTTGTACACCAAGTTCTCCAAGTGTGAGTTCTTGTTGTGTGAGGTGAATTTTCTTGTGCACCTTGTCAGCCAAAATGGTATTTTGGTTGACCCAGCCAAAGTAGAGGCCGTGATGAGATGGGAGGTTCCAAAGTCTCCATCTGATATTCGGAGTTTCCTGGGATTGGCAGGCTATTACCGGAGATTCATTTAGGACTTCTCCAAGATAGTTGTACCCTTGACCCGGTTCACGAAGAAGGCTGTGGTCTTTCGCTGGGGGCCTGAGCAGCAGGCAACGTCTGAGACATTGAGACAGAGGTTGTGCGGGGCGCTGATGCTAGCCCTGCCAGAGGATGTGGAGGATTTTGTAATGTACTGGGATGCGTCCATTTTAGGTTTGGGCGTAGTATTGATGCAGAGAGGGCATGTCATCGTCTACACTTCGAGGCAGTTGAAGCCTCAGGAGGCGAACTACCAGACGCACGATCTAGAGTTGGGGGCAATTGTTTTCGCCCTTAAGATTTAGTGGCATTACCTCTATGGGTTCCAATGTACCATTTACATGGATCACAAGAGTCTGAGGTACCTCATGGATCAGTCGAATCTGAACATGAGGCAACGTCGGTTGCTAGATGTGGTGAATGACTATGACTGTGAGATCCTCTACCACCCGGGGAAGGACAACGTAGTGGCTGATACGCTTAGTCGCAAGGCAGCCCCGACTAGAGAGATTTAATTGAGGATGAAGGTAGCGAATCCACTGTTGGAGCGGATCTAAGAGGCGTAGGTTGAGCGTATGAAGGAGGAGCGCTGGAAATGTGAGCGGATCGCAGGCCAGGTGGCATCGTTTGACTATCACAACCGGGGGTTGCTGACCCTACATGGGAGGGTCTGGGTTCCATACTGGGGAGGATTATGACAAATTTTGATGGATGAGGCCATCAACTCGAGCCCTTCCCTTTGCTAGCTGAAGTGCATGAAACAAAAACTGAACTGCAAGCACGAAGCTTAATGAACTCCCCCAAACTACCACATACCATACAAAGCCCATATAAAAAATAAATAACTCTTAGACTACTCACAACTCATCGGGACGAATCCTAGCATCGGCTTACCCGACATCGGACTCCTGTCCAGCATCGGGCTCACCCCGGCATCCGATCGCATCGGGCATCGGGCTCACGTAGGCATCGGGCTTTCCCCGACATTTGGCTTACCCCGGCACATACACAACATAACATATATCATAATCACATAATTGCATCGTACTTGCCCCGACATTGGACCAAAGCCCAGAACATTTAACATAATCACATAATCTACATCGGGCTTGCCTAGAACACATAATACATAGCATAATATCTAACATACATTGGGCTTGCCCTAACATTGGGCTTACCCGGAACACATAACACATAACATATAACATAATCACATATACTGCATCGGGCTTGCCCGGCATCAGACCGGAGTCCGGAACATATAACACATTACATACACGTGCATGAATCACAAAGACATCAAGCATACATAACCACTTCTCGAGACCGCCCCGACATTGGACCGAAGTTCGGAACATATAAACTGCATCAGGCTCACCCCATCATACTCTACTTCTTCAATGGGTAGGCCTTGGTGCCTTAGACCCGTTCTTACTGGAGGAAAAACTCACCTCTCGCTACTGAAGTCCTGCTAAAAAAACCCTAGCTATTGGATGAGAGATTCCCGAATCTGTTAATCATCAAAATAACACCCAATTAATAATTGCGTCCCAACATATATACCCATAAGTCCATGCTTGGGGTAAAAGACTGCTTTACCCCATTCAAGATCAAGGCCCAATAAAAGGCCCAAAAGTCTAATAATGAACCAAGACCCATCTATGGCCCAATTTCATATAACCATCAAGGCCCATATTATGGCCCAATTTTCCAAATTGGGCCCAAACCCTCATATGGGCCTTACCCTAAGTCCATTAAAATATTCTAATCCGTTTGCTTGCTCTTGGATGGTCTATTATTATCCTAATCACCAAGGCCCAATAGGAAGGCCCAACTCAAAGTCCAAGTAAAATTAGGGTTTCACATAAAATGATAATTAGGGTTAAGTGTTTCTCACTTAACCCACTAAGGACTTAATCCATTAAGTCCTTTACTCTACTAAATAAATGATATGGAATAATTTGGGCTTAATACACAATCCAATCCCAATGGCCTAAAGGTGGGTCCCAATAAGTCCAAGGCCCAAATACTCACAATTAGGGTTTTCTAAACCCTAATTTGGGTTTCCATCCAAACATGGCCCAATAGGCCTAAAATTAATCTTTAAGCCCACTAGGGTTTTGCTAATGGGGCACCACCCACTACCACCTCGGGTAGTGGTGGTCAACGGCGGCTCACGGCAGCGGCCACCACCTTGCGTTGGTGGTTATGGTTCTTTTCATTACTCTTTTGCTAATTACAATTACAAGCTTTCAATCCACAAATAAACACACACACATACACACAAACACTAACTACTCTAACACACACACACAACCACCCTAGTGGTGGACGGCGGTGGCTTTTTCTGACCAATTGAACACCCAACACTACATCATTGAATAACACACACAGTTACTCCATTCCCAGAACAGTAACACAATCACACACTTGGTGGCATTTGGTGGTGGTAGGACCCCGGAGAGGTGGCAGTGGTGGTGGTTTCACGATGATAGACGACGGTTTCTCTTGATTCCCAATCAAGAAAACCTATGTGCACACTCGAATACATGGTCTAAAGGCCTAGACATATCCAACTCAGCCACTACGGGCGGCAAGCGATGAACGGAACCCTAGAGATGGTGACCAACAGCAGCGGCGTCCCAAATGGCGACCATAGGGCTACTGGTGGCAGCACCTAACATACACAACACCAAATCACAGAAAGAACGAAGAAGAAAGGATAAATGGGTGGTTTGTGGTGGACTAACCGAGAGTTTCAGGTCGTTCATACTCAACAACGGCATTCACTTCCTCCTTCATGGGTCTTGGTGGCTCCTCCGGCTTCCTTACGTCTCCGGTGGCAGCGATGTGGTGGTACTCGTCGGTAAGGCATCAGGCGACACTCTTAACTGGTTGGAAGGACAAGAAGAAGGTGGCAGCTGAATGTGTAACACATGGTGGTGGCGGCTGGAGTAAAAATGGCGGTTTAGGGTTTGCATTAGATTAAATATGGAAGCTGCATGCTAGGGTGACAGGTTCACCCGTACCCTTCAAACTTCTTTCATATTTTACAAGTTCAGTCCCTCCTTCACTAAATCTTTACAAACTGAATCCAAAACTTACCTTTCAAACCCTGATACCATAAATTCCTTTCATAATCGATCCCTAAATTACAAAATGCACCTTGACTTCCGAAATCCTTTTCACTTGAATCCCGAACTTATATTTTTAACCCGCAACTTCTAAATTATTCCAAGTAACTCCTCGAAACCAACACCTCTCTATTTAATTATTGATTTTAGGCTACTATCCATTCATCAACTTTATCTATTTATTTATTTAATAAAAAGATTGTTACAACTCTCCCCCACTTAAATCAGATATCATCCTCGAAATCATTCCTTACCATTCCTTATACGTCGAACCACTCATATAACATGGCCACAATCTTGTGCACACCCTAGTCTTCCCCAGTGTAACCGTAACCATCCTTCGCAAGGCCCTGAATTCTGCAGATGAACGAATTCCTTGCAACAAGGTCACATCTACTTCATTTGAAATTTGTTGTCTCGAGATGGTCTGAATCCCTGACAGACCACTCGTACTAAATCTTGCGGTGGGTGACTTAGCATTACTCAACAATTTGTTACGCTTACTATACATGAGATCCTCAAATATCATTACTGTTGGAGACTGAAAACTGTCTGAAACACTGATCTTCCTGAAAACACTGAACTGCCTGAAACACTGATTGTTCGAAACATTGAACTGTCTGAACATTCAACTGCCTGAAACACTGAACTGCCTGAAACACCGAACTGCCTGAAACATTGAACTACCTGAAACTGTATGATGCCATATGTCTACTTTCTAACATCTACCGAGACCTACCCGGTCTCACTTTTTCGCCAATCATCTGAAATACAGGGTTCCGGCACGGCTGCGGAGCCAAAGGACTCCCACTTGGTCACCTCACACGACTTCTGAATGAAATCCTTCTCTGGAACTAGTTGCAACTAGTTATCATGTCATTGTAACTCTGAAAACTTTATGATCTAACTAATTGGTTTTGTGCGTCGAATCCTAAGGTCACCAAACCCAAGGCTAAAAGTGATCGCTACATGACGATTGGTAGGCTTATGTCATGAATGACCTAAAGCAGTCCACTGCTTCTTTGCTCTCATAGCTATAGTGGCGCTTCTATAGTCTTATCACTGGCTTAACCAGGTCTAATCCGTCTGGGTAGACAGGGGATTTATCCCTTCGAGCAGTTCCCCGTGGGGAGCACCAATCTTGTTCGTGAAAAATAAGAATGGGTCACACATGATGTGTATTGATTATCGGGAACTGAGCAAGCTAACGATGAAGAACCGTTATCTGCTTGCGAGGATTGATGACATATTTGATCAACTTTAGGGTGCATCGTGGTTTTCCAAGATTAATCATCGTTCGGGGTATCATCAGATGAGGATCAAGTATGAGGACATATCGAGGACAGATTTCAGAACTCGTTATGGTTATTACGAGTTTGTGGTGATGCCATTTGGGTTCACAAATGCTACAGAAGAGTTCATGGATCTTAAGAATCAAGTTTGCAGGCTGATGCTGGATCAGTCTGTGATCATTTTCATTGATGATACTTAGTCTATTCTAAGAAAAAGGAGCAGGATGAGCAACATTTAAGGGAGGTGTAGGAGACCTTGAGGATAGAGAGGCTATATGCCAAATTCTCCAAGTGCAAGTTTTGGTTGCGTGAGGTGCAATTTCTGGGACACATCATCAACCAAGAGGGTATATTGTTACATCTGACTAAGATTAAGGCGGTAATGCATTGGGAGGTTCCGAAGAACGCATCCTAGATCCGGAGTTTCTTGGGTTTAGTAGGGTACTATCGGTGATTTATCCAGGAATTCTCCAAGATTGTTGTACCTTTGACCTGCTTGACCAAGAAGAGTGTGACCTTTCGGTGGAGTCCTGATCAATAATTGGAATTCGATACTTTGAGACAGAAATTATGCGAGGCATTGATTTCGGGGCTACCCGAGGGATTGGATGATTTTGTGGTATATTGTGACGCTTCCATTTCAGGTTTCAGAGCTATTATGATGCAGAGGGGGCATGTGATTGCTTACGCATCGAGGCAGCTGAAGTGTCATGAGGCGAATTACCCCACTCATGACTTAGAATTGGGGGCAGTAGTGTTTGCCCTCAAGATTTGGAGGCATTATTCATATGGATTTCGATGCAACATCTTCACCGATCACAAGAGTTTAATGTATTTGATGGATCGACATAATTTAAATATGTGATAGAGGAGATGGTTAGATGTGGTGAAAGATTATGTCTGCGAGATTTTTATCATCCCAGGAAGGCCAATGTGTTGGCCGATGCCTTGAGCCATAAAACGGCAAGTACTCCGATCCGATATGTTTTCTTGAGTATGACGGTCACCTTAAATATGATGGATATGATCAAGGGGGCACAAATGGAGGGAGTGAAAAAGGAGAATTGGAAGACTGAGTGAATTCAGGGGCCGATTCCATTGTTTGTTCAAGACAGCCAGAGATTATTAACTTATTGTGGTAGGATTTGGGTTCTGGAATTTGGGTGTGTGAGGCAAAAGATCTTGGAGGAAGCGCATAAGTCTAAGTTTTCTATCCATCTGGGGCCATAAGGATGTTTCAATGCCTGAGATCGAGTTATTGGTGGCCTGCATGAAGCGGGAAGTTGCTTGGTTTATTGAATGGCGTTTGACCTTCAGGAAGGTCAAAGTCGAGCATCAGAGGCCTCTCGACAATGTTTAGCTGTTAACCATCCCCCTATAGAAATAGGAGGAGATCACCATGGACTTTATCATGAAGCTACCTAGGATGGCGCGGGGTGTTAATTCCATATGGGTTATTATGGATAGGTTGACTAATAGTGCTTATTTTATTTCAATCTCTGAGAGTATCGCTACCAAGAAATTAGCAAATATTTATGTGCGGGAGGTGGTGGCCAGGCATGAAATGCTGGTATTCGTGGTCTTGGACCACGATGTTTAATTCACCTCAAGATTTTGGAGGAAGTTTCATGAGGAGTTGGGTACTCAATTGCATTTCAGCATTACTTACCACCCCCATATTGATGGTCATAGCGAGCAGGTGATCCAGACGCTTGAGAAGATGCTTTGGGCATGCATATTAGACTTCGGAGGGAGTTAGGATACTTATTTTCCACTAGAAGTGTTCTCATACAATAATAGTTATCATGTTAGTATTGACCAACCACTGTTTAAGATGTTGTACGGTCAGAGGTGTAGGACTCCAGTTTGTTGGGGAGAGGTTGGACATCGAGTCATGGGAAGCACCAAAGTGGTACTTAAGAACACTGAATTGATTGAACAGGTGCGTGATAGACTGTTGATTGCGTAGAGCCGATAGAAAATCTATGTTGTCCGATGCTGATAAGATCTTGAGTTTCAGGTGGGAGATTTTGTGTTGCTGAATGTGTCACCTTGGAAAGGTATCATTCGGTTTCAGAAGAGGGTCAAGTTGGGGCCCCGAGTCATTGGTCCATTCAGGATTTCTGCCTAAGTTGGCAAGGTTTCTTATCGGTTGGATCTATAACACCTTCAAAGTGTCTCAAATAGGAAAGTGTGTTGAAAACTAAAGCTCTTCGTAACAAGGTGGTGAAGCTAGTGAAGGTGCAATGTCAGCACTGGAAGGGCTCCAAATGGACTTAGGAGTTGGAGGATGAGATGCAAATGCATTACCCGGATCTATTTGCAGCAGTGGACTTCTGAAACCACCATAGGAGAAGCTTTGTTCTAAGGCGATCTTGATTTATAAGTGGGAAAAGATCGGCTGTATTATGTGAATGTTACGGATTGGGGTAACAAAGTGGGTGGGGAACACAAATTTAAGGTATCCTTTCAATTTATAAGGGGGGCATCGAGGATGACTTGATAATCTTTGGAACCAAGATTGCAACAGTATTAGTCCACTATGGAGGCCCACGTCACCAAAATATGCTTTGTACTTTTTACAATCGGTAAAATGATGTAATTAACCAATCATGTAAAAATTTATTACTTTAATGTGAAAAAAAAAAAATTAATAACCTTTTAAAACAATCACGATAAGTTTGAGGACTAATATAACATCTGTGATTTGTCCAAACAAAAATAAATAGCTCATACAATGAGAAAATCTGTATTCTTCTAGAAGGTTATGTAGTCCAATATCCATCAAATAACGAAGTCAAAAGTAATTATTACTAACTAAAGATAATCTCGGCCTAATTTGTATCATCTATATCTATATTTTAAAGCTTGATAGTAACGTATTTTTAATTTGATCACTTAATTTAATAATTCTGCAATAAGACTTTAAGATTCGTTATTTCAAATAATGTTGATTGAAAAATATAATATGTAAATGAAATTTATTGGTTTTATAATGGTTTACGAAAGCTGGATGATCTTTATGATACTTTTTAAATTTTTGAATAATTTTTAGAGTCATTAATTTTTTTTAAAAAGTGTGTTGCTAAAGACTTTTCACTTACCGGATATTATTAAATGATATCCGTTATTTGTAAAATATAAAAAGTAAACTATCTAATAAATAAGTGATCAATATATATATATATATATATATATATATATATATATATATATATATATATATATATATATATATATATATATATATATATATATATAATTTCATGATAAAATATTTTATTCCACTTATAGCATAGCATTGAATTTTAAAAAATGTGGTCTACAAAAGATTCCCCTTTACATGAATATGAAAACAATTGCATCAAAAAGTTTGGCCCTTTGCTATTAAGACGTATTTTTGGACAGGAATCCTAAACTTCTTTAATCAAATTTTAGATATTGATAAATTCAATCGAATGTAAATATATGATAATTAAAGTTCAGTTTTACAGATTAATCAACATGTTGCCTTTTTATTTTTCCGTTTGAAATGGATTTTCTACTCTCTTTTTTAACAAGGGAAGTTCAAATGTGGCTCATTTCATCTAATTCCCATTTATTAGGGTAGACATAATGGTATGAGCAGCGGTTAGGAGGCATTACCACCTATCACCGGCTACACCATGTTATGGTGTGTGGTGAAAATAACAACGTCATCTCCACCTTCTGACAACGCTAGTATCGGAGTCTTACATAAAGCTAGTTTGAGACGTTGGAATGTTGTCTGTTACGCATTCGACCATTTAAATCTTTTAGTCTTCCATGTTAATTTAACTAATAGCAAGGTGATACTCAAGAATTTCTCTACAAATTATCGATAATAACCACCCACAATTGGCGAAGCCAAGCATACCGGTTATAAATTCAACTCAACTTGAGAGTTGACTGTACAATTTCTATGCGTCTTCAAAACATACACTCTAAGGAATACATACAGAAAAATGGAATCACCATAAGATATCTTTTCCCCAAAACCTTACAATTTTTCTAAAAGGCGTGGGAGGAAACATGTTTGTGTTGAATTCCATATATGCTTATATCATTGTACATGTATAAGTTGTGTCACCCCTTGCGATTGGAGTCTAGTGGTTGATGAGTGATATACTACATAGGAAGTCCAAGGTTCAAACCCCTGTCACATCCATACTATTTCTAGTATTTCGCGATTGACCTCCTACGTAGACATTGAGCCAGGTTGAAGTAGGCCGCTCAAATGGTGTGACTTATCATTTGTTTTTCCAATAACTAGTGTAGTGATTAAAAGCATATTTTTACTTTTTAATTGTTATCAAACCAAGAGTTTTCATATGACAAAGAACAATGTCATGGGGTTGTTGCATGCCAATGATGTGAAAAATGTGGTTAGAAGTCGTTATCAAACCAAAAGTTGTCATATGACAAAGAACAATGCAATGGGGTTCTTATATGCCAATGATGTGAAAAATGTGGTTAGAATATTACCTAACTTGTTAATGTAAATATGTTTTAATGATCTAGTGGAATGATGTTGGAAGATAGAGAAAGGCCAAGAAACAACTTTGTAAGTTTCCATTGAATTGTTATCTAAGCAAGAAGAATTAGCATAGACCCTAAAGATGGAAGAAGAGCCATATAACAACTTAATCATTCTTATGAGATAAGAATGGTTAAATCAATAATGAGCTTCAGAAAGAGTATTTACTTTTTGGATCGATGGCAACTCATGTGAAAAAATATTGGAGACTAATTGTTTATGTGAGTTGTCATGCTCCACAAAAGTAGTTATTCATTACTACATATTTTAAGAATTTATTAGATGTTTATGGAATCTATAGGAAAATGGTTTTAACATATACACATTTTCTTCGATAAATAAAATGTTTAGACAAGTTATTTGATCACTTCAATTAGTGACATGCACCAGCTTCTAATTTGATGGAATATACCAAGCATATAAGAATTATCTACCAAGTTAAGTCAGAGGGCCTTTGGTTTACTGGTATCGAGGTGTTTGAAAATGTGTCTTTTCCTCAAGTGGTTGAGGGTTCAAGTCTCGTGGTAGACAAAAAATGTAGCTCAGGAGTTGGAAATAAAGAGTGTGTTAACATTCCAAAAAAATATAAATAAAAAAATAAGTTACATATAACCACCATATTTACTGATAGTAATTAATTCATAAATTTATTTAATAACAAAACTCAATTACATATAAACAATATATTTCATAAACATCTACAACTTTTCCCAAATAACTATAGTTGAATATACTACATTGTTGGTCGATAATCACTCACATGAAAGATTAGTCTCCAACATACTTCCACTTGACTTGTTATCAAACCAAAAGGTAGTTATATATTCTTAGATGTTAAAAATGAATAGGTTTTAGTTAAGAATAGAGCCTTGATTAGTTTCTAAGGCTTAGATCATCAATGTATATCATATCTATTGTGGTAACCTCCTTGAACCATGTTAGACAAAGAATGACATATTGATAACTTATCCTGTCTTCAATTATGCATGGTTGGTTGTAGGAAAGACTGATTTGGTGTTCATATCCCTTTTCAAAGACTTCCGTTGCACGATATGAGTACCTCAGTTAGGACCTTTAGTTGTCGCCAAATGCCCTATGTAGAACACAAACACAGTGTGACTCATTGTTACCTAATTGTATTTCTTCTTAGTTTCATAGAAACCCAAACAAACAACTTGAAAAGTTTATATAAGCACAACATCAACAAAAAATAACAAGTCAATATCAACATCCTAACATATTTCAAAACTATATTTTGACGAAAGTGGTATTCGAAGAATATTTATGGATTTATTCAAAACAAATATACTTCCTATGAGTACTGAGTTGGTACCTATGAGTTTTGCATTTCTTTATGTGATTTTTGAACTTCTTCTCTATTATAAAAATTGTTTTTGTATGTGTGTCCTGAAATACATTATGTAGTTTTTTTAAAGCCTGTATAACATTTGTACCCGAAAATAATATCTGAAAAAAATCCTATGATAAATAAGAGAAAATTATATTTTTATTGTGTAAACTGTTAGAAATTAGGGATAAAAAGAATTTCTTGGATTCTCTGAAAGTTGTGAAAAACTATCAAGTTGAAGTATTTGGATAACACAAATCGAATACTCAATTGGATGAAATTTAGATTTTTTAGAATGAGAGAATGTTGGTGTAATGTTCTTCATGAAGTACCAGATACTCACTAAAAAATGGGTATATATTTTCCGTTTAAAAATCATCACATGACTGTTTCAAATTGTCATCAAACCACCAAAACTGTCATAAAAACCGATTTTAGGATAAGCGTCAAAATGAGTCAAGTTTTCTAGCCAACGGATCTGCCCCTTAGACCCCGCCAGGGGCTACCACCCATTGGACCCCACTCCCAGGGGTTAGGGATGTCAAAAAGTATTGTGGGACCCCAAACCCATGAGACCCCGATCCCATATGGGAGATATTTCTTAAAAAAATCAGGGATGGGGTCGGGGGTAAAGTTAACCCCCGTTTTAATTTTGGGGACGAAGACGGGAGTGGACAGTCCCATCTTGAACTCTAGATGGGAGCCCCGGTAATATTATATATATATATATATATATATATATATATATATATATATATATGTGTGTGTGTGTGTGTGTCTGTGTGTCTGTGTGTGTGTGTAACATCCTAAAATTCACACAAAATTTTCATTTAAAATTTTAAGTGTGTACCCATATCATGATCATGAAAATCCTAGATAAAACCATTGAACTCAAACCATTTATCAGAGTTTCATCAAAATTATCATGTGCACAATCTCTAGTGGATGCAATGCAATCGAGTAGAGGTGGCAGTCGTGTCGTGTCGTGTCGAAACACTAAACAGGTTGAAAGTGCTTGACCCTAACCCGATCCATTTAATTAACGTGTCGTGTCATGTCAACCCGTTTATTTTTTTGTCAGGTTTCGGGTTAGTACTATACCTTGCAATATGTCGTGTCATGTGAGGTTAAAAGATTAAGCATGTTAAAAGAGTAGGAGTTGGGTAGGCGGAAAGGAAAAACTAATAGTTTGGAGGCAGAATAGATGAAGTCAAAGCAAGTTCAGAAGACAAAATTAAAAGAGTGGGAGTTGGGGAGGCGGATGACAAGGTCATGAGGATGTGAGAGTGGTGAAAGAGACTGGGTAGTTTGGGTGAGAATGGAAAAACTGAAGTGAAGTCTTGATCTAGACGGCTAAGTCATTTCAACATTACAAAACAATTCAATTCGAAGGTTTTCTTTTACTTATGGTTTTGGTTTTGTATTGTTCTAGTTTATTTAAATAATTTAAAAAACTTGCATATAAATAAACGGTTCATTTTCGAGTCATATTCGAGTTGAAATTCTCAACCCTAACCTTACCCATTTAATTTTCGTGTCGTGTCGTGTCAACCCATTTATTTAAACGGGTTGAAATATCTTACCCAAACCCGTTTATTTCGTGTCGGGTTTCGTGTCGTGTCGATTTTTGCCACCTCTACAATCGAGCCACGACCTTCTTTTAATATAATAAAACATGAAAACATTTAAACTACAAACCGTAATCACAAATCTTAGTGAATTCCAAAAAAAAAAAAATACCACATACAACACAAGACAAATAAACAACTATGGGTTGTCAGCAACCTTGGGTACTACCCAAAGTCTTAGTGGGCAAACAACATACCATGTGGGTTATCAGCAATGTTGGAGACTAGCCGAAGTCTCAACGGGAAAACAGCCCGCCCAATGGGTTATCAGCAACCCTGAAGACTACAAGAATTCTCAATACACACACTAACACATATAAAAAAAATAAGACCTAACTGATCAGCATATATATATATATATATATATATATATATATATATATATATATATACACTATAGATGTAAGTATAGTGAGAAGACTCACTTCAATCCACTGAGAGATAATTCCACATACATGCTGCTGCTACAAAAAAGTCCTCACACTGAACATGTCCAAAACCATCCCTAATTAATAATTAGGGTAATGACCCATACTCAAAGGTCCACTTCATATTTTCTCTTTCTAAGGGTAAAAGGACATTTTACCCTTCCTAATTTAGACCCAACCAAACGAATCCCAAAGTCTGAAAATGTCATAATCCAACTTCTGGGAGTAAGCCATGCGTACTCATTAAGTATGCCTTGCGTACCAAACTTCCACTGAAAACATGCACGACACGAGCTATGCGTTGTGTTCCTGAAATTATGTCGAGCATACTTGCTTTGAGGCCAAACTTCATTTTTGAGGTCTTAAACCATTAAGACAAAGTGTCCAACACTTATATCTAAACCTAAATGACATCCTAACTCATAAAGTTCCTGACTTTAAGCATTTACATGGCGTAAAGAAGCCCAAAACCAAACCCTAGGTTCATAACTTCACAAGGTGGACAGTAAGTCATGCATGGTTAAACTACAACCATCCAGTCTGATTTTTATGCATTACAAACCTCAGAAAAATCAAGAAATGCTATCCTAAGCTTTTAAGTAGCTTTTAATCACAAGAGTCAAAACCATGGACCAAAATTTGCTAAAACCTTAAGTTAAGCTAGATTTATGCATGAGAATTATAAAGGTTGAAGCTTTATACCTCCTGGGGTTCCCAAATGAGATGGTAGTTCAGTATCTTCAAGCTTGAAGCACACCAATACTTAATAAGAGACTTATTCTTCTTTAAGATACACCATTAACACCCAAAAACACTCAAGGGGCTCAAAATCTTCACAAATAGGGCTAGGTTTTTCAAAAGATGCTTTAGAGAGGTGTAGGCTGAGTATGGAGAGGTTTCCCAGAAGTTAAGGATCTTAAATAGGGCTCACACTCTAAAAATTAGGGTTTTAGATATGAGAGAGTGCGCCCTGTGCACTTCCTTATACACCCAATGTACTCAAGAGGGTTCCCGCTTCTTTCAATGAGGTACGCCCTATGTACAACCAATCCTAATTCCAGCTCAACATACTGGGACTTGGGACTACACACGGCGTACATTGGGTTACGCCCAACGTACAATAATTTTGAGCACTTTCTCCATTAAGTGGTTAATACTTGTTTCCTTTACGTCCAAAAGCCAGATCTAAGTCTATAAAGATGTCCTAAGGCATAAAGTTGGCAACTTTATCCCTTTGTAAAGATGTCCTAAGCCAGATCTAAGTCTGTAAAGATGTTCTCCGATCATGCTCATCGCAAATATCTTGGTCATAAACTTAGTGAACTCAGAACTTAGTTTCTCATTAGTGGATCCAAAAATCATATCATCAACATACACTAAAGAAAGAATGATGTGAGATCCATAATGCTTCATAAATAAAGTGTTATCAGTTTTTCCTTTTTTGTATCCACTCTCTAGAAGATAAATTGCTAATGTGTCATACCATGTCATGGGTGCCTGCTTCAAACCATAGATAGCTTTATCAAGAAAATATACATGATTTGGAATTTCTTCACTTTCAAACCCTGGAGGTTGCTTTAGAAAGACTTTTTCTTAAAGATCCCCATGTAGGAAAGAAGTCATAACATCCATTTGGTAGAATTTGAAGTTCTTGAATGAAGAAAAAGCACGAAACAGACGAATTGCTTCAAGTCAAGCTATAGGGGAAAACATTTCATCATAGTCTAACCCTTCCTGCTGACAGAATTCTTGAGCCACACGTCTTTATTTTTTTTATATTAATAATCCTGTATTCATCCATTTTGTTTCAGAACACCTAGTGAGTGCCAATGATAGTTTTTCCTTAAGTCTTTGAAACAAGATTTTGCACATGATGTCATTCAAATTCATTCATCTCATCTCGTATAACCTTGATCCAGTTAGCTTCTTTCAGGGCATCAACAACATTTTTTGGTTCAATCATTAAGACAAAATTCATAAACATGCAGAAGTTTTTGTTGACTCTGCTATGAGAGAGAATCTTATAATTTACATCTCCAATGATTTGAGATTTAGGATGATCTCGAAGAATTATAGGATTAGAACATCCGTTCGTATTATTTGGAACAAAATCTTCATGTTTAGATGGCTCAGCTTCTTCAGAGACCATAGGCTGATATTTAGAGTTAGAATGTGAGTTGACAATTTGATCAACATTGCGAACAACAGACTCAGTGTCAATTGGAAATAAATCAAGAACATGGTTTGAAGGACTGCAAGTAAGTTCATTATGGATGAAGGATGATCAATCTGATCATGACTAAATGAGTATTCATTGAAAGTGACATGAGAAGTTTCCTCAGCACTTTGCCTTAAAATATTGAATGCCCTGAAAGCCTTGGACGCACTAGAATAACATAGAATAAACTAGAAGCACTCCTTCATCACCTTTAGATTTAAAATTAGATAATTGATCTCTTTGATTCAAAATGTAACAAACACACCCAAACACATGAAAGTAAGAGATGTCAGGTTTCCTCCACATAAGTAGCTCATAGGCTATTTTCCTATAATGTTTAATAATGATGGAATAGTTTTGGGTATAACTGTTGGGTTATGAGCATTCTAACACTCCTAAGTGTACATGCAACCCTAAATACCTTGGATCTATATTTTCTCTATTATACATGCAAATATGAATATCCAAGGTATTATCCTAAACTAGCATACACAATTATCAATATAACAAGATAGAATACATACCTCTTTGATGGAGCTTGTCTTCATGAAGCTTGAGTGCCTAGTGCCCCAAGTGTGACACCTCAAATGGTTCACAATCATCAAAACACTTAGAATAACTTAGAGAGAATTCTACACTTCATGAAATCGGCTAGCCCTTTCTTACTCTCACTAGTGGTCGATTTTCCTCAAGAATAAGATGCTTATATAGTTATACAATTAGGGTAAACCCTAATTGTCATGACTTTCCATTTCCTTGGATCCATGGGTTCAAATACACCATGGAGCATCCATGGAGCATCATATGGGTTTTGGCCCAACTAGATAATCCATGGAGCATTAGCCCACTATACAAGTATGGATGATTTACACAATCAACCCACATATTTAATTAGTCTTCTTTTGATCACTCAATTAATGCTAGATTAATTCTTGATCAATACTAATTAAATAATCTCATTATTCTTATTATTAATATAATAGAACTTATAATATATTAATAACCATAAGTGTCTTATTTCTCTCATTTAGTCTATCCAAGTGCATGATGGTATGCAACCCAAATGGACCATGTCGGGTCGGGTCAAGTCTTACCAATTATAGTTATGGACTTAGACATTAATCCAACAGTCTTCCACTTGGATAAGTCTAAAACTATTATTGCGTATGACTTCAGGAACCAACTAGCAATCGTAGCTCTCAAAAGCTTCTGTCGAACTCTAACCTTGTAGATGAACTCTGACCTTTGTTAACGACTTGTCCATTAGATAAGGGATCATATATTCCTCCATTCTAGATACCATATGGACTGATACATGGATTATAATCATTCTCTCTGTCCATTTGTTGTTTCCCGATTTCCGATTTATGACGACTGACTAATTGAACAAATCAAATCAGTCCTGGCCCGGCCGAGCACTTCCATTTGTCATCATCAAATCATCGAGGGGCCCACAGATATCGCTTTTATCCCGAAGGTAAAAGGAATGGATAAACTTCGACTCATATGGCTTGTTCTACTACTTGTTGAATCATACACAAAGGCATGTTTTATAGCACCGAGTTACCAAATGCGGTTTCGTGCAATCAATGTACTACCAACTCATAGTAACAACTCATATCTCTAGGTTTGAAGAATATAAGATATTATCGTCTCATGATCACTCGTGATAAAATCCATGAAGTGATTCCAATGAGCGCGGGTTGAATCCAATACTCAGAACTTATGAGCACTCATGAGTGTTGTAGCCATTTGTCCAACACCTTAAACCTCTACAAGCCAACCCATGACAGTCTTAATTCATATCTACTTCCAACATATGACCGACTGTGGATGGTTTGAATAACTTAGTCATTCCGGAAGAATAACCTAGTTTATTCGGGAAGTCAAAACATGCAAAGTGCAACACAATAATAATTGAATCCAATATGGTCTCAGAACTTATGAATATAAATAAAACACATTTTATTTATCACCATATGATTACACATTATTCATTGTATACTGTTTCAGCTATCAACTTTATTCTTGAATTTAAAACAATAGTTGTCCCATACTCCAAGCATGTACACTATGTTTTCTAAACACTAGTCATGCCATACACCAAGTATGCATACTATGTTTGTCTATGATCTTTACTTTGTGAAATAGATCAATTGAACATAACTTCAATGATTCTCTTTTCACACTCCCAAATCCTTACTGCAAATGCAAGAATTCCAAATTCATGTCATTTACTGAAATCTGTTAGATTCTAAACTTATATGCATTGATCCTCTTGTAATGATTATGCACAAAGTTAGAAAGACTTGGCAAAAATCATTACAGAGTATTCCAAAGCAGATCAAATCCTTGGAAACATCCTTCTTGCATTAAGTTTCCTAAATCTTACACAGATTGAAAATTCTAACTTTGAAACAATTTCCAGATTCCATTTCGACTATCACTTCTGAACAAGAGTTGCCTCCTTACAGATTATGTCAATATGGTCCTTCCAGAATTATCACTACACTTCCAACTATCCTTGAGCAACCAATCTTTGGTAAACCTTAGATTGTCCTTGACAATTGTTTAATCCTTTTAGTCATATCCAGTTCTAAACCTTTTCCCTTCTTAATGCCCTAGGCATTTGGAAAATTTTAGAAAGGATGAATATAGCACATGTAATCGATCCTATATCCGAAGCATATGGGAAACGATTCATGATGTCTCACATAAAGACTAAACCAGTCTTTTGCTATAACATTTCCATTTCAATTTGCCAAGTTCTCATAATTCAGATTATAAAAAGGGATGCCGTAATCATAATCGAATTTTAGAACGCAAATAATGGACCCATATACAGAATTTCCTTATGTTGAGCCATTCGAATATGAAATTCATATATATTTCCTTGACTAAATGATTAAAACCTCACGATCTAGGCTTATAGATTTGAGATGAAGTATAATTTCCTCTCCCTTAATTATAGCAAAACAACTCTTTCCCAGTTGAAACTTTTGTTTTCTATAATTAACATTGCTAGCTTGCAATACTTATCATAATTATCATGCTCCCACTAACATGATGATTATTAGCATAACACTTATGCTCCCACTAGCTTTGACGTGTACTCAGAAATCAGCTGACTTTCTAACCAAAGTTCATATTTCTAATACAGGATTGTTTTGGTAGAACTTTATCAAAATCATACACCTTCCCTTAGATAGCACACTTGTGTGTCTAAACAATTATGAAGAGGGATGCCGTAATCAAAATGGTTAGGCCTTTTTGCCACTTCTCACAAGTCCAGGTTAGTGTGCCGGTAAACCACACACGCTCCACTAACGACTTTGAGAATGCAAATATCACAATTGCTATCTAGCTAAAATTTACTTAGTGAAAGTGTTTCCTCACCATCATTTTCATGAATCGGAGACAAACCTTATGACACTTAGATTTAATGGTGTATGAGTTCCTATCCATGTGAATTGTCAAAACCATAGTCACAAGACAAGGATAATGACAAATCCAAACCTTATGGATTGAACTCAATCTTAATTTCTTGCCACCTGGAAGCTCAAGTGCCTGCCATTGCTTCCAAGTTGTTGTGCAACCAATTGAGAACTCTAAGAACTCATATGCAAAGCCAACTTTGATTGGAATGGGCACATAATATGTCAACACGATAGGCTATAAACCTTAAGTCGTGTGTTAGTGAAGAACTCAGGTTTTATTCTTGATTAGTTCTTGAGACTTTCAAGACCTTTAAGACTCCCATTGTCCTCTTGACATATAAGACTCTCTTGTTAAATATTCAAGGGATAGTGTGGATTCTAACCATGACAAACACTTCACATAGTTGGCCTAAGTTGGTCTTTGTTTTATCCAAAACATCACAACTTACCAACTTCAAATGAACAAGAGTAGGACACTTTTACTCTTACATTTGACACGTGTTTTAAACCTTCTTAAAGACATGTCACTCATATTACAATCTTGGAGTATGACTCTAAGACTTGTATTGGAACGAAGTATGACTCATCTTCTTGATTTAACCATTTCAACAATTTCAAGATCCCTTCTTCTTAGTCATAAGAATGCACTAAGACTTCCTTAGAGAACTAATTTTGATATGGTTTCTTAATCATTAAGATGATCACAAAACTGATACTAAAGTACTCTCCCATCTTTTCAGATTTGAGGAACTTTTATCCTTCTGCCTAATTTGATTCTTCTTATTCGCTCTGCCATGCATTGGAACCTTTTTCCAATGTCTCAGAGTTACACTTACGCTTGTAAGTATAATCATATTTACTAAGCTTTAGTAAACTATGACGAATAGCCTTATATCTTTTGTGGTGGACTTAATCAGTGCACATGACTATGTACTCGATCCCTTAGTCCATTACTTGACTCACACATCCATGTGAACAAGTAATTAGTCTTAATTTTTCCAATACTTGAAAGTTCTCATTCATCATGCTATACAACTTGCATGATTCCAAGTTTCGGTCCAATTGAGACTTGGTGATGAGAATCTTTCCTTATTTGGTAAATTTAGACATTACCACAAATGAAGGAATTAATTTCATATTTCCACTCTTGCTATTAATGGAATCATATAAGCAACAATTTTTTTTTCCTCAAATGTCATTGTAAGGATATTTTAAAATAAATAAAATCAAAATTTTCTTTTATTTTAAAACTATGCGGAAAAACTTATCCTTACAATCCATATGAAAACTTGTTGTTATCTATTCCTTAGCAATATCTCATAACTCCTAAGAAGTAGCTCAAGAATCCGATTTTCAAACTACGCGATTGAAATCCATCTATGCGATCAGATTCAGCATATTCTTTCTTTAAGTTCCATTACTTTTTCTTTGATTCTTAAAACATTACCATGTTACCCAGTCACATCATGTATCAGGAGTCTCAGAATAGAAACTTAACAGAGTTAGAGTAGTGGACTTTACCTGAAGTCGAGTCAAACTTATTGACTTTAACATCCTTAGGTAAATTTGGCAGCTTCGCAACTAATGACCCTTCCTTTGGCAATATAAACATATAGACCCTTTGATAATGGTACACAGGACTATTACAGACTTAACCTTTTCTCTTTACCATTTGGTCAACCTAGTTGACTATGGTCAATCCCTTTCCTTGGGAAGAGAATGTTTTTTTCCGTATTTCCAGTGTCACCATTGTCAATGTCCATAAAGTTTCAGGAAGTTGATCTTAACAAATAGATAAGATCATTAAGGGTATTGTCATAGTCTGTTTCATAGGTGTTCCAAAAGAACTCACTATGTGACTTAGAGAGTAGTTGAACCACCAACTTTCTCAAGACTTTGACACCCAACTCTCCCGGCTTGTCAATATGTGACTACATCTCCAAGATGTGACCACACCTAGACCTTCACTTGCCAATAGGGCTCGAGTGACCTTAAACTTTTTAAGAACTTGTGGGGTAGGGAGAATAATTGGAGGAGGTGAAAGAAGTATGATTTCCATGGGACATCATCTTCATTTAGGAAAGCTTGTTTCAAGAGATTTGGGAAGATCATAAATGTCTAAACCAGACATGTTTTGGGAGATATTCAAGATAGTTGATCTTAAAGTCCTTAATATGACACCCAATATGAAATATTAAGGCTAGGACCCAACAGACTATTTTATAACTTAGAAGAGGTATGCCGTAATCCAAGCTATAAAACAATTTGAAGGTAGGTGAATGACGATTCACCAATTTCCACCAAGATAAACGAAATGTATTATTGGGTTTTAATTGGTTTTTGAAACTCCTAGATCTTTTGAGATTCATTGAACTGTTCAATGGCATGTTTCAATCTCGAGTGTGCCCTTCAGGTTTTGTGACTGGGATGCCGAGGATCACAAAACAAGGTGTGAAGTAACCATGCAAATTACTTGGTACCCTTAATAAATTACCCCTCAATCGATGTGCCGGTTAACCACACACGCTCCATCGATACTATGATAAATATTAAGTCACCCTTCACCTACCTTGTTAAGTCGAAGTTAGTGTGCCGGTTAACCACACACGCTCCACTAACGACTTAGACAAAGTGTGAAGTGTAATTTCATGGATTAGCACCTTATTCACATTTTCCTAAGTAACTAAGATTGGGAATTATTAAGAGTTTAGTTACTTAGTATTTATCATTAATACTTTTAATGAAGGGAGAATTATAGTCCTGTCAAACCCGTTCGGCTAACGACCCTCCACCGGTCAAGCAAGCGGTGGGTGAGAGTGGACACCCATTAAGCTGCCATTTTATAGGCAACAACCTTATACCCACCTTATAGACCGACTTCGTGAATGAGGCGTACTAGCGGTAAGACTGACTTTACTCTTATACATATATATTATTATTAACTTATAATATTATAAAGTATAAGGGTTGAATTTTAACTCTTAAAATTCTAAGGGCTAACTTGGAATTAAAGTATTCATCAGAGAAAAACTTTACAAATTCCAAAACTTGAGGGCAAGTTTTGAAACTATTCAAAACTAATTAATTTCATAACTTATGTGTTTAAAGTAGTTTTAATCCAAAAACTCTTCAAGTTCCATAACTTATGGAAGACTTTAAACTAATAAAAGAATTAACTTTTCTTTATTTTTATAACTTATGGAATTAATTAAGGTTACATTTTTATTTATTTATTTAATGAAGAGACTCTTGGTCCTCCATAACTTGAGGACAAATTATGGAGTCATAACTCCAATTAATTAGAACTAGACTCTTCATTTTTTGTAACCTTTGCCAATTTTATGAGTTTTATGAGTCTTTAATGTGACTCTTCATGTAACTTGAGGACAAGTTACACAAACACATTTTATACTTAACTCTTAGATTAAAATGGATTGAAAACAACTATTTCAATTAACTTTTCTATTAATCTAAGCAACTCATAAGAACAAGATAATTCAAATCAAACTTTTTCATGTAATTAGTCTTTAAACTAATACAAAACATGAATCTATTGACAATTATCTTTGAAAATGGATTAACATGAACATTACCACATTAAAAAAAAAAAAACAAGTTTATAAGTTCAAAAACAACTTAGGGTAATGCTCCTAGTCCATTTCTAGCCAAAAACCTCGAAAATATGTTGTATGGAGTCCAACTCGTCGAGTGCATGAACATAACTTGGCGAGTTGGATGCATTTTGCCTTGGACTCGTCGAGTCCCTTCATGGACTCGGCGAGTCTGCTGGGCTGACAGCACCAATTTCGATTTTTCAGCTTCTATTGCAGGTATAACAAGAAAACAAGCCTAGGCTCTGATACCACTGTTGGGTTATGAGCATTCTAACACTCCTAAGTGTACATGCAACCCTAAATACCTTGGATCTATGTTTTCTCTATTATACATGCAAATATGAATATCCAAGGTATTATCCTAAACTAGCATACACAACTATCAATATAACAAGATAGAATACATACCTCTTTGATGGAGCTTGTCTTCATGAAGCTTGAGTGCCTAGTGCCCCAAGTGTGACACCTCAAATGGTTCACAATCATCAAAACACTTAGAATAACTTAGAGAGAATTCTACACTTCATGAAATCGGCTAGCCCTTTCTTACTCTCACTAGTGGCCGATTTTCCTCAAGAATAAGATGCTTATATAGTTATACAATTAGGGTAAACCCTAATTGTCATGACTTTCCATTTCCTTGGATCCATGGGTTCAAATACACCATGGAGCATCCATTAAGCATCATATGGGTTTTGGCCCAACTAGATAATCCATGGAGCATTAGCCCACTATACAAGTATGGATGATTTACACAATCAACCCACATATTTAATTAGTCTTCTTTTGATCACTCAATTAATGCTAGATTAATTCTTGATCAATACTAATTAAATAATCTCATTATTCTTATTATTAATATACTAGAACTTATAATATATTAATAACCATAAGTGTCTTATTTCTCTCATTTAGTCTATCCAAGTGCATGATGGTATGCAACCCAAATGGACCATGCCGGGTCGGGTCAAGTCTTACCAATTATAGTTATGGACTTAGACATTAATCCAACAATAACATGTTGTGTTGACAGCTTCAACCCAAAATAATAGAGGAAGACCAACTTCAATGACCATAGTTCTTCCAACTTCAATAAGAGTTCTATTTCTTCTTTCAACAATGTCATTTTGTTGGGGAGTTCTAACAGTAGAGAAGTTCTGAGAAAGTCCTGCGATTCAGATAAATTCTTCCAATGAGGAATTTCTAAATTCAGTTCCATGATCATTATGTAAATTCCTGACTTTATGATCATAAAGAACTTCCCATTTCTTAATGAGTGAAATGATTTCATCAGCAACATGACTCTTCTTTCTTAAATAGACTACTTAGCAAAATCTTGAAAATTCATCTACGATAATGGGAGTATACTTTTTCCCAACCCTTGAATTAATTGGGATCAGTTCAAAAAGGTCCATGTGGAGAAGATGAAGAGGTTTCATAATGGAAGAACGGGACTTTGGTTTGAATGATGACTTGGTTTTCTTTCCTTTTCACACGTTAAGCACATTTTATCTTTGAAATTTGTTATCTTAGGAATTCCTCTCATAAGCTAATTCCTATAAAACTTTTATATGTTCTTGAACTTCAAGTGAGATAACCTTTTGTGCCACAACCAATTTAGATGAGACTGATCACAAGAGAAGAAGAGTAACGAAGAGAGTTGTTAGTAGAGAACATGTCCAGGACATAAATTTCATTCTATTGATTTGCATTCAGAACAGATACATTCTTTTTATCAACAACTTTTCCTTCTTTCTTTTTAAAGGAAATTTCATAACCAGCATCACATAGTTGGCTGGCTAAAATGAGATTGTGCTGAAGACCTGTCACATAGGAGACATTCTTGAATACAACATAACTGCACTTGATAGTTCCATATCCCTTCGTAACTCCTTTGCCATTATCGCGATATTTAATAGTAGGAATAAGGAATGTCGTTGATGGTATACTCAGATGACACTTTGTCATGAGGCTCATGAGATATTAAAGAGTTATATGGACTACAAGACATTGATTGGTCTCCAGGTTGAGAGTTGCTAATGGAGCACTAAGGAATTAGATATAGAAATTTTCAGCAAAGTCATGGTGGAGGGCAGAACATACTCACGATGAGGAGGTTGGTGGTAAGGATCAAGAATAGATAACTGAGATACACATTTTGTGTTACCATTAGATTCAGTAACACAATGAGTATAAATTAAAGTTTGACTTATAATACAAGTGCTTAAAAATATACTTTTAAAGTCTTTCTGTAGACAATTAGCGCTATAAAAGGTTTGTTTAGTCTCTACCCTTTTTATTTAGGAGACAACACCTTCTATATCGCCTCCAAGAATTTTCTCACATTGAACAGGAATCTGATCATTAATAATTCTCATGAAATTATAGTGAGAAGAGGCCAATTATTTTAAAATAAGTTAAGTGCATCTAGCATGATCAACAAAATTTTCCTTTACAAATTGAAGAAAATTATTGGTAAGTGAGATACAAGTGTTTTCCTTTTCTAAAAGAGAAATAGATCTTTCAGTAGAGGAGAGTTTTTCTTTGAGTTTTTTAACTCAATTTTTAAAGAAGATCTTTCTTTGTTTGAAATAGTTAAGTCGAAATGGAAGTGATCAATCATGTCAGCTTTTTCAATGTTTTTTTTTATGGAAGAATAGTTAACAAGATTTTTTACCTGATACATTGATGTTGACTCCCAGTCAGACTTAGTGTCTGTAGCAGCTTGAGAAATGTTAGTGTCAAGAGTGCCAATGTTATCATTCGATATATTAGTATGAGATTCAAAAATTTGATCCATGAGACACTTACCTTTTGGAGCTTTGTCATCTAATACATTTTCATCATCAAACACATATGATAATGCGTTCCTCATCTCTTGTGCAGTTGAGAAATTTTGAACCAAAAGATAGATAAAAAATGGGAGTGAGTTTCCAATAGAAACTCTCGCCTTTACATCGAGATTTAACACCCTTTTTTCTTCCTTGTTGTATTCTGGTACAGATTTCTTCTTTGACTCACTATTGTATGCACAATCATTAGATGATTGATGCATAACGATGATGGGATCGTTGTTCATGATGTCAAGGATGTCATAGTCTATGATCTTGAGAACGTCCATGGCCTTTGATTTCTAAGCAGTAAGGTTGAGTTTATCAAAAGGAGGGATCGTGTTAAGAGCAAACGATTTAGGATAGTAAAACGATGACATAATTACTTGAGTGTATCAAAAGCTTGCTCTGATACCAATTGAAGGTTTGTATCGATCGGATACACTTCAATTATAATTAATAAAGAACGAGCTAACTAAACCAAATAAATAACAGAAAAGTAAAGAACACAAAATAATCACAAAGATGTCTTTCACCAAGAAAGGGGTTGTTCTCATAAAGAGAACGAATGTCACAGAGACAGTCAACAATATGTTAACGTTAGGTTTCACCCTAATGTTGAATATAATAAACTGTACTAGTATATACCTTTAATCAAGAGATTGTATCTAATCTACATATAAACAGATCCTTATCACCAAGATATTAAATATGCTATCTATTATATATATATATATATATATATATATATATATATATATATCTATATATATATATATAATTGCCTATTATAAAAAAAGACTACATAAGATTACTTTCTAGACATTGATGCTCATAAGGTCTTGAGATGCTAGCTCTGATGTTGGTGTTGGTGTTGGCAGTGGCGGTCAGCGTGTAAGGTGTTTGAATCATCAGATCATAAAGTGTGACCTTAAAAATTCGATGAGAATTCGTGTGAATCCAAACTCAAACTAAGGATATATAAAAGTTTTCAAATTGATTTTCAATTTTTTTTAAAAGTAACCAAGGAATGGCAAGATGTGTACGATCAACCGAAGAAAGAAAAGTATACCCCAAAATACCCACATTGTTATATGTTATGATGCTTATTATAGAACTACATGCTAGCAATAGGCTAAGGATCTCCAATAATTGTATGATAGAATTGTTTGATGTATGATACCTGATAGACTAGGAGGACTTTAGATATTCTAGATCAATTTGACATCATTACTGTAGTTTCATACTGTGTGCATCATAGTTGTATAAAACTAAGATTTTATAGCCTGAGAATGTTTGGTTTAGCCATATTTCCTATTCATTATTTGGTTGTGGTCTTAGGATAGAATTGGGTATTTGACTGTCTATGGAATCCAGTATTATGTACGATTAGCATGCACGAGTAGTTACAGGGTTGGTGGAAGTTTCATGAGTGAGTATGTCAGTAATCAGTCAAATGTGGAATGCTTAGCCACTCTCAAGAGATAGATAGATAGATAGATAGAGAGAGAGAGAGAGAAAAAAAAAAAGAAAGAGAAAGAGTATAGGATGTATGCATATCCTAGTTGAGGGTTTATTTCTGGTTAGTTTGTAATGATCCATTGAGACAAATATGGGTAGGTGTAGAAGGTAGTATGGGCCCGTACTACTAAAAGCATAAGACCTATATGTATAACAAGGAAGTCACAAACCCCGAGGGTATGGCCTCTCTCTCCGATGATTGTATAGAAGGAATTATAGCATTTTCTAATATATTTTGGTATATTTTCAGTATGGTGTTCATGAGAAGATCTGGTTCTGGAGCTAGTGACCCTTATAAGCCGGGATCGACATATGATGGCATCCGGAAGTTGATCGCTACTTAGGTAGTTGCTACTGTTTAGGGTTCCATCCATGAGTTTTTGGTTCTATTAAGACTGATATGATCGAGTTGTTTTATTAGTGGTACGCCACTGTGATTGAGGCTACTACCTCAACTACCATGGCTATTGCTACTATAGGGATTCATGGAGGGAGATTATGCCAGTATCAAGACTTCAACAACATGAAGCCCCCAAAGTTTTATGAGGTCAAGGACCCGATTGTGGTGATGATATGGTTTTCTGATGTGGAGGGTTGTTTCTTCACATGCTTGTGCCCAGATGACCAAAAGGTCAACTACACTTTGAACCTCCTTCAACTGGGCGTGAAGGATTCGTGGAACTTGGTGACCGGTTCCTACACTCCTGAGTAGAGGACTGCTATAACCTTGGACCAGTTCCCTTAGATGTTTTGCACGAGGTATGTTCCCCTGGTGTAGAGGGAGGGGTTGGCTCATGAGTACTTAGACTTGAGGCAGGCGACTGAGACGGTGACACAGATCACCAAGATGTTCACGGAGAGGGCTCTTTTCTGCCCTGAGTTTGTTGCTACGGAGCAGGCTCAGATGACTTGGTAATTAAGATTGCTCAAGATGGATATTCGACCTTTTGTGTCTACTCAACGATACAATACCCTCTCCAAGCTCCAGGATTTTGCTAGGATGAGAGAGATTGAGATAGTGACCTAGACCAGAGACCAACATTAGGCTCCATTTGAGTCCCAGCCTACAACAAAGCAGTTCAATCTCGCCGATTCATGATCACGAGGTCAAAAGGGCCGCACTTATGGCAAATGCAGCAAGGTTCATGAGTGTGTTTGTCGATCTTTTTCTTCTATCTAGCACAAGTATGGCACTGAGGGGCACTATATGAGGGAGTGTCGCTAGCAGACCCCAGTACCGAGTACCATGATTTGTTACAATTGTGATCAGGTGGGTCATGTGAAGGCCTAGTGTCCCTTGCTTGCTGCCAGGCCAGTGCAGGATCTAGTCTCGACTACTTTGAGGATCATAAATGGATGCCAAGGTAGGGCGGAGGCCCGAGAGCTCGAGTGTTGGAAAGAGTGTCCAAGGTCATTAATTATTGGTGATATTTCTGATAATAAAAGGGTCCTTTTGGGTTACCCTCAAGACCCAAATTAAGTAGAATAAATAAATGAGAAATTGGTTTATTAGTTGTAATGGTTAATAAACAATTAAAAACTAATTGGAAATATATTTTGGGAATTAATTAACAGTTTAATTAATTAAAGGGTTGAATATTCATTAATCGATAGTTGGTTAATTAGGAATGTTCTATAACCCTTGTGGAATTTGGGGTTGATGAAAATCACTCCATCCCACATGGGAAAAGGAGTGAATTTCGTTATTGGCCTCCTATCCCACATAGGAAGGAGTAAAAAACCTAGGAAGGGATTCTAGTTTGGGTCCCACATAGGAAGGAGTAAAAGAAGCAATTGAAACCCTCAGTCTCTGTTCAACCAACTGGTTCCGACTCTGCTACAAGCAACCAATCTCCTTCAATTGCATCTAGCAAATTTAGGGCAGTTTTTTATGATCATTCTACTCACAATGATTCCATCCGTCTCATGATCAAGTTCATCTCCAATCACCCTCTATTTGGACCGTTCGACTCATCCACCGATGTGGTTCCCGTCTTGACATTGTACAAATGTGCGTTTTCAACGTATCAACCCCTCTCCAATCTGCAGGAAGTTCATCTGAACTTGGTGGATGATTCTTTGGTCATCTTGACCAAAGACAGATTTCTTACTGCAATTAATCTCCTGGTGCATCCATCAACCAAATTTTTCTCACCAAGTGTCACTGATATCACCACCACTCTGTATCAAATGGAATACTAAAAGAAGATCAAGGGTATTGGCGAGTTCAAGAAGAACCAGCTCCCTGCGGTATGGCAGTTTGTGTGCCACTTTTTGATCCGCAGTTTATCAGGAAGAACCAGAGGCACTAACTGTTGGGTTATGAGCATTCTAACACTCCTAAGTGTACATGCAACCCTAAATACCTTGGATCCATGTTTTCTCTATTATACATGCAAATATGAACATCCAAGGTATTATCCTAATCTAGCATACAAAATAATGGATATAACAAAATAGAATACATACCTCTTTGATAGTGCTTGTCTTCATGAAGCTTGAGTGCCTAGTGCCCCAAGTGTGACACCTCAAATGGTTCACACAACACCATAAGCACTTGGAATAACTTAGAGAGAAATTAGAACACTTCATGAAATCGTCTAGCCCTCATACACACACATAGTGTTAGTTATATATTCACGATTTCTTGAGCCATGGGTTTCTTTTATATGGTGGCTATTAGGGTTACACCATGTAACTCATGACTTTACCCATTCCTTATGCTCCATGGATTTTAACCTCCATGGAGTATCCATGGGTCACCCCATGGACTTAGTCCAACATAAGGAATCTTGGATCACAAGCCCACATATATAAGAATGAATGATTTACACAATCAACCCATATATTTAATTAGTCTTCTTTTGATCACTTAATTAATTCTAGATTAATTCTTGATCAATACTAATTAAATAATCTCATTATTCTTATTATTAATATACTAGAACTTATAATATATTAATAACCGTAAGTGTCTTATTTCTCTCATTATAGTCTATCCAAGTGCATGATGCCATGCAACCCAAATGGACCATGCCGGGTCGGGTCAAGTCTTACCAATTATAGTTATGGACTTAGACATTAATCCAACAGTCTCCCACTTGGATAAGTCTAAAACTATTATTGCGTATGACTTCAGGAACCAACTAGCAATCGTAGCTCTCAAAAGCTTCTGTCGAACTCTGACCTTGTAGATGAACTCTGATCTGGTCAATGACTTGTCCATTAGATAAGGGATCATATATTCCTCGATTCTAGATATCATATGGACTGAGACATGGATTATAATCATTCCCTCTGTCCATTAGTTGTTTCCCGATTTCCGATTTATGACGACTGACTAATTGAACAAATCAAATCAGTCCTGGCCCGGCCGAGCACTTCCATTTGTCATCATCAAATCATCGAGGGGCCCACAGATATCGCTTTTATCCCGAAGGTAAAAGGAATGGATAAACTTCGACTCATATGGCTTGTTCTACTACTTATTGAATCATACACAAAGACACGTTTTATAACATCGAGTTACCAATGCGTTTCGTGTAATCAATGTACTATCAACTCATAGTAACAACTCATATCTCTAGGTTTGAAGAATATAAGATATTATCGTCTCATGATCACTCGTGATAAAACCCATGAAGTGATTCCAATGAGCGCGGGTTGAATCCAATACTCAGAACTTATGAGCACTCATGAGTGTTGTAGCCCTTTGTCCAACAACTTAGACCTCTACAAGCCAACCCATGACAATCTTAATTCATATCTACTTCCAACATATGACCGACTGTGGATGGTTTGAATAACTTAGTCATTCCGGAAGAATAACCTAGCTTATTCGGGAAGTCAAAACATGCAAAGTGAAACACAATAATAATTGAATCCAATATGGTCTCAGAACTTATGAATATAAATAAAACACCTTTTATTTATCACCATATGATTACACATTATTTATTGTATACTGTTTCAGCTATCAACATTATTCTTGAATTTAAAACAATAGTTGTCCCATGCTCCAAGCATGTACACTATGTTTTCTAAACATTAGTCATGCCATACACCAAGTATGCATACTATGTTTGTCTATGATCTTTACTTTGTGAACTAGATCAATTGAACATAATCTTCAATGATTCTCTTTTCACACTCCCAAATCCTTACTGCAAATGCAAGAATTCCAAATTCATGTCATTTACTGAAATCTGTTAGATTCTAAACTTATATGCATTGATCCTCTTGTAATGATTATGCACAAAGTTAGAAAGACTTGGCAAAAATCATTACAGAGTATTCCAAAGCAGATCAAATCCTTGGAAACATCCTTCTTGCATTAAGTTTCCTAAATCTTACACAGATTGAAAATTCTAACTTTGAAACAATTTCCAGATTCCATTTCGACTATCACTTCTGAACAAGAGTTGCCTCCTTACAGATTATGTCAATATGGTCCTTCCAGAATTATTACTATACTTCCAACTGTCCTTGAGAAACCAGTCTTTGGTAAACCTTAGATTGTCCTCGACAATTGTTTAATCCTTTTAGTCATATCCAGTTCTAAACCTTTTCCCTTCTTAATGCCCTAGACATTTGGAAAATTTTAGAAAGGATGAATATAGCACATGTAATCGATCCTATATCCGAAGCATATGGGAAACGATTCATGATGTCTCACATAAAGACTAAACCAGTCTTTTGCTATAACATTTCCATTTCAATTTGCCAAGTTCTCATAATTCAGATTATGAAAAGGGATGCCGTTTTCATAATCGAATTTAAGAACGCAAATAATGGACCCATATACAGAATTTCCTTATGTTGAGCCATTCCAACATGAAATTCATATATATCCTTGACTAAATGATTAAAACCTCACGATCTAAGCTTATAGATTTGAGATGAAGTATAATTTCCTCTCCCTTAATTATAGCAAAACAACTTTTTCCCAGTTGAAACCTTTTGTTTTCTATAATTAACATTGCTAGCTTGCAATACTTATCGTAATTATCATGCTCCCACTAACATGATGATTATTAGCATAACACTTATGCTCCCACTAGCTTTGACATATACTCAGAAAGCTCGACTTCTAGAAATCAATACTTTATTGACTTTCTTACCAAAGTTCAGATTTCTGATACTAGATTGTTTTGATAAGACTTTATCAAAAACATACACCTTCCCTTAGATAGCTCATGGGTGTGTCAAAACAATTTTAAGAACTATGAAAAGGGATGTCGTAATCATAGTCTTGACCATTTTGACCTTTGCCATTTCTCACAAGTCCAAGTTAGTGTGCCGGTAAACCACACACGCTCCACTAACGACTTTGACAATGCAAATATCACAATTGCTATCTAGCTAAAATCTACTTAGTGGAAGTGTTTCCTCACCATCATTTTCATGAATCGGAGAGAAACCTTATGGCACTTAGATTTAATGGTGTATGAGTTCCTACCCATATGAATTTGTCAAAACCATAATCACAAGACACGGATAATGACAAATCCAAAACCATATGGATTGAACTCAATCTTAATTTCTTGCCACCTGGCAGCTCAAGGGCCTACCATTGCTTCTAAGTTGTTGTGCAACACATTGAGAACTCTAAGAACTCATATGCAAAGCCAACTTTAACTAGAATGGGCACAGAATATGTCAACACAATAGGTTATAAACCTTAAGTCGTGTGCTAGTGAAGAACTTCAGGTTTTATTCTTGATTAGTTCTTGAGAATTTCAAGACCTTTAAGACTCCCACTGTCCTCTTGACCTATAAGACTCCCTTGTCAAACATCCAAGAGATAGTGTGGATTCTAATCAAGACAAACACTTCATACAATTGGCCTAAGTTGGTCTTTGTTTTATCCAAAACATCACAACTTACCAATTTCGAATGTACAAGAGTAGAAAACTTTTACTCTTACATTTGTCAAGTGTTTTAAACCTTCTTTAAGACATGTCACTCAAATTACAATCTTGGAGTATGACTCTAAGACTTGTATTAGAACGAAGTATGACTCATCTTCTTGATTTAACCATTTCAACAATTTCAAGATCCCTTCTTCTTAGTCATAAGAATGCACTAAGACTTCCTTAGAGAACTAATTTTGATATGGTTTCTTAATCATTAAGATGATCACAAAACTGATACTAAAGTACTCTCCCATCTTTTCAGATTTGAAAGACTTTTATCCTTCTGCCTAATTTGATTCTTCTTATTCGCTCTGCCATACGTTGGAACCTTTTTTCAATGTCTCAGAGTTATACTTACACTTGTAAGTATAATCATATTTACTAAGCTTTAGTAAAGTATGACGAATAGCCTTATATCTTTTGTGGTGGACTTAATCAGTGCACATGACTATGTACTCGATCCCTTAGTCCATTACTTGACTCACACATCCATGTGAACAAGTAATTAGTCTTAATTTTTCCAATACTTGGAAGTTCTCATTCATCATGCTATACAACTTGCATGATTCCAAGTCCCGGTCCAATTGAGACTTTGGATGATGAGAGTCTTTCCTTATTTGGTAAATTTAGACATTACCACAAATGAAAGAATCAATTTCATATTTCCACTCTTGCTATTAATGGAATCATATAAGCAACAATTTTTCCTCAGATGCCATTGTAAGGATATTTAAAATAAATAAAATCAAAAATTTTCTTTTATTTTAAAGCTATGCGAAAAAACTTATCCTTACAATCCATATGAAAACTTGTTGTTATCTATTCCTAAGCAATATCTCATAACTCCACGAATCCGATCTTCAAACTACGCGATAGAAATCCATCTACGCGATCAGATTCAGCATATTCTTTCTTTAAGTTTCTTCACTTTCCTTTGATTCTTAAAACATCACCATGTGACCCAATCACATCATGCATCAAGAATCTCAGAATAGAAACTTAACAGAGTTAGAGTAGTGGACTTTACCTGAAGTAGAGTCAATCTTATTGACTTTAACACCCTTAGGTAAATTTGGCAGCTTCGCAAATAATGACCCTTTCTTTGGCAATATAAACATATGGACCCTTTGATAATGGTACACGGGACTATCACAGACTTAGCTTTTTCTCTTTACCATTTGTTCAACCGAGTTGACTATGGCCGATCCCTTTCCATTGGGAAGAGAATGCTTTTTCTGTATTTCCAGTGTCACCATTGTCAATGTCCATAAAGTTTCAGGAAGTTGATCTTAACAATAGATAAGATCATTAAGGGTCTTGTCATAGTCTATTTCATAGGTGTCCCAAAGGAACTCACTATGTAACTTAGAAAGTGATTGAACCACCAACTTTCTAAAGACATTGACACCCAACTCTCCCGGCTTGTCAATATGTGACTACATCTCCAAGATGTGATCACACCTAGACCTTGTCTTGCCAATAGGGTTCGAGTGACCTTAAATTTTTCAAGAACTTGTGGGTTAGGGAGAATAATTGGAAGAGGAGAGAGAAGTATGATATCCATGGGACATCATCTTCATTTAGGAAAGCTTGTTTCAAGAGATTTGGGAAGATCATAAATGTCTAATCCAGACATGTTATGGGAGATATTCAAGATAGTTGATCTTTGAGTCCTTAATATGACACCCAATATGAAAATATTAAGGCTAGGACCCAACAAACTATTTTATAACTTAGAAGAGGTATGCCGTAATCCAAGCTATAAAACAATTTGAAGGTAGGTGAATGACGATTCACCAATTTCCACCAAGATAAACGAAATGTATTATTAGGTTTTAATTGGTTTTGAAACTCCTAGATCTTTTGAGATTCATTGAACTGTTCAATGGCATGTTTCAATCTCGAGTGTGCCCTTCAGGTTTTGTGACTGGGATGCCGAGGATCACAAAACAAGGTGTGAAGTAACCATGCAAAGTACTGGGTACCCTTAAGTGTTTATCCCTCAATCGATGTGCCGGTTAACCACACACGCTCCATCGATACTATGATAAACATTAAGTTACCCTTTGCCTACCTTGTTAAATACGAGTTAGTGTGCCGGTTAACCACACGCGCTCCACTAACCGACTCAAATAAAGTGCAAAGTGTAATTTCATGGATTAGCACCTTATTCACATTTTCCTAAGTAACTAAGATTGGGTATTATTAAAAGTTTAGTTACTTAGTATTTATCATTAATACTTTTAATGAAGGGAGAATTATAGTCATGTCAAACCCGTTCGGCTAACGACCCTCCACCAGTCAAGCGAGCGATGGGTGAGAGTGAACACCCATTAAGTTGCCATTTTATAGGCAACAACCTTATACCCACCTTATAGACCGGCTTCGTGAATGAGGCGTACTAGCGGTAAGACCGACTTTACTCTTATACATATAAATATTATTAACTTATAATATTATAAAGTATAAGGGTTGAATTTTAACTTTTAAAATTCTAAGGGCTAACTTGGAATTAAAGTATTCATAAGAGAAAACTTTACAAATTCCAAAACTTGAGGGCAAGTTTTGAAACTATTCAAAACTAATTAATTCCATAACTTATGTATTTAAAGTAGTTTTAATCCAAAAACTCTTCAAGTTCCATAACTTGTGGACAAATTATGGAAGACTTTAAACTAATAAAGAATTAATCTTTTCTTTATTTTATAACTTATGGAATTAATTAAGGTTACATATTTTATTTATTTATTTATTAATGAAGTGACTCTTGAACCTCCATAACTTAAGGACAAGACTCTTCATCTTTTTTTTGTAACCTTTGCCAACTTTATGAGTTTTATGAGTCTCTAATGTGACTCTTCATGTAACTTAAGGATAAGTTACACAAACACATTTTATACTCAACTCTTAGATTAATTTGGATTGAAAACAACTTTTTCACTCAACTTTTCTATTAATCTAAGCAACTCATAAGAACAAGATAATCCAAATCAAACTTTTTCATGTAATTAGTCTAACCTTTAAACTAATACAAAACATGAATCTATTGACAATTATCTTAAAAATGGATTAGCATGAACATTACCACATTTAAAAACAAGTTTATAAGTTCAAAACAACTTAGGGTAATGTTCCTAGTCCATTTCTAGCCAAAAACCTCGAAGATATGCTGTCTGGGGTCCAAATCGTCGAGTGCATGAACACAACTCGGCGAGTTGGATGCATTTTGCCTTGGACTCGTCGAGTCCCTTCATGGACTCGGCGAGTCAGCTGGGCTGACAGCATCAAAACTCGATTTTTCAGCTTCTATTGCAGGTATAACAAGAAAACAAGCCTAGGCTCTGATACCACTGTTGGGTTATGAGCATTCTAACACTCCTAAGTGTACATGCAACCCTAAATACCTTGGATCCATGTTTTCTCTATTATACATGCAAATATGAACATCCAAGGTATTATCCTAATCTAGCATACAAAATAATGGATATAACAAAATAGAATACATACCTCTTTGATAGTGCTTGTCTTCATGAAGCTTGAGTGCCTAGTGCCCCAAGTGTGACACCTCAAATGGTTCACACAACACCATAAGCACTTGGAATAACTTAGAGAGAAATTAGAACACTTCATGAAATCGTCTAGCCCTCATACACACACATAGTGTTAGTTATATATTCACGATTTCTTGAGCCATGGGTTTCTTTTATATGGTGGCTATTAGGGTTACACCATGTAACTCATGACTTTACCCATTCCTTATGCTCCATGGATTTTAACCTCCATGGAGTATCCATGGGTCACCCCATGGACTTAGTCCAACATAAGGAATCTTGGATCACAAGCCCACATATATAAGAATGAATGATTTACACAATCAACCCATATATTTAATTAGTCTTCTTTTGATCACTTAATTAATTCTAGATTAATTCTTGATCAATACTAATTAAATAATCTCATTATTCTTATTATTAATATACTAGAACTTATAATATATTAATAACCGTAAGTGTCTTATTTCTCTCATTATAGTCTATCCAAGTGCATGATGCCATGCAACCCAAATGGACCATGCCGGGTCGGGTCAAGTCTTACCAATTATAGTTATGGACTTAGACATTAATCCAACACTAACAACATGGGCCTCAAAATACTAGAGCTAGTATGGAGCATCTTCACGGGTCATGATGTCAACTACGGACAAATCCTATGAGATAATTTTCTTCAGTACATCCCTAAGGAGAATCCAAAGGAAAACCCAACCGAGCTAACATTTGCAAGGTTTTGGTCTCTCTGCATCTCTGACCTTCATCAAGACGCCAACATCAGTATGGGTAACAACATCAATTTCTTTATCACTCGATATCTTAGAAGGTATGCACCTTCTAAAGATCCATCTGTCTTTGGACCAATCAGACGATTTCCCATTCATATCTTGACTATAGTTGGGCTTGAGACTCAAATAGTCACAGATCACATTGAGGCTACGGAAGGTATTGACCTATACCTTTCTACCCCGCCTCTATCAAGTCAGAACATATTGTCCTCTACAACACCCAATCAACCCGAGCGTTCCGTAGCTCCATCTTTTACTACTCTATCCAATCTTCCCTTAGCCACAAGGCCCAAATAGTTGGTTTCACCCAAGAAAGGCCCCCGTATCAAGGAAAGAAAACCTACAACATCTACATTGGGTGAAACTCATAGGAAAAGAAAAGGATCAAAGAAAGACAAAGCTACCAAGGAAGCAGAACCTTCAAAGAAGCGCAAACTCGGACATGTTGTGTCCTCAAATGATGAACCATCAGCATCAACATTCAAACTCCCCCATCCGCACCAACGAGAAAGTACCTACTCCGCAACCTTCTCCCAAACAAAAGACTCCCATACCTTTTCCTCATCAGTCTCCGCCACATCAAGAAGAAAACATTCACATTGTTCAAACTCCCATTATTTCACGATCGGAGACTCCCCCACACTTCAAAACATTGGCATCTCGTATGTCATCCGAAAACTCCTTTGATTCTCCCGCAACTAAACAGAAGAAAGCTAACTGGAAATCAACTAAATTTGCTGAGATGATCTAGAAGGATAATGGCTTTGACACTACAATGGATGAATCCCTCATCAACTCATGGGTCAATCCACACAGAAGACTACTTGATGATGATTACAAGCCTTAATTCACATTCGTAGAACCTCCTCATGATGGTTATTGGGACATTCCCATATATCCCAACGCAATCTTCCTGATGAAAAGAGGTCGCCCTTAGAATTTGAAAGACTCAACAGATTCCATGCCAAAGATGGGTCTTTAATTGAGAAAATATGGTCAAACACCAGGCCCACTGCAGTCAAGAATTTCAAGCATAGAAAATTCATGAAAGCAGATTTCGTCCAATACACTCTCACCAAAAGAAATCATGACTATGTCCGAAACCAAGCGGACTTTCCCTGCATGAACCCGGAGGAAATCTTCTTGATAGCAAGAGTGTTTCAGAACAAGTCAGAGAAAACCCTCAAGATGAAAATCACATTTGAAAGGGCCAGCACAATTCTAAGAGAAACAGTTTGTGATTTTTGCAAAGATTGATGCAAATATTCACCCCGCACTTGCTCAGAAGTTCAACCTTCCACCGCTTAATTCAGCCCCAATACTGACTGAAGGCTTTCAAGAAAGAGCTCTTGGAGCAACAAACTTCCCAGATCTTGGAGTCATCTTCAAACGCAAAAATGATGAAATTAAATATTTCATTCCTATGACTTCCATGCATCGTCTCACTAAGAAGAAACTTGAACTAACTCAAACCGCAATTCATAAGTCAAAACATATAACTGCGGAAGTCAGTTTGAGATTTCAAGGAGGATCACTTGGCTTGGAGAAGTGAGAAAGTTTTGGTGGATTCTCAGCAAGTTCCTAAGTCTTGACAAGTAAATGGAAGTTGAAGAGGTCACTTAGGGGGAAATTGTTGGAACATAAAAGTGACCCTCTTAAACTTCATCAATCCATAGCCATCTTCGATCCGCAAGCAATTCTAGATCAGCAATCAAGCTCATCCGCAGTCAAGATCTTCAACCGCAACTTTTGTCATCAGCTCTTAGTTTTAAGTCTTTTATCCATTTGTTTTTTTAAGTACTTTCTATTATCCAATGTGCCTTACATGGCAACGTTAAACAGATAGGACCCTTGTAATCTCTGAGACTCTATAAAAGGAGTTCTCATTTTCAGAATGAACACATCTCTTCACACGCATCTTATATCTCATCTCTCATTTTCTTCATACTTACTTCTCATATCTTCATAACTGATTGAAATCTTTCTTCGGAGCAAGTCTTTCTAGACTTCATCACTAAGTTAGATTTCACTCACTAACTTGAATTGATTGCAATTCCTGTTAAGAATCAACTTACGTGTATACTTGATATAATACTTGTTGTCATTTATATTTTCTTATATTTCTACATCTAACTATCTAACTCTCTAACTCTAACTTATTATTATTGTTGAGCTTTAATGATCCTTTGAGATAAACTTAATTTCCGCAATATAAACTTGTACTAACGTTTGTTCAAGTGTGTTACTCAAGTGTTTCTCTCAACATTAAGTTAATCTGGATCACGGGTAAAATAGTCATTTTATCCTAAATATGGATTATTGGATATAGTTTAGAACACAAGTGTTAATTGGGTGTTAATTTTGTACTGATAGCCCGGGGTGTCGTCACAACAACATCTAGAGATCTTCAGTGATATTCAGCATTCGAGGTGAGTTTCCTCACCATGTATAGCGGGTCGAAGGCACTAATGCCGACCTATGATATGATATGTTAGAACACTCATTGTTTGTGTGACACTAGTATGTGCATGTGCTTGTATGTTTTTGGGCAGGGCCCAATGATTCTCATGTATGTTATTAGTTTCTATATGATTTGCATGTGGGCGGGGCTCGTTATCCGAGTTAGGGTGGGGCCCGTTATATTCATTGGGCAGAGGCCCATTATAATTATTGGGAGGGGCATGTTATTCGAGTTAGGGTGGGCCCGTTATACTCATTGGACAGGGCCGATTATCTGAGTTAGGGCAACGCCTGTTATACTCTGTGGGCGGGGCCTATTATATGATATGTATGTATGGTATGCGTATCATGGGGAACTCACTAAACTTTGTTCTTACGGTTTTTAGTTTATATTTCAAGTACTTTCGGTTCCAAGGGGAAGACCTCGAGTTGACTGCATCGCACACACCATATGGATTTTGTTCATGGGACACACTTTGATTTTTATGATGTTTAATATACTTATTTTCGCGGGTTGTATGAACAATGATTTGGAATACTGTTTTACTTAAATCAAAAATGAAATTTTTGGGTCAGATTTTTGGGATGTTACATTCACCCCATATAACGGCCTCCTAATGTTAACATGGAATAAAACGTCATGAAGCTTGTTACCATCACATGAATGCCAAAATATCTCAATTGTCTAAATATTCAATTCAAGACCAAATCTTAGACCTTTCATCCTAACGATGTGTAATACTCTAGTCACATCCACTGAATCTCCATCATCAAGATACCATGTATGAAGAAGAAACTTGCAACTGTCACTAATCTGATGTACAAGATGGTGCAATACAATAACAAAAAGAAGTGGTCCCAATGGGTCCCTTGACCGCTTGCTAAACCCTAATGGTGAAATACAAGAGCAATGACCCCAATACAGGAGCAAAAAAAAAAGTGATCACAATGCATCGTAGGAAACGTTTTTATAGAGTTGTATGAAATACAGAAAGATCATGTAACAATTCGTTGAACTCTTTAAAATCAATTCATTGTAGATGCATTTAAGAGTTTTTATTATGGATAATACCTCATTATAGTGCCATGAAAACAAGCAAAATAAAAGGACAAAGAGGATGATTAAGCCAATAAAAAATCAAAACTAATAGACTCAAAAACACAAAAACAATTTGATATTTTATTTTCTTGGAACCCCAGAAATATGTTGTTTTCATCTTAAATAAGCAAAACATTGTACATCATTTCATAAATTGATTTTGTTTAGGGTTTTGAACCTAAAACGATACCTCGCTATCTTTCAATAATCGTCTTCATAAAAAATACAAAACATTGACATGTGATGCCTAAACAAAATCATACTATGAAGATGCAATCGAATCTACTTGTTTTAGTTGAAAGAGAAGGAGAACGAATAGTTAACCTACAAATCCATTCGCCAACTAATATTATTTTCCATTTTAAGAAAAACTAACATTATTCATTGTTAATATAATAGTTATTGTTCAATATAACCTCACTATATTTTTATAATTAGCTCATGTAATTTCCAATATTAACTTGTATTGTGAAAGATTTATGCATAAAATAATTGAATAACAAATTAATCAAGTCTTTTCATCCATTTCAATTCAATCCCGAATGAAGTTTTATGACTTATAAATTTAGACACCAAATCAAGTAATCGAAAGTAGAAGTAGAAAGATAAAATAAAAATGTTAGTTTTTGTATAAAAAAATGTAGCTTGAGTTTTCAGAATGGCCTTTTGTAAGTGATTGATATTGTTATCACATGGTAATTTCATAATTAAACAAGGATATAATCAACATAGGTCATAGAACTTTCACAAATTACAATCCCTACTAACGACTTTTGTATCATCTATATAAATGTTGGTTGCCGTTCTAAAAAAAATACTGGTATATGTTTTAAAAATATATTATTTTCAAATAAGCTAAATCATATTTAACGAAACATTTTATCATGATATTGTTAGCTCTATTTTAAACATTTTTATATATTATATTTTGTTACCTCCATTTTAAACATTTTTACTAAATAAATATCGATAAATAAAGATAAATAATTTATTAAATTGATTAAAACTCAATAAATGATATATAATGTTAACATATCATTTTTTTTAAACGCTAATAAGAGTGAAAGAAACGATTATTATGAACTTACATAAAATCAACAATTTCTTTATCATTTATAAATAATATAAATGTTCTTAGAAAAATGTAAGCCAAGGGATTTATTTTTGGAAGTGAAAATTTTATAACTTGTTAAGACCTATAGAAGTTGGATGGTGTCACTATTTTGAAACTCGTAAGTATCAACATTCAAAAATTTAACCTAAAGCCTTATCTTCTTACTTTTTCTTTCTGATTGAGAATGTGATGAAGAGAGTTTAGATGGATAGAAAGAGAAACCATTCTATAAATTTTAATGAGAACTAGAAGCAAACTTGAAACATCCTTGAAGGTTTTAGATTACATCATCAACTAAAAGCATTGGAATGTGTCCTTTCGCTTATTCTTCTCTAGTTTCAAGTTAAGGTTTTGGGAATTTCCCCAAATCTAAAATATGATATTATCTATGATATTTTAGTTGAAATTCTAGTTAGTTTCAATCATTAGAACAATAATACACCTTCAATCAACTCATACATTGGTTTATTTGGAGTTAAATGGTATTTTGGAAGCTACAAAGCTCTAACAATGATGAAATTTGATTTTAAATATTCTCTCACATGAAACCGATGTTAGTTTTGACTAAACTTTAAGTTTCTAAACTTCGTTTGAACTATGGAATCAATAAATGAGTGAGAATTAAGTTGTGTTTGATATTGGTATGACTGAGTTAGCTCAGACCTTTTTGGCTGACTCGGTCAGCTATATGTGTTTGACAAACATTCTATCTGATTCAGAAATCTAAAGATGATTGGGAAAGAACTTGGAGATCAGCTGACTGAGAAAATGAGAAAAGTTTCCATCGATGCCCTTTCTTCTCCCCTTTCAGTGACTCCCTTCTATAGCAACCAACAAGCAACATCGACCCATTTCTTCCTCTTCCGACCGTCGATCGAAGTTTCTTCCTTGTCTATCAGGTACGCTTCTACTGTTCTTTTCTTCTCCAGCCGATCAAATCTCGTTGCCCTAAAACTACCGATTTGTGCCATAGTCAACCCCAATCTTTCTGTAAAAGTTTCAATTTATGTTGTTGAGAAGGATCCAAGTTTCTATTTTTGCTGTTGAATATTCTTTGGTTGTTGAGAGAGATAAAAGTTCCGATTTTTGTTGTTGTTAGATGTTCCCTTCATGTTTCCTTTTAAGAGAGATATGTATTGAACTATTTTTGAATCAAAATTGATATTTAAAGCATTAGTCATAGCAATTCTTGCATATATTTTGGAAATTATTTGTGTCTTTCAGTAAATATTAGGGACAAATGCTCATTAGATTATGAATTGACTATTTTCTTCTCTTCACTGTGTTAAGAGTCAAATTTAGATGTAAAAAAGCTTCAAACTGACCGAAAAATGTTTTTTTAATCAGTGAGAATTCTTAAATTTCTGGTTGACTGTTGTAGAACATGATTTTGATCAATGTTGTTTCATTATCATCTTAATTTGGTTTGAAGGGGAACAACAAATATCAAATGTTAGAGCATGATGTTGGATACTAGGTTTTCATTGTAAAATCTGGTTTAGGTGTTTTGTAGCTTCTGTATGTGTAAAGTGACAGACAATAATCTATGATTTTACGATGGTTTTAATATGTTTGTTATGCTGCTAAACATTGTTATATACGAGTTATATCTTATATTCATATGATGAATCATCTTTCTACTGTTTTAACACTTTTACATCAAGTCTATTTATTCAGTTATGCATGATTTCTAACTTGAAATTTGTATTTAGTAAATATGAACAATTGTGAAGAGAATAAAAACTGGGAAATTGATTATATTTGATCGAATGGAAATGTTGGAAACAAGTTGGTGTTTGTTGGAAATGATATTGTTGAACAATTTGTTTTGTATATTATGCAAATTGAAGAATCTCTTTTGTTTTTGGGTTAAATGTTCATATGTAGTATGTGATTAGTTGTGGAAGGGTAAAATGGTCATTTTTTAGTCAGCACATTCAGTCAGATGTATAATCGAACAACATTGTTTCTTACTCACTTAGGATTTGTTACCCAGACAGACCTTTCTCAGTCAGCACTTTATCAGTCATAAACTATCAAACGAGGCCTTACACTTATGGATACAATTTGAGATTTTATTCTGACTTTATGGCTTCATTTGAATTTCAACCTCAACTTATGACATCACTTAGAATTTGATCTATTAAAATTCATTGAAATGTCATAAGCTTGATTCACCAAGTCAAATTGAAAAACAGTTGGTGAGGATCTATGTTTCTAAAGGTTTTGTGTAGTTTTGAAATTCTTTTGACATATTTGGAACTTAAACAAGTTTTGGTGGTTCAAAAACTATTATATCATCACACTTGCATTAGGAACCTCATTTATATCATCATAATTACATCACAAATCCTTGTTTAATAATGTTTTGTAATAGACAAAATTGCAAAAATGGTCCCTATGGTTTCTCATTTATGTGGTTACGATCCAAACGTTTGAAAAGTTGCAGATATGGTCCTTTTCAACAAGTTTTGTTGTGGTTTTGGTTCCTCATCTGTTTGTTGGCTGTTAACTTCATTAAAATGATGATTTTACCCCCAATGATCATTTTCGCAGTTTTGTCTTTTACCATACTATAAGGACCATTTTTGGATACATTCTTTTTTATTTTATTGAAGTATTATATATTAATAGATATTATTTTTAATATATAATATTATATATTAATAAATACTCTTTTATTGAATTATTAATTTTTTTTAGTTGATTTCGTTTTTTTTTTTTTTTTTTGTTGGGGTAATTATTTTTTATTGAATTATTATATATCAATACATATAGTTTTTAATAAATAATATTTATATCATAATAAATATTATATTATGATATTATCAATTATTTTACTTAATTTTTGTAATTCCTTTTTTTAATTATTTTTTATTGGATTGTTAGGTTTAATTTATTATTTTATTCATATACTAAATATTGTTTTATTTGGAGTATTAATTTATTTTAGTTAATTCTATTTTTAAATTTTTTTTGTTGAAGTAATTTTTTTATTCAATTATTATAAATCAGTACATATAGTTTTTAATATATAATATTTATATCATAATAAATATTAGATTATTGGATTATTATTTTCTTTTAGTTAATTTTTGTAATTTCTTTTTTTTTTTAACTATTTTTTATTGGATTATTACTTTTAATTAATTATTTTCTTCATATACTAAATATTATTTTATTTGATTATTAATTTATTTTTAATTTATAATAATAGTTCTTGTTAGTTTTATTGGTTCTACCATAAAATCGTGAAATACACAAAATCGTCGTCTCTCATCATCGAATTCGTTAGGATCACTGTCAAACACCTTCATTTCATGTAGCTTTTAATGAGAAACCATACGGAAAATATCTCCACCATCACGCGGTCACCACCACCACTTATAATTGTTACAGGGGTTTGTTATACATTATGTGGGATATGAAGGATTCAAGTGGATTATGAAGAGGTTGTCGCAGGTGGCTACCAGCAACACTAGGTAGAATAAGGTAGGGTATCTACTGAACCTCCGATGTAGGTGTTTGGAGGTGATCCTGCAAATTTTTTACGATGATAAGTGATACTTTTACGTATTTTGGTAACTTTGTAGTGCTAATAAAATTAAAAACAATTATTAGTATACATTAAAAATAAAATAAAATTCTAATAAGATAATATTTATTATCTTAAAAAAATAATAAATTTAAAATTAATAATTCAATAAATTAATAATTCAAAAAAACGTAAAAGAAATTGCAAAAATTAATTATCCAATAATGTATTATTTATTATAATATAAATATTATATATTAAAAATAAAATTTATTGATATATAATAATTTAATAAAAAATAATTGCTCCAACAAAAAAGAAATTATAAAAGGAATCAACTAAAAGAAATTAATAATCCAATAAAATAATATTTTGTAATATATAATAATTCCATAATATAATATTTATTATGATATAAATATTATATTTAAAAACTACATGTACTGATTTATAATAATTAAATAAAAAAAGAATTACTTCGACAAAAAAATTTAAAAATAGAATTAACTAAAATAAATTAATAATCCAAATAAAACAATATTTAGTATATGAATAAAATAATAAATTAAAAGTAATAATCCAATAAAAATAATTAAAAAAAAGGTATTACAAAAATTAACTAAAAAAATTAATAATCCAGTAATATAATATTTATTATGATATAAATATTATTTATTAAAAACTATATGTCTTGATATAGAATAATTCAATAAAAAAGAATTACTCCAACAAAAAAAATTAAACGAAATCAACTAAAATAAATTAATAATCCAATAAAAGAATATTTATTAATATATAATATTATATATTAAAAATAATATCTATTAATATATAATACATCAATAATAAAAAAAAAAAAAAAAAAAAAAAGAATGTATGCAAAAATGGTCATTATAGTATGGTAAAAGACAAAACTGCGAAAATGATCCCTGGGTTAAAATTGTCATTTTAAGGAAGTTAACAGCCAACTAACGGATGAGGGACTAAAACCACAACAAAACTTGTTGAAAATGACCATATCTGTAACTTTTCAAACGTTTGGACCGTAATCATATAAAATGAAAAACCATAGGGACCATTTTTGCAAATTTATCTTTCTAATAGTTTGAACAACTATTGTGATGTTAGTAGAAACCTAGGATTATTGGAGATTATTTAGGAATTGGAAGTATACATAAAACCTTACCATGGTGTGGTGGTTATTTAATTACCACAGCATGGTAAGAACCTTGCCACGACGTGGTGGCCTTTGGGGTTCAAACCCCTAGATCTCAGGCATGAGCCTATTTAAAGGGTGTGATGGCTAGGGTCTGGCCTCCATCACCCTCCCAAGTCCATAGAGCAATCCTAATCCCTTGTTTCCATTATTGAGCCCATTTTGGTGCTTTTAGTGATCTTTGAAGGAATGAGGAGAGCATTTTGGTACAAGGAATCATTTGGCAAGTCCGAGGGTTTCATTTGAGCAACTTTTGGACCATTTTAAGACTTCTTATCCAAATCTTGTTGGTTGGTTTCTTGTAGAAATTAGAATCTAAGCTTATTTGGCCTATTTAGTGGAGTTTGAATGGTTGGTTCCATTAATGTTTGCAACTTTATGGATCTTTGAGGTCCCAAATGCTTTATATATATATATATATATATATATATATATATATATATATATATATATATATAATCTTTTAATTTGTATTGATGCCATGCATGGGGTTTTGACCCTATTTTTCACCTTTGTGACCTAATTTGGGATGAGATATCTATTGTACATGCATGTCTTTAAAGAACGGATTTTTATGAAGCTTTTGGCTGCTAAGAAGCTTTCTAGAAAGTATGAGTGTTGAGCTTAACGGATTAGGAGATTAATCCATTAATTTGTTTTGGTCGGATCCCACGGCGTAGGGAGTAGCTCGTTGCGGCATGGTGGCAAGTTTCATTCGCATCTGTTTTGTCGTGTGGTTGCTACGACACGGTTAGTGGTTACCCACAACATGGTGGCTGATCGTTGACCTTGACTATTGATTGTTGACTTTTTGACCAGGTTGACTTTTGTGTAATTTGTTAGTTTTAGTTAGTAGACTAAGGCTTGACCTTCTGTGATTCATTAGGTGGTGTGTAGTACCAGTCTCCCAACCTTCGGAATTGTGGTGCATTCTACTCTAATTAGCAATGTGAGTTTTCTCACTATACTGTGTAGAATGTTATATTGTCTTTGTGACTCTTGCATGTATTTGAGGTGGGGTCGTTATGAAAGCTGGGTGGGGCATGTTTATTTACGTTGGGCGAAGCCCGTTATGCATGTTCGACATGGCTCGCTATTTATGTTGGGTGGGGTCCGTTATGTGTGCTGGGTGGGGACTAAAGTGGTATGTGGTATCTTGGAAAACTCACTAAACTTTGTGCTTACGATTTTAAGTTTAAATGTTGCTAATATTTTATCAAAACATGGAACAGCACAACGTGATTGCACCACCTCTACTGGAGTTTTAGCATTATCGTTTTATGATACACTAATGTCATGTTTTGAAAATTACATTTGAAACTATGATGATCTTTTTATGAAATACCTTTTGGTTGGTTTGATTTAGATAAAAATGAAAAATTTTCTTTATATTTGGGGACGTTACATCATAAAACATATTTTGAAAGTGTTTTCAATAATAGAATACTTGGTTTGGTTTGAAAACTTGTTTAACCATCTTATATGTGCATTTCACTCAGAATTGGTTCACTTGAGTGTTCTCAAGCACTATTGTGATTAAATCACGTTTTCTATATTGGTTACTACTTTCGATATATGTTACCACATAATGCTTAAGGGATATATATGTACCACATATTGCTTAAGGGATAGACTTTGCAAACCCATACAATTGTTTCATGTAGAATGGAACATGTCTCCAATATACTAGTATTGTTATCGATACTTTAAATGAGTTTTGGGTATGATGCTACTATCTTGTTTATATCATTCACCCATCAAAACCATATTTTGGAAAGGACATGTTTTGAGGTAAGTAGTAAGTAAACTATTGAAGAAGATTGAGCTTGATTTGTTAGGAAAAAAGCTTGGGTTACATCCAAGGATTACTTTACTGATTCCCCCTATATAGCTCTATTTCGACCAAAACTTGTTTCTTTGATGTTTAAACCTATCCAAAGTAGTTTTAAACACGTCCAAACCACTTCCAATGACCTTAGATGTGTAATACGTTCATACGTAATTTTAATCTTTCTAAAAACATATTTACACTAAGATTTGATGTACAAATGTGATGATCTACTTGATTTATAACATCAAAAGTTGAGCATGTTTAATTGATGTGCCATGAGTTCTAAAGTTACACAAAAGCTCTTAATAACCGTAGAGGATCAACATATGTTTTTCAGATTGAGTTAATGACTTAAGATCAAGACATTTCAATGATTTCCAATGGTTCTTTAATTATCAAAAATCATGGATTAAGGTTGAAGAGCTTTATTAAAGCTATAAGTTAATTTGAAAAGATCAAGTAAATCAATAAGCATAATTATTAACATATGATGGATTTTTAGCTCAAATAAAGTTTATAACTGTCGAAATAAGGTGATTACTAACATCAATTTCATATGAGAATACTATAAATATGATTTCCATCATTGATAGGCTTTTGACACTTCAAAATACAATTTATATTCAAAATCAAGATATGAATGAGAAGAATGAAAGTATATTATTACTCTACTGACTAAAAATAACTTGAAATGTCATTAAAATATCCTAAAATTTAGGATTTTCAACCGTCACCTTTATGGTCTAGCAATGGAAGGCTTGGAAAAATCTCTTCAATAGAGAGTAACCAAGGTGCAATCCATCTTTGGTTTTAATTAATGGATGACCCACATAAATGGTATGTGCGTATAGTTAGGTACATAAAGGGCCTAAAAGTTACTTCATTTAGGTCATCCAAATGATTGTACATGTAAGGTCTTATGTTATAATAATAATAATAATAATAATAATAATAATAATAATAATAATAAAACATTGAATTTTTTTAGAGAATTCTGCAAATCCTAACTCGATTATAAGAGAAGGATAAGGAAGAGTTATACATTCCAATGCTTCCAACTCAAATCTAACACTAATTCTTCAATAACCACTTCAATTTCTTCTCAAATGCTTAAAATCGCCATGTTTTCTCCCTCTTACTCTCTCTAGTTTATCTTGATTCAAAATGAAAAAGGGGAAGATGACTACTTTGTTATTTCTTTGAGAATTTTACAATACCCCCCAAAACTTTCAATTTTTGTGGTTTGATTATTTTATGATGTCAGTAACTACCATATCTTTTATTTTACTAATTTAGCCTCTTATGACAATACTTCTAATAGTTGTCTAACACACAAAGTTTTTTCTGTGAAATACCTTAGTTTTACATATTTGACCAAATTAACGATTCATTTTATCAAATTATGAATTTTTCCTCTCAAAGTATGAAATGATATATTTTGTTGTTATTTTTATTTATCTATTTTATTATTTAGTTATTTAATTTATTTACCTATCCAAATCTTAAATTAGCCCAAAATTAAGGATGTTACGATTAACCTCTATAAAATTGATAGATTAATAATAAATAAGAATATATATATATATATATATATATATATATATATATATATATATATATATATAGAGAGAGAGAGAGAGAGAGAGAGAGCTAGGTTCAAATGTAAATTGACATCTATTGTGTGGACGTGTGGATAATGCTATTATGTGAGAATTACAAGAAAATACGTTGTTTGATAATATGAATACGTTCAATCTTATATAATTATTTTAATTATTAAGCATTTTCTATAATTAAATCGTGTATAAGGTTATTATACACTTTTTTTTAATTATTCTAATTCTATCAAAATATTATCAGGATGTTTATTAAATCGTATTCTGTAAGAATTAAAATAAATAAAAAACGATGAATGAGAACAAAAGTAAATTAGAATTGGTGAGAATCCATTAAAATAACAATAGTTCTGTGAGATTGAACGTACTCACATTACTAAACAACATATTCTCTTAGTAATTTTCATAAAATAGCATTATCCACATGTCCACACAATAGTTGTCCATCCACATTATAACCTAGCCCAATATATATATATATATATATATATATATATATATATATATATATATATATATATATATATATATATATATACACACACACACACTTTCCTTATATAGTTTCTTATCCATAGATTATTGCTAATTGATGAAAATCGAAACAGAAGAGATCAAACTCATATTTTTGTCAAACTATGTGTATTCGAAAATATATTGACAGATATGTATAGAAATGTAATATTTTCACTTATGCTTTTGATTCGTCTCCCTATCCAATAACATACATAACCCTAAAACTCTTGTATGTGAATAGGGTTGTAAGCGAACGGAACGAACAGGAATTGGGGCATGTTCATGTTTGTTCTTTTATGTTAGCCGAACAAATGAATAAACACGTATGGATAAACGAACGACTTTTCTTGTTCATGTTCGTTCGTTTAACAAATTACATTGATCATGTACGTTTGTTTATGTTCGTAAACATACTTAATGAACATAAATGTACAAAAATTTATAATAATAATAATAATAATAATAATAATAATAATAATAATAATAATAAAACATTTTTAAACATATATGAAAATATAATATAACAATGTAGTAAAACAGAATTAAACATATATATCAACATCAAGGAACTTATATAAATAAACATAAACGAACATTCACAAACATAATTGAACGAATGAAACCATTGTTTATGTTTGTTTGTTTAATTAGACAGACAAAAATTTTGTGTTCATGTTTGTTCATTTATTAAATAAACGAATTTTCTATAGAACTGTTCACGAACAATTCGTTGAGCGTTGAGTTCGTTTACACACCTTAAGCAAAACGTAAATGTATCTAATATCCCAAATAAAATACCTCACAAAATAATGATTTCTAAAATATGGATTTCCTTTTATAGAAATTAAAAGAAAACATAAACAATGAATTAAAAAGGTATCAAAGCATAAATCCTTATAAAATTCACACAAAAAAACACATATTCGCGTAGCTAGGGCTCATAAGTCATAGGTATGTAGATTAGGTTTTGGATTCTTTGACGGCAAATTATGGAAGAATGAATGTCTAAAAAAAAGAAAAAAAGATGTGCCTCAGTTAATTAAACTACTCCATTTAAACACTCAAAATTTTAAATTAAATCACATTACCATCTTCGAACTTTACTCCGATCTATAAGTTTATGCAATAGACATTTTATATATAGACGTATATAAATAAATATATAATTATTTATTTAAAAAGCATACATTTAAGAGATTAACATAGAAATACAGGATAGTTGACATCACCTATACGCAATGACGAAAAAAGTCGTATCAGATCTAACGGTAAATCATTGACTATTGAGTATTGAGAGAGAAAAAAGGTCCAGCAAAAAGCACATTTTCCTTTCCTGTTATTACATTACATGCCACCATCTCTCTCCTCTGTACATCACTCCCTCACTTTTCACAGTTCGCATTCACACTGTCCTTGTTTGACAATTTTCCCTCTGTTCATCCCGAAATACAACAACCCAATTCAAAAGAAAAAAAAAAAAAAAACTCCACAAAAATGCTTCGTCTTTCTCCGCTCTTTTTGGCTCTAACATTCTGTTTATACCCAATTGTGTGTTATGGAAATGTCGAAGTTAGTGTTCTTATGGAGATCAAGGCTTCTCTAGACCCAGAAAACAAGCACCTTACTTCATGGACGGAAACCGGCGACCCTTGCAGCGGTTCGTTCATCGGTGTCGCTTGCAACCAGTATCTAAAAGTAGCTAACATCTCCTTACAAGGAAAAGGGCTCACCGGAAAAGTGCCTCCAGCGATTTCCGGTTTAAAGTGTTTGTCGGGTTTATACCTTCATTACAATTTCTTGACAGGAGAGATCCCCAGAGAGATTTCCAGTCTCAACGAGTTATCGGAGTTGTATCTTAACGTCAATAATCTCACCGGAGAAATCCCTCAGGAGATTGGAAACATGATCAGTCTTCAAGGTCAGCTTGAAAATTTATCATTTTTTTTTACAGTTTCTTTCAGGTGGAAGTTATCAAGTTATCAATTCGAGATTTGAAATTTGAATCCAAACTCGATCATATCAGTTATTGAGCCCATTGTTCTTTTGATCTAAAGTTACATTCCTTCATAATTAACGTAAATTTATCTTCATTTTTCGCAGTCATCGAGTTGTGTTGCAACAAGTTAAATGGAACCATACCATCGGAGTTCGGAAGCTTGAACAAGTTGAACGTCCTAGCGCTGCAACACAACCGGTTAACCGGTCAAATCCCTCGGACCCTTGGAGATTTAACCATGTTAGAGAGGCTCGATCTTAGCTTCAACCGGCTATTCGGGACAATCCCTATAAACATAGCCAGAGCGACCAAACTGGAGTTCTTCGATATTCAGAACAACACCCTCTCAGGTTACGTTCCGACCGGTAAGCCACCGCCATGTCTTTTTCCGATCATATTTCCGGTCATATTACGCCTTCCATTTTTCAGTTTTTTGGGTCGTGTACGTTTTAAAATCAAACTTTTTTCTTGTAGCTTTGAAGCGATTGAACAGCGGGTTTAGCTATAACAACAATAATGATCTATGTGGGACGGCGTTTTCTTCACTACGCCCATGTACAGACCTCGATGCGACCATGATCAACCCGCTCGAACCGTTTACACCGACACCAAACACTACCATACCCATAAACATACCACAATCTGCTAACATCATGCCTCATTGTCAACGAACCCACTGCTCAAACTCCCCAAATCTCCGGCGGGTCGGCATCATAGCAGCCATCGTAACAGTCATCGCCGCCCTAACGGTAACCGCGTTCGTCGCCGTAATCATCCACCGGAGGCGAAAACAAAGAATCTGGAGCAAATCCGAGACTCCTGATCATAAATTCGGCATCCAAGAATCCTCCGGGAAAAGCAGCGATTACTCCTGCGCGTGGGACCCGACTCAAACATCGCCAAAAAAGTGCGGGTTTTGCGTCGACTCAAACTCGTTACAGAGCTTCAACTTGGAAGAAATTGAGTCTGCCACCCGATACTTTTCCGATGCGAATTTACTGGGGAGGAGTAAATTTTCTGCAGTTTACAAAGGGGTTTTGAGAGATCAATCGGCTGTGGCTGTGAAGTGTGTGAGTGTGACGAGTTGCAAAGCTGATGAAGCTGAGTTTACAAAAGGGCTGACGTTGTTAACCTCTTTGAAACATGAAAATCTTGCTAGGCTTCGAGGGTTTTGTTGTTCGAAAGGTAGAGGTGAATGCTTTTTAGTGTATGATTTTGCATCAAAAGGGAATTTATCAGAGTATCTCGATGTTGAAGATGAAAGAACCACACACACCCATGTTCTTGACTGGTCCAAGAGAGTCTCCATCATCAACGGCATAGCTAAAGGTTAGCTTAATTATCCCAAAAAACAAAGTTCAATTTTGGAAACCAAACCTTTTCTAATTTTGTCATCATAGTAACGATTTTTTTTAGTATTCAACAATTTTTTTCGTCATTTATGTCATTATGACTAGATAACATAGGTTTACTAGTTATAATTTTGTGTCTGAGATGATAGGAATGATACAAAAATGATTGTTTTAAAATACTCCCATGATTAAAATATGGCTCTGTCAAATTGAGAAAAAGTTGGTTTCTCAAATTCAACTTTTTCTAAAAAGAAATGATAAAGTGTGTACTTTTTTTTGGTATACTTTCTGATTATTTATGCTTTATGAAACTAAAATCTTAGTTTTTTTACAGGTGTTGCATACCTACACAGTGACACCGATAAACCCGCGATGATTCACAGAAACATATCAATGGAAAAGATCTTGATCGATCAACAATACAACCCTTTAATCACGGATGCAGGCCTTTTGAAGCTTTTAGCTGATGACATCGTCTTCTCGGCTCTCAAAGTGAGTGCAGCTTTAGGTTACATGGCCCCTGAGTATATCACGACAGGAAAATTTACAGAAAAGAGTGATGTGTACGCTTTTGGGGTTGTGGTTCTTCAGATACTATCGGGTAAAAGTAATCTCACATTGTTGCTAAGAGCAGCTGCTGTTGATAGAAGGTTTGATGATTTTATTGATAAGAATCTTGAGGGGAAGTTTTCAGAATCTGAAGCAGATAAGTTAATTAGGATCGCTGTGATGTGTGTTGATGAGGTTCCTGAGAATAGGTTAACAATGGAAGATGTGATTCGAGAACTAACCCGTTCTGTTTAGTTGAATAATTTTTGTTTTGTTTTTGGTGAATTGTTTTCGTTTATTCAGATTGTTTGTAATTACATGATGTGATCTTATTACTAATTTAAGCAAAAGCCATTCATTATTTGCAAATTCTCTCACTAGCTAATGAAACCGTTACTTCACATTCATATGCTTAATCCTATCCTATCATGAAATAAACGATTCTTATTTCTTGGCCAAGTGAATTAATGACATATGCTTGATTACAACGTATATGTATTCTAATGCAAGTATCAATAAATCCCATTAAACTCCATCCAATGATAATTGGACAAGTAAAAAAGGTATTATTTAATGGTTCACATACTTGTGATTGCAATGTAGGATCTAATACATTTCTCCCTCCATGAGGTTGATTGTTGATGTTTCAAGTCCATCAATGACATATACAAAGAATCTACCCAATTTTTATTTGTTGAAATGGATCAATGATATTGTTATCAGGAACTTGTAGAAACATATCATTATCAATGAAAGTGACTGAACAATAGTATAAAATCGATCACACTTGACTTTATAATTATAATTTAATTTGAACACAATTTTGGATTCCATACTTCTAAAAATCAGTTAAAGCAAAACCAAAGGCCGAAACAAGTATTGGAAAGAAAACATACGTGATGACCGACACAATGTGAAAAAGGAAGCTATCAGCCCGATTGCTTACTTTGGCAATTTTGTTATACAAAAAATTCCAAATCGTGAATGTGGCAGATTGCCAATGTGTCACACTCACTGGATGTGAAAATGTAGGTTAGCATTAATAAAAAAGGCAATGGGCCATGCCCATGTGGGCCTTGATTAATTTGAAGCCTTCAAAAACAGGATCGACGCAAAAAGTAAAGCATGGCAAAAAGGATATAACATAGAGAGTAGGGGAGGGGTTGTTACAAAGTGCTATAGCTTATTTAAAAATTATATTTTTATGCATTATAACAATTATTTTATGAGTAGATTGTATTTTTTTTTCAAGTTATTATACTTCATAGTTTATATATGGTCCCATACGGCATACACAGGAAAGAAATGAATCCACAAGACCCTAATGTCTACACATTATGGAGAGATTATAGAAACACTGTTAATTGTGGGCTCAGCCACCGACCTCGAACCTCCACCATTAATACACTTACTGGTAAAAATACAGCATCCTTAAGCAAATAATATGACAACATTAAATAATTGACAAACCAATTTATAGAAAAGACATTTTACAATTGTATGATCAAAATGAATAAATGGTTGTAATAAAAAGTCAGGATAAAATGGTCGAATTAACCACACAAATTTAAATGTAATTGTTGGTGTAAATTGTGTATCATCAATAAATGCGCATATAGATAGATGTAAGTAACCATAAACTAAACTCTACATTTGCTATCAATATGTGATACACATTTTTCCTCAAATTGTCCCTACCAACCAAGTACCAATAGATATTGAATAGAGTTTCACATGGAAGTACATTTGATCCACCAAATAAATGCATCTTAAAATAGGTGTTTGCTTTTGTCAGGAAAAGTACATTGTAAATTTACTGAATATCTTTTTACAAAAAGTTTGTGGTCATTCTGCAATAACTAAAAAATAATGACATGGTTATTTTAGTGAATCAACCCTACTTTTACACCTTTGCTTATTTATGTTGTAAGGTTTTATTAAAAACAGGATTGTGCTGATAAACAACATTACACTTTCTTGATGTCCACATTCGTATATTGAACATTGATATCAGCTAAATTCATGAAGAGCCTGAAAAATAACTATAGATATGAAGGATATTATAGCACATTGCATACATCCAATCCTGTTTGGAGAAATGATAATATACATTCTTGGACTTCTTTCAACATAACATGGCTATATAGTTAAGGTCTTTTTACAAGCTTTGAGCTTCATCCCCATCCCTACAGATATGAAAGGTAAATAGGCCATATGCAACAAAACTAGAGGGAATTGTTAAGTTTTTTTTTTTTTTCTATGCCACAAAAATGGGTCATCGTTTTATATACATGAACAGCCTCTGTGATGTAGAGTGAGCTTATCTTTAATTTTATTCATCTTCTAAAATACACAACAAAACTTCACAAAACAACAGTTATTTTCTTCTCATCTAAGGAGACACTTTTAACTAATTTTAACAAAATGGTAAAAAGATTCTAACGAACAGCCTGCTCATGCTCCAAAAACCACTCCCTTGGCCACCATTCAGGGCGCACAACCTCCACCTTCACATCTTCTTCTTCTCCTTTGATCAATAAATTCCCTGACCCTTTAAAAGCTTCCTCAAGCCTGATTATCCCAAGCCCACGTGACCCAAGAGCAGTTGTCACCATTCCCACTTTCTTCCCGGATTTCATCCCCATTACTTCTGAACTCGGAGCAACCTTCTGCACTACCTCTGTTGAAATAAAAAGTAGAAATTGTAATTTGTGATGAATCAAAATTGAATCGTGACTTGTGATTTGTACCTTTTCCAGATTGATCAAGGAATCTGAGTGGAAGCAAACGCTTCCTGATAACACCACGATGATGGGATCGAGCAATGAGTTCTTGGCCTATGTAGCAGCCTTTCTCAAAGCTTATGGCGTTCAAACCAGCAAGATTGTACTCCAGTGGGATTGCCTCACCTACATAAACACATATTCAATCTCAACAATTGGCAAATTTCATACAAAAAATTATCCAGAAAGCAAAGCAAACGAAACGTGCCTTTTGGGATCTCAATCGACCCTTCAGCAACTCCCTTCTCTAATCTCCATAAAAGGTAGTTTTCTTCTTCCGTTTCTGTATCAGCCTCCACCATAGGTGCTGCAATTGCAAAAAATTTGCAATTATGAGAAAATTATGATTGTTTGGGAGGAGGCATCACTTACGTGTTGTATTTGATGGAAAGATTCCCCGGAAGCCTAAGCAATCCAATCGGGGATCTTTGTGCCACTGCCAGCCATTGCTGTTTCCCTGTGAAGACGAGCTTCCAGTTGGGTCAATAGCACCACCCCAACCAACAGAAGCAGATTCAGGATCTTCTAAAGAGGAAGACGAAGGCTGCCTCTTATGAAGATCCACACCATATCTCTGCCAACAACACAACGACTCTCCCACATTCTCTATATCAACCTTCGACCTCAATCTATATCTACCAACAACATTATAAAAAAAAAAAAAAAAACCCTCAAAAAACGATTCGAGAGATTGATTGATTTCGTTGAGAGCAGGAAACTTACTTCTTTAGGGTCTCCACCAATTCGTCCGACGCAGAAGAATCGACATCAGCAAGAAGCTCCACCTCATCTTGTTTGGGTTCGGGTCCGGGTCTGGACCCACTCGGGTCGAGCTTCTCGTCGGATCTGGGCGGTTCGTAGAGAAACATATCGTATAAAAACCTCCCTTGCGGCGTCAACATGGCGGCGTAGAGAGAGCGAGCGGAGGAAGCGGGGAGGTTAGGGGTAACCAGGCTTGATTTCTCATCACCGACTGGCTCATGAAATTTGCGGATATCGTTGGTGAGTAAGCCTTGTAAGAACTTGATTGTGTCGGGGCCTCTGAACCGGACCACGGATCGGGTTTTAAGGAGAGAAGCCATTGGACCAACATTGTCGAGTTCGTTTTTCTGGGTCTGAGACGATGAGAAGTGATTGATTTTGAAAATCGGGGGTTTTAAGGATCGGAATCGGATTGAGGATTTGGAAAGCTTCATTCTTTTTATGGAAATTTCTTTTGTTTTTGTTTTCAACTAGGGTATGCTTTCTGCTGTGAATATAAACATGGAATAAGTTAGTAGAGAAAATGATCGTATAAAATTAAGAATTCAGGGGCAATATGGTCATTTCCTCTTTCAATAAGTTAACAAAGTGAAAGATCTTTAGTAAATAAAAAGACGATGATACCCATACAAATTAATATTGTGTTAAGCTACAACATATTTTTCATGGCTCTTTGAATTTGAAAATCCATTCAACTCTCAACCACTCATATATATGTATATTATCAAAAAACCTCTCATCCAAATAAAAACTGAAATAATATTTTTTGCAGGGTAAGTGGATAATGGGAAAACCCGTATACCTTCCTAGCTATCTACCTTCTGATATAAAGGAATGTAATTGTCCATGTAGAAAAAGATGGTTTCAAAGGGTAAATGTATGAAATAGCAATGCACTTGTACTTATTTGTTAAAGTAGCATCTTACTTCCATTTTTTTTTTTTTTGTTACAATATCATGTTTACAAATAACTACCTACTTAAAACAATGTAATACAAATACAAAGCAAAATTCAGATAGATTTTCAAAGTATAATGTCATAATAAGAAAAAAAAACTGCAAGACCAAGGGAAAAATTTTAGAAATTTTGGAATGAAAAAAAAAAAAACAAAAAACTGGGTTCCTCAAGGTTTTTGCATGGAAATGTTCTAACCTGTTTTTGTTTTTCCTCCAACGCTTTTGTGGGTAACATTTCAGTTTTTCAAAATTTAGTTAATTTGGTCAAATGTCCCTCTCCAGGGTTTTTCATAAACTTCCAATATGCAGTATTATAAAAAAAATTAGAAACTATGGTAATCAATCTGTAACAAATTTGGTAAAAGCAGAAATCTGTTTAATCTTCGTAAGAATCTTTTGTATTTTAGGTAGAGCACGGGATTTGGACCAGTTCTTGAATTTCACATCCGTACGTCAAAGTCATGATCGTTTTGGTGTTGAATTTTCTGTACAGTTTTGCTGAATATTTTGGATGGTTTGGTCGTTTTAAAAGATGGATGTAAATGATTATGCTAATTCCTGTCAGTTAAAGGGTCTAGTTTTCCACCACCATATAACAAGTTTTAGCGATTATACATCTTGGGATTTAGTGAAAGGTTGAATGCTGAAGTTTTTCCAGGCACTTGACGTTCATGGGTATGCTAATTCCTGTTGGTTAATGGCTCGAATTTCTTAAGATTTTCTATGTACTTTTTAAGGTTAACAGATCAATACAACGCAAGAAAAGTTAAAACAAGGTGCTGTGTCAACTACGGGAGGTTGTGTCCATTTTTTCCCCGAAATCTAATGAGATCAAGCAGGAAGGAAAGCATATCAAATTCTTATAATTTGGATATGAAAACCTTAGAAATATTGATCTAAAAGTAGAATGGAGATCGTAAGGAACATTTTTAAAAGAGAAGCAAAGAAGAAACAAAAACAGAATTACCTGAAACGACTTGATGAGCTGTTGAACCCGAAGCCCGAAGGTATAGAACCGCCAAAACGTGCTGCCGTTCTCCGTCTTCGGTTGGCTATCACCGTCGCATCGAAGGGAGGAGAAGTGGAGGGCTCGTATGAGTAAAAAGAAGCAGCAAATTTCTGAGTATTTCGAGCTGTGCAATTTGGGGGTTTTAGCGAGGAAGAAGAAGGTGTTTAATTTGTGGGCTTTTTGTTTGATACGTGGTGTAAATGTAATTGGGGCTTTGCTGAATACAACACGTGTAGTTATGGATATTAATGTGAGATGTTGGGCTTTATTTTTTTATTTCCTTACAGCTGTATTCATTTTAATTTTTTAATTTTTATTATTTTTTCTAAACAGTTGAATTGATGCACGATGTCTCTGCAATTCTACAAACCTTCTTTTTGTTCAAAGTGGTATTCCTTAAAAAAAACGAAATTACAAGCTAATCCAAGGAGACCACCTACACATCTACACTATGGAACACAAACGTTAAAATTAGGATGTTTGCAAACCAAAATTTCAATACAAAATCATCACGTTGAAATAAGTAAAGTAGAGTACAGAGCCTAACTTTTTTTTATCATATATATATATATATATATATATATATATATATATATATATATATATATATATATATATATATATATATATATATATATATATATTCGTTCAAAGATATATTAATAAAAAACATTGCACTTAGCAAGAAGCTAAGGAGCAAATTACAGAGTATATCAGTTCAAAGAGACAATTACATAAGAGCATTACATAGAAAGAAATTGTGAGATGCTCCCCTCCACCCAATTCCCACATCCGAGCTTACTTCTATGTTTGCACCATAAGTACAAACTAGAAATAATATCGTCTGCCACCTTTGTGTGAGATGTTTTCAGTTCCTTGAATACTCTGTTGTTTCTTGTCTTCCAGATGTTCCAAAGTAAACAGAATACAATGGAGTTGAAGACTACTCGCTTCTTCGGCAGTTCCCCCAGTCTGCTGCAAAGTCGATGATCTCCTTAATATGAGAAAAATCTTATGTTTTGATGACACACCGTTTGAAGATCCATTCCCGGGTCCCTTTTGCAAACTCGCATTTAACGAATAGATGGCAAAAGGGCCATTTTTTCTAACTCGTCATGGACTTTTGACGCTATTTAATTCTTTAAATCATATAAACTACTGTAACTTGGATCAAAGTTATGATAATATAAATTTTTAAAACAATAGAAATATAAACTAGAAAAAACCTCCGTTGCATAGTTTAGTGTATCGGGAAACTCTAACATACAAGTTTTATGACCAATGTTTTTTTTTTTTTGCTAATTATTGGTTGTTTTGTAAAATGTTGGGCAAAAAATCAAAAAAGAAAATTTTATTATTTTAAGAAATAATTTTGTCAAAACAGACAAAAAAATATGAGCAAAAACGGATGACTAAGCAAATTGAGGTAAAAGACGGAAAAAGAAGATGAATCAACAACGTAGTCGGAAGCTAGCAAATGTTGAAATAAAAAGACAAAAAATAATAAATTTATTATTTTATGGACTAAAACTGTCAAAAGATGCTAAAAGTTTGAGACACTACTCCTAAAACCATTGAAAATTATATATATATATATATATATATATATATATATATATATATATATATATATATATATATATATATATATATATATATATATATATATATATATATATATATATATATATTCTTATGTTGTTTATCAAAATTTGATAGGAATTTATTTTTCCGTTTTAATGTTACATTTTGCAACTATATTTTAACGATGCTCATATTTAAAGTGATTCAATATTGTAGCAGCAGTTTCGTTACCAATTTATAAATTGATGCACCAATTTTAATCAAGTAATTTATAGTCTATCTTGTTTTTAGTGTATCTTTTTTTCATAACATAAAAATCAACTTATATTTATATATACTCTAATAATACTCTAATGAATAAAAATCATATTTTGATACATGTTTATATTTTTTTTTTTGTCACATATCATTCTATAGTATTTCTGAATTAAATTATATTTACAAGTTATTTTTTGGATATTTTATTTTATTAAATTGTATAGTATTTAAATATAATAATGATAATAAATATAATAGTAAATGAATATTAATTTAAATTATTTAAATTATTTGTTTAACTGAAAAATAAGCATTTTAATTTTAATAATTTAATATTTTCTTTATTTTTCTTATAAATTAAAACATCCTAAATGTTTTGATTTTTTATTTAATTTTTTTTTAAATAAACTTGTATAATATACGAGTGTGATAACTAGTAATTAAATAAATAATTATTTCAAACTAAAAGTAATGATAATGCCAGAGAGTATTGAGTGAGACTGTTTTTCTACTTCTATAAAAATATATATTTTATATTGGATTGGGGAATTATTGTGATAGGATTTACGAGACAACCAAAATGACTTTTTATAAGGGTTGTTGATGAAAAAAGATTTATTTTTGATATTTTTATATGAAGTAATCATAAATATTTTTTTTCTTGTTAATTAATGTTTAAAACTACTCAATAATCAAAAGAAAGAAAAACGTAAACGAAAAAGATAACACTAGCAATCAGAACTCGAACTCGTCGCTAATCGTTTTAGAAGGTAGAATCTCAATTACTATATTATTTTGTCGAATTTGTAAAAATAATATATGAATTCTCGTGAGTTGAGCATGAGTATTATATATATATATATATATATATATATATATATATATATATATATATATATATATATATATATATATATATATATATATATATATATATATATATATATGTTATGTTCATTTGAGACCATTCTAATTTTGTGAGATCGTGAAACCAAATCTAAAAATAATTTTAAAATGCAAAATAAGTGGAAAAATCCAAAAATTCTTTTTTTAAATATTATTTTCGAAACTTGAATTAACTAAATAATAAAAAAATATAAAAAATCTCGTTTTTTTTTTTTTTGAAAAATACGTGAAATATTCTAAATAGAATATTACACTGACATATTCTAAAAAATAATTTTAAAATGCAGAATAAATGGAAAAATCTAAAAATTCTTTTTTTAAATATTATTTTCGGAACTTGAATTAACTAAAAAAATAAAAAAAATCTTTTTTTTTAAAATACGTGAAATATTCTAAATAGAATATTACACTGTACATATTCTAAAAATAATTTTAAAATGCAAAATAAATGGAAAAATCAAAAATTTCTTTTTTTAAATATTATTTTCGGAACTTGAATTAACTAAAAAAAAAATTTTAAAAATTAAAAAAAAAAAAAAAATGTGTCTCACGGTCTCACAAAATTAGGCCGTCTCATATGAACCTGGCCCTATATATATATATATATATATATATATATATATATATATATATATATATATATATATATATATATATATATATATATATATATATATATATATAAATAACTAGTTTATATCTATTACTTTATTCATTTTCAATTTTGATAAAGATAGATTTTTCAAACGATTATTTGCAATGCAATATAATTTTCACTTTTATATAGTTTGGTTAAAGTTAAATTTCGTTTTAATATTTTCTGCAATATTAGTGTTGTTATTTAAGTTAAAAACTACATTTTACACATAAAAAAAAAAAAAAAAAAAAAAAAAAAAAAAAACCCAAAAAAAAAAAAAAAAAAAAAAAAAAACCCAAAAAAAAAAAACCAAAAAAAAAAACCCAAAAAAAAACCCAAAAAAAACCCGAAAAAAAAATCCAAAAAAAAATATTATTTTAGAAAATGGACTCAAGAAATTTTTGTAGTTTATTTAACACTTAACATCATATTAAATTAAAAGAATTAAGTATGATATGTTGGAAATTAAAATTTAAATATTATAATTAAATTAATAAAAAGTATTCAATATCTTTATGAAAAATTTATAATGGTTGAAGTAGAGTATTTAACTTCAACCACATGAAAAATAAGGTCAGATATATAAATAATTTGTATTGACAAATAATTCAAAATATAAGTAACTATATATTTTGTTATATTTATTATCAATAGTCTAATTGATTGCATATTAATAATTAATATGCTACCTTGATAACTACCATAAATTAAACATTTGATATCACAAAAAAATTATAGAAATATTAAATAAAAGTAAGTTTATGATAAATAATATATTGAAATCATTTTGTAAACGATTAACATTATGTCTTTAATGAAAAAAAGCTTAAAAGATTATACAAATCCGTTATATATTAGAATGTTTGAATTACTTAAAACAATATTATCATTTTATATAAAAAATAATGATTTTTATAAAATTTGTATATTTTTTTCTTTGCTTTATTAAAGTTTATAATATATTAGTATGTTTATCATTAAACTTAGATAAAAATATCAAATTCTTATGATAAAAATATAAGTACTTAACTGTAATCTTAAGATCTAATGATATATTTGAAGTATAAATAAGTTAAATGACAATAATACTAACTAACACTAACTTTATCATCATATTTAATTCGATATTTAAGTATTATTAATTACAAACATGGGTTGTAATATTTCAGAGATAAGTTAAAAAGTCATGGTATTTTCTAATTAATACGATTCAAGATATGAATTTCTCATATTTAAGTTGACTATATAAAACAATTTATTTTTTATATATCAAAATACATTTTTGTATACTTTTATGATGAATAAACTTTTAACAAAATAAATCATAAAATATAAAAGAATTTTATAGAAATGATAAAAAAAGAGCAAATTCATCCAAAACTAAATTGTTTTTTAATATATGTTTGTAATGATTAAATGAAAATAAGACTAACCAATACAAAATTCACATCATATTTTATAGGCTCTTTAGGGGCATGGAAATCATAGAACTCCGCGAGTGTATGAGCTAACTCGATGAGTTCAAGACAATGTCCCGACCACATGAAGACGGAATCGACGAGTTCACGGGGAAACTCAGTGAGTTGTAGACTGAACTCATCCATGCGGGTGAAGATGAACTCGGCGAGTCGGTTGAAGAAGGTTCAATGTGTTGTTGAAGGCGATCTCGTCGAGCTCTTGCTAGACTCGATGAGTAGGGACGGGGTTGTGGCTTTTGTGGATATGGGGACTCGGTGAGTTGGCGAACCAACTCGGCGATTCGAGTCAACCAGATGTTGACTTTGACCAAAGTTGACTTTGACTTGGACTTGAGTTTACCCTTGTATGGGTTATGAGCATGAAATGGTAATTTAGAAAGGATGTTGTGTAGGGATTGAGGAGTCGGGAAGAGTCGATTTTCACACCAAGGACAGTGAAGACACTACACGACATCGAGGTGAGTTACCTTCCAGTAGAAATGCGTCTAAGGCGCCAAGGCTGGCCCATTAGCACTGGTATATAGTAAAGATGATTGTCTTTGTGATAATCATCTGGCATGTGGAGTCTGTTATTATGTGCTAGGATGCTATGATATATGTGTAGTATTGACAGGGATGGGATAGTCCCTGGTTACCGGGTGAAAGATACCGAAGGGGTGTATAGCACCCATGCATGCCTAGCCGTATTTGAAGGGGATTTGAGCATCTTAACAACCTTAAGGTACACTGATATGTGCATAATTAGTTAATTATTTAGCATACATTTTTATTCATTTTTAACTAATTATGTGTATAATGTGGACAAAAGTTACTTAATAATGCTTAAATTTTATTTTCAGTCCAAAAGACATGCATGGGAGTGAAAGGGAACAAGGGGAAGCAATTAGAGACCAAAGAATGAAGAATGAGGGACAAAAGCTTAGCTACTCGGCGAGTTCTCGAGGCTACTCGGCGAGTACACTAGAATATTCCAGAAGATAAGTCAAGACTCCTAGTATAAGACGGATAACAAGCATCTACTCGGCGAGTTGGGTCTGCTACTCGCCGAGTACACCTTGTTTTGTGATAATTATAAATATGAAACCATTATCCAAATGGAGAAGAATTTTGGCAATTTTGAGAGCTGAACCTGCGAAAAAGAACCCTTGGAGGAGCTAAGGAACCCTAACCTTCAATCATTTGAAGAATCAAGGCAATTAGGTTATTCATTCCACTTAGCTTTAGGAATTAAGTATGTTTAGCTTAGTTGAATTTGCTTTTGAGTTTGTTTTTGCTATGATTATGAACTAAATTCGTTTTGTTTCTGTTGGGGAAGACCAATTTACTCCTATGGTTTAGAATATACTTTTTGATTGATTGTTATTTGGTGATTTTAATAAATTAAGTTTGTTAAAGAACCTTATGCATTAATGACAACTATTTTCTGTTAATTGGAAGGTAATTAAGCTGCATGAAAATCTCTTAATTATTAACCTTATATGTTATGTGAACACTTTGTCATATGCTTACAAATAATGAATGTGAAACTAGGATTAATTAGAGAATGGGTAAATTAATGTGTAAGCTTGTTTGAGAAACCAACAAACAAGAGGTTAATTGAAACACCAACTTGATTAACCAATTACAAATCTTATTTAATCCAAACAATTGAACTAGGGAATTTATGTTGGGTTTAACCCATGTGGTGGTCCATGGATACTCCATGGAGGTTAAAACCCATGGAGCATAAGGAATGGGTAAAGTCATGGGTTACATGGTGTAACACTAATGTGCACACTATATAAGGACCCACTTAGCTCAAGAAATTGACACTAGTAATACATATATGAGGGCTAGTCAATTTGAGCTTGGAGTGTCTTCTTCTCATGGTTATTCCAAGTGTTCATGATGTTGTGTGAACCACTTGAGGTGTCACTTGGGGCACTAGGCTCTCAAGCTTCATGGAGTCAAACAACAACAACAAGGTATGTATTCTATTTATTTTATTACCCAAGTATATGATATTTGTATGCTATTATAGCGTAATATCTTGGAAACTTCATATTTGCATGTATAATAGAGAAAACATAGATCCAAGGTATTTAGGGTTGTATGTACACCATAGGATGTTGTAGTATACTAAAACCCAACAGGAATATGGAGTAGCAGAACCACTTTTGGTTCCACTTGAAGAGGATCCATCAAGAGAATTTCCCTTGGTGCCCTTCGAAGGGGTCTTCCTCTTTTTCCCTTTCCTTGTCCAATTGCCAGAACAGGGGCAGTAGTAGGAGTGGTAACAATATTCTTACCTTTGAGACTACTTTCAGCAGTTCTCAAAAGTCCCTGAAGTTTGCTAAGTGTGACTTCCTCTTTGTTCATATGATAAGTCATATGAAACTCATCATAAGAAGAGGTTAAGGAGTGTAGAATAATGTCTATTGCTAACTCCTTATTAAAGTTAACATCCGACTTAAGCAACCGGTCCACGAATCTTTACATTTTCTGTAGGTGGCCCGTGATAGACTCTCCATCCTTCATCTTAGTTGTTATCATGGAGGTGATGATTTCATACCTCTCTTGACGAGCACTCTGATGGTAGCTTTCCATCATATCCTGGTGCATCTCACATGGGTCGAAATCCTTATAGGATTTTTTGAGTTTTGTTGTCATGGTCACCAACATGATGCATGATACCTTAGTGGCATCCTTCTCATGAGTAGTGTACTCATAAATCTCTTTTGGAGTAGCAGAAGACTCATCAATGACCTTCAGCTCCTTGTCAAGGACATATTCCTTGTCCTCATAATGAGTGACCATTCTGATGTTCCTAATTTAGTCACTGAAATTAGTTCCATCAAAAATGACTCTCCCACAAAGGTTCATGAGAGAGAAGGAGCCAGAAGGGTTTGAGCCGGAAGCATTGTTGGAAGACATCTGAAAAAGAAAAAAAAAACAAGTTTAGATTAGATAAAGAGTCCTTAATAACACCCAAATGAAATATCAAGGCTATGATCCAACACAATATTTTATAACTTGGAAGAGGGATGCCATAATCCAACCTACAAAATATTTGAAGGTAGGTAAATGAAGATTTACCAATTCCCACCATGAAAAATGAAATAGATTATTAAGTTTTAAATGAATTGAAATTCCTAGATTCTTTTGAGATTCATTGAACTTTTCAATGGCATGTGTAAATCTCAATTGTGCCCTTCAAGTTTGTGATTGGGATGCCGAGGATCACCAAACAAGGTGTTAATAACCATGCAAATTAACTTGGTACTCTTAAATTTATCACCTAATCGATGTGCTGGTTAACCACACACGCTCCACCAATCTATGATAAACATTAAGCTACTGTTTTCTACTCTTACTAGTCCATGTTAGTGTGTCGGTTAACCACACGCGCTCCACTAACGACTTGGTAAGGTACAAAGTGTAATTTCATGGGTTAGCACCAAATTCACATTTTCCTAAAGTAACTAAGATTGGGAATTTATAAAACATTTAGTTATTTTATAGTAATCATTATACTTAATGAGAATTAGTGTCCAACCCTACCCGTTCAACTAACAACCCTCCACCAGTCAATGAAGCGGTGGGTGAGAATGGACACCCATTAAGCTGCCATTTTATAGGCAACAACCTTATACCCCCTTATAGACCGGCTTTGTGAATGAGATATAGTAACAGTAAGACTGGCTTATCTTATACACATATAAATGATTATTAAAGTTTTAATTTTATAATAGTATAAGGGTTGAATTTTAAACTTTTAAAATTCTAGGGATTGGAATTAAAGTATTTGTGTGTGAGACTTTACAAATTCCAAAACTTGAGGGCAAGTTTTGAAACTCTTTAAAACTTTTCAACTCCATAGCTTGTGAGTTTAATGGCCTCTTAAAAATAAAGACTCTTCATTTATATAACCTATGATTTCTTAACTACACTTTTAAAGAAAGACTTTCGGTAATCGATAACTTGAGGACAAATTATGGACTCCATTAAAACACATGATCATATTCAAACTCATAGAACAAAGCAATTCATATCATCAATCTTCAAGACATTAAGCAAAATCATATTAACTAATTCTTGAAATTATGACAATTACCTTGTAATTAGATTAGGATAAACATTACCATATCATAAAAAACAGTTCAAATGATTAAAAACAATTATAGGTAATGATCCTAACCAAATTCTGGCCAAAAAAGTTGAACATCTTGTTGTCTGCTCATCAGACTCGTTGAGTGCAGGTCCAGACTTGCCGATTCCAAGGCTAAAAGCATCAACTCGTCGAGTTGGTTCATGGACTCATCGAGTTGAGCAGTCAGACAGCAAGTCCAACTTTGCAAAATCACATATAAGCAACAATATAATAGAAAACAAGCCTATGCTCTGATACCACTGAAGGAGTTTTAAGCATCCTAACAACCTTAATGTGCACATACAACCCTAGATGCTTTGGAACTATGTTTTCTCTATTCTACATGCAAAATTGATTTCAAAAGCATTGTCCTATCTAGCATGTTATCATAGGTACTTGTACAAATAAAAACTAGATAGAAATACATACCTATTCATGTAGTTGATTGCTTGGAGCTTTAAGAGCCTAGAACCAATAATGTGAATGCCTCAAGTGGAATCACAAATCACCACAACAACTTGGAAGACTTGAGAGAATATGATGCACTCTTAGAAATCGGCTATGCTTTCTTATCTCACACACTAGTGTCGATTTCTAGAGCCTTGGACGTCTTTATATAGTATGGAGGATTAGGTTTACATCCACGTAAACCCTAATACTCATGACCTTTCACACACTTAGGATCCATAGGTCAAAAGCTCCATGGACTATCCATGGACTTCCATGCAAGCTTAGCCCATCCTAAATAATCGATTGGCCCATACTATTAGAATCCATATTTAACTAGTCTTTTTTTATCATTAAATTAATTCCAAATTAACTACTGATCAGTACTAATTAAATAATATGATTTCATATTAATATATTATAACTTATAATATATTAATAAACCATAAACATACTCTTCTAAAAAAAACTACCCGTACAAATTGTTCCAGTGAAGTGCAACCCAAATGGACCATGTCGGGTCGGGTAAAGTACATACCAAATATAGTTATGGACTTAGACACCTTATCCAATAGTATTGTCATGTTACATTATTATGCGATAGTGTAGGGGTGAAATAATCCCCGGTTACCAGTTGAAATATACCGAGGGGGAGGTTAGCTCTTAGTTACCGGTTGAAAGATATCAAATGAGAGGTTAGCTCTCAGTTACCGGTTGAAAGATACCGAATGGGAGGTTTGTTCCTGGGTACTGGTTGAAAGATACCAAGGAATAGGCACTATTATGTGGTATGTGGTATGATGGGCGAACCCACTAAGCTTTGTGCTTACGGTTTTCAGTTTTGGCATCATGTACCCCTTCGTCTAAAGGGAAGGAGCAGGCGAGGTAGCAACGCATCACACACATGATTCCGCATTTGAGATTTCTAGGATTGTACTATGACATTATTACAATTTGATGATATGGTTTTGAGACATGTAACTATGGTTTATGAATTCATATGATATTAGTTATGTTTTCTTAAACAATTTTACAAGTATTATAATAATAATAAAAAAATGGTCTTGCTTTTTGGGATGTTACAAAGAGGGTCTCTAAGGAAATCTTTTTGGCTATGTGGAGCCCAAACTTCTCTGAAGAATTGGACACATGTACAAAAAGACAAAAACTGACTTCTTAAATGACGGCTCCTCAGAGACGGCCTCTACGGAATTGATACGTCTTCTATGAAATGTGTCCCCCTTTGTGGAACATTAATTGATCTGGAAATTGAATATACCATTTTTTGGATTTAAAAAAAAAATATTTCCGCAGAGGCACTGTAGATCCACAGAACAGTCCTATGTGAATCTGTTCTACCATTTGAGGAATTGATCGTCGCTGAAAATCTTTGTTTCTTGATCAATTTTACCATACAACACTTCAAATTACTCATTCGATATCCATATATTAAAATATCGATTCAATTTAACCATTTAAACTCAAAAACTACCATAGAAAACCTTTCCCAATCCGCAATGATTATATATATATATATATATATATATATATATATATATATATATATATATATTTGTGTTTTTACGATTTTACCTTTTCCACATCAGTTCAGAGCTTATACGCTTCCGCATAACCAAAAAGATTTCCTTGGTCATATTTTTCAAACACACCTTAATTTTTGGTTATTTTATGAATTTTTCCAATAGGATTTGTGGTAGACCTTGTAGGCTGGAGTTATGGTTCAAGTTCATTATATGAACTTAAACCTATTTATTTAGTTAATTTTATCTGTATTTTTTTATGTATCGAGTCATTTTTTGATAGATGTTTATGTGTGTAAGGCTTTGATTTATATTTTATTATTGATAGCTTATTATATGCTTTACTTTTGATTATTTTACTTGTTTTATGTGTTGTTATAGGTTCATTGAACGGAATAACTGAAACCACAATTATGCTAGACCACTTAATTACAACTAATTTAGCTAAACCCCTTCTTGATTCCTCAATCGTACTAGCTAAATCACTTTTTTAATTGAGCTAAATCCCTTCTTCCATCTAACTATCTACAACACTGGGACTCAAAACTAGGTTTTATCACCCATTATACTCGGGTTTTATGACTCATATATTTGTGTTCTACTCCTGCACCGAATTAGATGAAAGGCAGCAAAATAGTAACTCAGCCGAGTGATTTGTGTACCACACCTACTGTACTTTGTGGTTGATTGTGTTGCTTTAGCTAAACGTATGATGAGCACAAAATAGGCCTTAATGGAATGCAATTTCACTCTATAACACTCAAAATCTCATACGGATGGAAACAATTAATGTTCATAAAAACAAAAACAATTCATAATGAGCAAGTCTAGAAGTGATAGTAGGATCTTCACAATTGTGCTTCTTTATTAAAGGTAACGCTAATGGTAGATTGCGTAAGAAATTACAAAATAATGATATTCCTTTAACTAGACATAAATCGATATCGTGAAATTGGTAACTCAATATGAAAGGAATCGATGTAAAGAATATCTAAAAGTTTTAATTATACGAATTCATGCCCAAGAAGTAAACAAATGATAGCATATCATATCTCTTTAAATATATATGGTGTACAAAGTATTATGAATAGGTGTTGGGTAAAAAAAATCTTTGTGTGGAACACCGTATTAGTTTTTTGGGTGTGCAATTAAGAAAATTTAATGACTAAATTAGACCTATTCAAAGTAAAGATTGTGTAGGGAAGCATCCAGTTGCAATAATGCTCGGGGTGTTCTTTCCGTATGGGACCCGACAAAACAATTTTTGTTGCGTTTAATCATTAATGTGTATAGATAAAATGTTATTATTTTTGAAGTTGATGGCTTAGATGATACAATAGACAACGTTATTTATTTTGATGTTCTCGTAAAAAACTGAATTTTACATTCTACAACTAAGATAATAGTCTAAGATTACATTGTTGGTATATTATCTCATAGATTGTAAGAATTTAACAGTTATCCCACCTTTTTATGAATTGATGATGAAATATTATAAATTAATAATAAGATCATTTGGTCAAGATGCTCCGTGTGGCCAATCTTCTCGAAACAGAGGAATCCAAGGTTAGACACTTTTCAACCAAGAAACACAAATCTTGAATTCCCATTCTTCAATTTCACTTTTGCTTTATAACATTCTAAGATTTCGATCAAAGTTTACTTTTGTTTTATTCTTTAATTACGTGAAAGTAATCTAGAAAAATATACGTGGGTATTTAATAAACAATCATTCACTTAACCAATTCGGTAAAGTGTTAGATTTTTATAATCAATTCTTTTACAAAAGGAATTGATTATCAAACACATTAAAACTAACAAATGAAGTTACATTTTTATACTTCATGATTTAAATAATTTATGTTGTCCATAAATAAAACTGGATCATATAATTCAAATCAAAGTAAACCAATTGGTTTACTTGTTTCCAGGGCCGGTCCAGACGGTGGGCAACCCGGGCGACCGCTCAGGGCCCACGACTCCAGGGGGCCCAAAATTTATGGGTTATTTAGTTTATATATAAAAAAAAATTATTACCTAAATGATTTTTAGCGCCTAAAGTTGGTTGAAACTCAAATTAGCTAAAAATATAAACAATTTAGTTTGCTTGTTATTGCTAATTGAACACGTCTATATTAAAGAATAAATTATGTTTTTTTGAATATTTATTATATTTGTCTTTGAGGGGTCATTTTTTTCTTTTCGCCCCGGATATCATATATGTTTGGACCAGTCCTACTTGTTTCATTCTTACATCTACTTATCCATATGAACCGAACAAATATAAGTTTATTAAAAATAAATGCAACTCTGCCTACATGTGCGCTTACGTACTATGGACTATGTTGGTGTGGGCAAGATGCCTACACTGAAAATTTAAGCTAATGTCAATTTTGCAAATATACACTTAACACTTTATATAAAAAGCTTTCAATTAATTTATTATACAAAAATGAAATAATAATAACCACTTATTTTTCTTGATTTATATATTAAATATATATAGTTTCATTGTTATGTGTTTATTTTCGCTTAGATTCGTTTTAGATGCAACACTTGGCCAAGAAACTATCGTTGTCCTAAATGCTCCACAAAATGTTTTTGAATAACGCGGATGCAGTCAAATCAGTGGTCAAACATAACACTCGTTTTAATAAATAAGTTTTTGTATACAGAAATAAATAATTTTGACCTTGAAGTAAATAATTTTTCAATCATTTTAATTATCTTTTAAATAGTTTTTTCTATAAATCTAATTAATTTATCCACATTTATATAAAATATTTTATAAAATCTTCTTTTCCAATTATTCTATTTTTAAATATAAATTATATGTTAATATGAATATAAAAATATAATTATATCGATCTTTATTTGTATCCGGAAAATATAAAAATTATTATATAATACTTACAAAAATAAAATAAAAAGAATGAAAATATTATATTATTATTATAAAATTTACTTTTTATGGATGAGATGTCATAAATATTTAATAGAAAAAATTAAATGGTAAAAAAGTTAGAACTAAAGTATAAGTAAAGAGATAAAATGAAATATGATTAAAATGTAAGGGGTTAAATGTACAAATAATGAAAATATATTGACCCTAAATATAATTGAATGGTCAAAATGAAAAACAAAAACGATATGTAGCCCGAAGTATTAAGTGGTCAATAAGAAAAAAGTTTGCACAAACTATAAAAAAAATTGTCATCAAAAGTCTAAGAAATTAGATGTACAAATTATGAAAGCACAAAATCATATCGACCAATATATATATATATATATATATATATATATATATATATATATATATATATATATATATATATATATATATATATATATATATATATATATATATATATTCCAATAATATAAGTGGTCAATAAGAAAAAAATCTACAACAATGGTTTATAAAAAAAAAAAATTGTCATTAAAGATGCACTAAAAACTACCAAGTTAATAGAGTTGTGTGTGGATATAGTTTTAATCGATTGGTTTAGAGTTGTAGGCGATGGTTTTTCGGCGGTGAGAAGAGGAGAGGCGGACAGAGGTGGTTTTCCACTGCTGGTTCGGTGAAGGGGCTAAGAGCATCTCCAACTCGGTTTATTCTCCATTTTTTCTACCATTTATCTACAACCCTATCCCATTTATTCCCTCATTTTAGAGGAAATGAATACTATAACATCATATTTGGTGTTATACTATTCATTTCCTTCAAAATTGGGATATATTTTGAATTGTCAGTTTTAATCCTTAATTTTATATATTTACATATTTCTAATTTTTTTATCTATTAATTATTATTTAAATGAATTATTTAAGACTTATAATATTATGTTATATATTAAATTATATTAATTAATTATAAATATACAGTTTGTTTTTTGTTTTTCAAATTCATATTAAAATTTAAATACATATTGAAATTTTAAAACACAATAACGTATTTTACAAAAGCTTATAATTACGTATTATAAATATAAATATTATCTACTTAATATTATTGTAATGAAAAAAATATAGATTATATATTTATTAAAACCAAATAAATAGAAACGATGTAGTAGAAGAGTGTAGGAGGGGTTGTGAAATGGGACATTTTAATTTGTTTTATTAACAAAATAAAAACTAATAAAAAAAAAACTAAATAAAAAAAATCAGAAAGGGCAAGGGTATTCAAGTTGGCATTGGCGATGGACGAGAAAAAATACGTTACAGATAGTTCGAGTGAAAAAAAAAAATGTTCAATTTCACCAACCTACAAAAACAATTTCAGTAATTTTATCTATAATTTATTGTAAATAAATTTTACAAATATCTAATACGCGATTGTCAAAGTATTATAAAAAATATCATAAACACTCATTTATGTTTTATGTTTGTTGAAGATATTTTGGAACAAAATATTTTCCTATCTCATCACTCAGAAATATAAATAGCAAAGAAAGCAACAATTTCTCATTTGACACACATACCCACACACCAAACCCTGAAAGACAAAAAAGAAAGGAAAAAGAAGTTGATCGGAATAAGATGAAACTTGTTTGGTCGCCGGAGATTGCAGCAAAAGCTTTTATGGACACCGTTAAATCCGTAAGCCCTCTCATAATCCATCCAATTCTGGGTGTTTCTGCAAATTAAAATTGAGTCTAAGTTGGATTGTATTGAATAGTTTCTTATCTGTTTCTGATCTGCTGTCATTTTTCTTTAAAAAGTGTGAACTTTTCGAAGGATCAAGCGTGGCGGAGCTAATATCGGCGATGGCCGCCGGTTGGAACGCTAAGCTCATCGTCGAAGCATGGTCTCGTGGGGATGTGACAACAACGAGCATTGGTCTGGCAGTAGCAAGTACTCACACGTGCGGCAGACATGTATGCATAGTTCCCGATGAAGATTCGAAATCGGAGTACACCGCCGCCATGGAAAAAGCTGGACTGTCACCGGAAGTTGTTGTTGGGGAGCCGGAGGAGGCGGTAAAGGGGATGATGATCGATTTCTTGGTGGCGGATTCCCGTAAAAATAACTTTACCCGGATAATAAAGGAGGCGAAATTCGGCCACCGTGGGGCGGTGCTGGTTTGCAAGAACGCTAGCTTGACGACGGCGTCGGATTTCCGGTTGCGTAGCGTGTTTGATGGTGGATCACGGCGGATTGTGAGGTCGGTTTTCTTGCCGGTGGGAAAGGGGTTAGATATCGCTCACGTGGCGGCGGGTGAATCCGGGTCGGGTTCGGATAAAGTAAGGAAAAGCAGGTGGTTCAGGCGGGTCGATAGGCAATCTGGTGAAGAGTTTATGATCCGAAAGTAGTTTCTTTCAAACTTTCAAAAGAAAAAAAAAAATCTCTTTTTTCATTGATTTAATATTATAGTTTTCAGTCGGAATTTTGTAAATATGACCAGCAATAACAACTACTTTGGTGTTTCTGCTTCAAACCCATATACTTGTTTATTTAATAAATTTTGTTTTATTTATAAAATAATCATTAAAACATATAATTTGATAAAAACATATTTCTTTATAATTAAAATTTTGACTTTAAAGGTTATAAAACGTGTCAGCAATTATTTTCAGCAAAAGAATACCATATCTCTTATGATATCTCATCGGCATAGAAGCGTTTTCGTTTCAAGTTACTTCTTTTCAAATTAACTAATAGTGTGAAAGAACATATAATGACGATATTTTAGTTTTTCTTTGATTCAATTAATATTTAAGTATTTTATTACATCAAATGTTACAATTATCATATACCGACCAGAGGAGTATTTAATTGGAGGATCTTATGGTTGACTTTTGTAATGCCATCAATACAGTAATGAATGCAAAGGTTTTCTTGCAATTTAAGTTAAACAAGATACTTCGGGTTTTAAAAAGTTACATGAATATAAAAAAAAGGGGTTGGCTAAGATATATACACATACCCAGTTATTTAATTATATGAGTAAATTACGGGTCCCTATGTTTTTTTAGATTTAATGTTTTGTTCTTTGTTTCATATAAAAATTGTATTTTTGGTCATTGATTCGTGTAAAGGATTAATATATATATATATATATATATATATATATATATATATATATATATATATATTATATGTTTCGCTAGAATAAACAAATTAAAATAAAATGTGAGACAACTATTAAATATCAAATATATTATTTAATGTTGTTTTTTAATGTGTTATTTTTATATCATTAATTTATGTAATTTATTTTTTGAGTAAATTACTGAAATCGTCCCTATGGTTTGGTTAAAATTGCACGTTTAGTCCCTAACTTTTTTTTGCACTCGGATCGTCCCTATGGTTTGTTTTTGTTGCATTTTTCGTCCCTGTGGTTTGATTTTGTTGCGTTTTTCGTCCCTTACATAGATAAAGATAGAGACCAAACATGCAATTTTGACCAAACCACAAGGACGAAAAATGCAACAAAATCAAACCACAGGGATGATTCGAGTGCAAAATAAAAGTTAGGGACCAAATATGCAATTTTAACCAAACCATAATGATGATTTCAGTAATTTACTCTTATTTTTTTATTCAACTTTAAAAGGTTTTATTGTTATTTTTTAAACGAATAATTGAAATATTAGGATAAACAACTATCATATTATTATAATAACTACCGAAATAACAACTATATTTTAACAACTATTTGTTAAAAAAATAATCTTAAATATGATAGCAAATTTTATATAACAAGAAATTTTTACATAGAAGTAGCAGGTAAACAAGCAACAAGTTGTGCCGCAACCTTTTTTTGGAAAACGAGCAATAATCTTAAATATTATCTGCCTCAACCCCTTATCAAATTTTATACAACAATAAATTTTTACATAGACATAGCGGGTAAACGACCAATAATCTTACATATCACTGCCGCTTATTAATACCCATTAAGTATATATATTGTCTGAAATAATAATAAATTCCCCTCGTATTTTAATTTGAATCCAATTTCTTTTGTTAAAATAAATATAAGGGAAATTTTTTATTATTTCAGACAATATATATTTAATGAGTATTAACAATCGGTAGATTTTATTTAAGATTATTCTTGTAACAAATATGTTAGAAAAATGGGATCAACAGATTGCTTGGATTCTCTAAAAGTCGTGAATCACTATCAAATTGAAGTATTTCGATTGTACAGATCGAACACTCAATTGGATGAAATTCAGAGATACAAAATCATAGAATGTATGTGAAATGTTTTTCAAAAAGATGTACCAGAAAATGACCAAAAATGGCTATATCATTCATGTCTGAAAACTGTCAATAGACAGTTACAAACGGCCATATCTAATGAGATTTACAAGGGCGCTGCCCTCGGACCCCCGCTAAATGACAATGTACTTTGACATAAAGAAGATTTACAAGCAATGGTCATATCTAATGAGTTTAAGAAGATGTTGAAAGTGGGAAATGCGGTTGAATGTAAACAGCTTGTCTTGAATGAAATCTTTTGGAAGAATTGTTTAAATATAGTGAAAGTAATGACTCCTTTGTTAAAGTTTTTGCGGTTGTGTGATTCGGATGAAAAACTTGCAACTGGTTATGTTTACGAGGGAATGCGTCGGGTAAGAAGAGGGATTAAGGAATTGTTTAAGAAGAAGAAGGAATTATATAGGCGTTACACTAACATAATTGATAGTCGTTGGGATAGGATGTTAAGAAAAAGTATTTATTGTGCGGCTTATTGGTTGAATCCTGTTTTTCAATATGATCATGCAAATCTTTGTAAGAAGAATGAAGTGTTTCAAGGCGTTCTTGAAATGGTTGAGAAGACTTTTAAAGGTGATGACGTGTTAAATATTACATTAAATTTAGGGAGGTTTCGTGATGTTGAAGGTACCTTTGGTAGATCTAGTGTCGTTGCTTCTCGTAATCTTACTCGTCCAAGTATGATTTAAATTTAATGTGTCATTACTATATATAAAATATTGTATTTTCTAATATTTTTTTTTGCTAACTATATCTTTTGTAGATGAGTGGTAGAAGTTATTTGGCGGAGATATTCCGGTTTTGCAAAAGTTTGCTATTAGAATATTAAGTCAAATGGCATCTTCTTCCGATTGCGAACGTAACTAGAGTGTATTTGAAAGGATTCACACGAAACGGAGGAATAGATTGGAACATCAAAGGCTAAATGATCTTGTATTTGTTCATTATAACTTGAGTTTACAAAATAGGTATGGTAACTTGCTAAGATATACTATGCTATAAAATGACCAAGTTATATTTGAGATTTTTTTTGAATGTTTTTGTAGATTGAAGGTTGATATGAGGTCTTACGATCCTGTTGACTATGAAAATATTGATAAGACGGGATTTTGGGTGGTTGAAGAAGAGCAGGAAGGAGACCTTAATTATGATGATTTGGAAAATATGCTTGATGAGCAAGAGCATGAATCGGCTTCTGAATCACAAGGTGACCATGTTGATCATGAAGTTAATAGTGAATTTCAGTTACTAAGTGACCGCGAGATCGATGCTTATAATACTCCAATTTCTCAAGATCCATGATTTGGTTTGGTCGTAACGTGTTTGGATTTGTCTACAACTATGTTTTCTTTTGTTATTTATACTTTATGTTGTTGTTTGTTGTGTTAAGATTGATCTATAACATGTTATTAATACTCTATGTGGTTGTTTGTTGTGTTAAGATTGTTTTTTGTGTTTAGATTAAACTTTGTTGAAATCAAATTATTGGTATTATATGTCTATGTAGTATGCAGGAAAGCAAAAATATATGAAAATAAAAAAATGCCATAAACCGGGTTGACCCGGTGGTTGAACCGGTTGACCCGTGAACCGGTCATCACACCGGGTCAACTAAAAACCCGGGTTTTAAAACATTGGTGTAAATTGTATTCTCAAATTCGATTATGATTACGGCATCCCTCTTCATAGTTCGAATTGTGAGATTTGACAATTAGTCTGAACATTTTGAGCCTAAGTAACATGAGTTGTAAAATTGTTTAGACACATACAAGCTATCTAAGAAAAGTTGTTTTCTGAATACATGTCAAAGCTAGTGGGAGCATAAGTGTTATGCCAATAAGGAAATAATCATCATGTTAATGGAAGCATGATTATTATGGTAAGTGTTGCAAGTTAGCAATATTAATTATATAAAACAAGAGTTATACTTTGCAAAGTTGCAAGGGTTGAAAAATTGTTTTGCTATAATTAAGGGAGAGAATATTATACTTCATTTCAAATCTAAAGGCTTAGATTGTGGAATTTTAATCAAATTTAGTCATCTATATATATATATATATATATATATATATATATATATATATATATATATATATATATATATATTGTGTTGGAATGGTTCAACATGAGGAAATTCTATATATGGAAAGGATAATTGCATTCTCAAAATTTGGTTATGATTACAACATCCCTTTTCATAATCAAAATTGTGAGAACATGACAATTAGAAATATTATAGCAAAAGGCTAATAAAAGTATCACGTCTTTATGTAATACATTATGAATCGTGTCCCATTCGCTTCGGGTATAGGATCGATTGCATATGCTATAATGTTTGATCGTTCTAAAATTTTCCAAATGCTTAGCGCATTAAGAGGGAAAAGGGACTAGAACGGTTTTTTAACTTAAATAATTAAACAACTATCAAAGGATGATCTAAGGTTCGACAAGGGTTTGTTGCTTGTGAGTAGTTGGAAGTATAGTGTTGGATGAACCATATCGACATTATTATGAATAGATAAGATTCTATTAAGAATGAGTTGTCGTATGGCAAATATGGAAATGTTTCCATATTGGGAGTTGGAAATTAATAATTTATGTCAAGATTAGAAAATTTTATGCAAAAAGGATGTTCAAAGGAATGTGCTTTGAGTAAGAGACATCACATCTATAAAATTGTTTTGTAACAATTTCTGATAGAGTACTTAGTATTTTCATTGGCCAAGTCTTGGTGACTTTTGTGCTATAACTTTACAAAAGGATCGTTGCATAAAATGTTAGAATCTAACATATTCTAATAGTGGTAAGAAATTTGTATTCTTACACTAATAATAAGGATAAGGAATTGTGAAATGAGCATCATTGAAAAGGTTTTTAATTGATTTATTTCACAAAATATGGACCATAGGAAACATAGTTTGCATGCTCGGAGCATGGGACAACTATTGTTGTAATTCAAGTAATAAGTTGATTAGCTGAAACATTAACCAATTAATAATGAGTAATCAATATGGTGTTTAAATAAAAGTGTTTTATTTACACTCAAAGATTTTGGGACCATATAAGATTAAGTATTATTATTGTGTTTCAATTTTGCATGTTTTGACTTCTAAAATAACTGGGTTATTCAAACGTCCACGGTCGGTCATACTTTGGAAGTAGGTATGAAGAAAGACTGTAGATTGTCTAAAGAGTTTATACATAGCACACGTTTGCTGTAGAGCTCATGAGTGCTTTGATAAGATTAGAGTATAGGATTAAACCCACGCTCACGAGAATCACTCAATCGTTTTTATCACGAGTGATTATGAGTCAATAATATTGTATACTCTTAAAGCCGAGATGTGTGAGTTGTTATTTGTTGGTCGGTTGCACATTGATAATAAGAAAAGGCACCAGTAACTTGGTGTTACAAAACTTATTGTTGTGTGTGATTCGACCAGTGAATGCAAACGAGCATTTGAGTCAAAGTTTATCCATTTCTTTTACCCAAAGTGGGATAAAAGCGATATCTGTGGGCCCCTCAATAATTTAGTGATGATACCTAAGTGCTTGGCCAAGTCGAGACTAAGTTGATGTGTTCAATTGTAGTCTGTTGTCAATCGTCATAAATCAGGAGTCGGAAAACAGTATAGAAAGAATGATCGAAATTCATGTCTCGTGTCTATACAATATCTTGAGAATGGAGGAATATACGATCCCTAATCTAAAGGACACGCGTATCTGATAAGATCAGAGTTGACAACAGCTTTTTAAAGCTACGATAGTTGATCAGGTTCAGAAGTTATGCAAAATAGTTATTAGGCTTATCCAAGTGGGAGATTATTGGATTAGTGTCTGTGTCCATAACTATTTTGGTATGTACTTGACCCTATTATGAGCATGGTCCTTTTGGGTTGCCTTCACCATAGCAATATGTAGGATGAATTAAGGAGAGAAAGTTTTAATTATGATTTATTAATATATTATAAGAATAATATATTAAAGGAGAAATCATATTGTTTAATTAATATTAGTCAATAATTAATTAAGAATTAATTTTGTGGCTAAAAGAGATTAATTAAACTTAAGGGACTTATTGTGTAATTATAAGATAATTACATAGATGGGCTTATGGACTCCATAGAAGGTGGAGTGGACGAATTCTATGTGGAAACCCATTAGAAATCGTCCAAGGCTTCTAAAGAAGGAGTTCATGGGCTGCTTAGGGCTTAACTAGTCAAATTAGGGTTTCCTAGCTTGATAACCCTAATAGCCTAAGTATATAAGGTGCCCTTAGGCACCAAAAACGTGGCTAACACTTCTTTTAGGGTTTCCAGCCGTTTTTGGTGCCTCCCCTCTCTCCCCTCTTCATCCAAGTTGCTTAGTGGTGTTTGTGACTCCATTAGAGGTGCAACACTTGAGGCACTAAGCTTTCTAAAGCCAAGGATTGATTGTTATTGCTATATGACAATCAAAGGTAAGATCTAAACCCTAATTTCAGTTATAATTTATTAGATCTAGGGTTTATGGCTTTGGATAATCAATTGCGTGTTAATTAGACACACTAGATCCAAAGCTATTAGGGTTTGCATGTACACCATAGGATTGATGTATTGCTCAAAACCCATCAGTTTCTTTTACCAGTTGACCAATATGAAGTCTTCTTTTGTGTATATCATTTGAATAAACTTACCGAGATCAATCAAATAGATAACAATTGGTGATCAAGTAACAAATACATTAAATACATACAATAAATTGGTATAAACACGATAAACAATCATAAAAATCACGATTCCTGCAAATTATACAATAGTGTAGGGGTAAAAGCAATAATTGAAGTGACAGAAAAGAAATGAAATTAACCTTCAACAATATCGGATTTGGGAGCTATAGTATGCCCATATCCTTTTAACTTTTATAACTCCATGAATTTATAAGGTTGAATATACAAAGCAACGAATAGAGGTAAGAGATTAGGGCTCAGACTTTAAAAAGTTGATAGAGAACTTTTACTAAACACCTGGTAGGCAAATGTTTCAGCATTAATCGAACTTACCTCTGGTATCAAATCAGAAGTACACAACTTGACAAACCCATCTTCGTCGAGATAAGTCGCCGAACCTGAGCCAGTTCATTGATCGCATCAACGTGAGTGGTGTTTGTTGTAGAAAGAGTGGAAGAGAGGTTGTACAAAGCTTAAACCGCCTGTAGGTATCAGAGTAAATGGGAAAAGAGAGAGATGAACATGTTAAGATGGAAATCTAAAACGATATAATCAAATAGTTCACCTGATTGATGGAATCGAATGCCGTTTCTTTCATGTCGATGCTTCATTTCTCTGTGATGAAAAAATTGTTGATTTCACTTAAGGCTCCGTGATACCATCTCCGAATCTGTTGATTTCACTTAATGCATTGTTTCGAACGTCGTTTCTTGCAACATCATTGATGGAGAGGGAAGAAGATTATGAATCTATCTTCCATAATTGGTGATTAAGTTAGGATATGATTATGATTTCTGATTTCTTGCTATCGAATTTGAAACTGATCGCCGATAATTTGGTATATCAATTCAAACGTATTAAAACCTAAAGCAGGAGGGCATTTGGGGAAATTCACTTTGGTATTTTGAGCAGGAAAATCGATTGGGAAGGGCTTAGAGAATGTCACGTGTAACATCCGGAATTTCAGGTATTATATTTATTCATTTTATTTTGAGTTTTGAGGAAAAACTCGGCGAGTTGGTGCGTAGACTCGCCGAGTAGAGACGCGATTTCTCATCCGGATTAATGACCGGACTCGACAAGTCGCATTGGTGGACTCAGTGAGTCCGCGCTGTTTAATGAAACCCTAATTTCTCGGGTTTGGGGCCTATTTAAAGGGCCTTATGGCCGTCATTTGTGCTCACCATCCCCAAAGCGAAACCCTAGTGCACTTGAGCGTTTGGAGTGAGAGAAGGAGCCATTATCAACCTTGGAGGTGTTGTCTAGAAAGGGAAAGGAAGCTTTAGCCAAGAGGAAGCAAGAGGATTAACTTCCTGAAGATCCGAGGTCCAGAACATCACATTTGAGGTACCATTTTCGAACCCTTTTCTATTGAGGTGATGTTCATGTTGATTTAGGGCTTATTGAGCTCTTTTGTGGCTAGATCTAGTGCTTCCATGGTCCCTTAAGTGAGTTAGGTTATGGATCTGGACCCTTGGAGGTCCAGAGTGTTCCTTTGTCCAAGCTTTTTATGAATCCATGGAGGTTTTGGTTTGGGATCTTTGTGCTTGAGGTCAAAACACCATTTATGAGTCATTAGGTGTGATATGAGCGCCAAGACATGAACTTTACGTGATAAATAAGCTTGGAAGGACTGGGTCTATGAGTTAGTGGAACAGATCTGACCTTAGAAGGTCGTTTGGGGTTGTGCATGGAATGCACTCGCCGAGTCCATTGGCAGACTCGACGAGTTGTTGTGGGTTGTTCAGGGATTTCGAACCAGGGGTTGAGTAACCGAGTTGGGTGAGTGACTCGGTGAGTCAGAAGGGACTCAGAGGAATCGGGTCCCCATAGAGACTCAACGAGTCCACGCCAGACTCGGCGAGTTGGGGTTGACCGTTGACCATTGACCAGAGTTGACTGGTGTTGACTTGATAGGGTTAGTCAACCTTAGTTGGGAAAGTGTTAATTAGAGATGTATTGTGTTATAGGAGGACTATAGCTAGGGAGATCGAGCACTAGTGATTCCAAGGATTTACGAGTTACCGAGATACGCGAGGTGAGTCTTCTCACTATACTTTACCTTGAGTAGGTAAATAGAGTTATGTGATACAGTGTTTTATATATATTGTTTGTTGCATTTCATTCTTCTTTGTGATTTATGTTGTGCATGCTTCCAGAGTTAGAACCTGAGGGTTCACAGAGTTTGGGTGCACGGACCCACAGAGTTATAGCCTCGAGTGGCTAATATGTGTTATATGTGGTATTTTGGGGAACTCACTAAGCTTTGTGCTTACAGTGTTTTGTGTTATGTGTTTCAGGTACTAGTGAGGATCGCGGGAAGGCGCCAACTTCATCAGTACACACACAGGATTTTTATGATACGAGATCTTGGGATATTTTTTATATGTTATAAATTGAGTTTCAAACAATGATGTTTTTATGATTTACAAATGAATTATGTTTTTATAAATGCGAAAAATTATTTGGAAATTTATGGTGTTACAAGTTGGTATCAGAGCCTTGGTTTGAGGGATTCGGGTACACCTTCGGGAGTATTTGAACTCAAACTGAGGATTTGGAAAATATTTTCAAAAGAGAACCAAATTTTCTAAAAGAAGTAAAAGATTTCTAGAGAAACACAGAGCAGAAACGTGTGTACGATCAGTCAGCGCCCGAAAGGTGATTTCCCAAAATACCCTTATGTTATATGTTTATGAGATTGATATGATGTATTCTCTTGATAGAGTGGGCTAGGTATTCCTATTAGGACTAGAGTGGCCTGATTTGTGATGCCTTAGCCTAGGGAGAGGTGAACTGCTATGAGATGATTGAGAGAGAGTAGGTAGCAGCGAGGAGCTTATGAGAGATCTGTTAGAGAGTGGATTATGCATAGTAGAGTACTTGGGATTTTGGATCCGAAGAGGAGGACTTGGGGTGTATACTGATACGGTGCGGACAGTAGTATTGGGCCCGTACTATTGAAAACACCGGGGCGGTGTACAGTCCAAGTAAGAATCTTTGGGATGCCAGGGATCAAGGAGGGATGAGTTATCGAGTGCGAGTATACTCGAGTGAATTTCTAATATATCGTATGTTGTATTTCAGAGGTAGATCATGGTGAGGACACGTCTTATGCCAGAGAGCAGTGGGGCTAGTGATGAGGAGATCCGCCGGATCATCCATGATGAGGTGGCTGCGGCCATCAGGGCAGAGATACCAGAGATGTTCGGGTCTATTAAGACCACGTTGATTTAGACTTTTGACGAGCATTATGCTGCTCTTTCTGAGGCTGCTGTTGCAGCGACCACCGCAGCTGTTGCTACTGCGAGGCTGCAGGGTGGTGATGCGTTGCTGTTCCGAGAGTTCAGCAACACGAAGCCACCAAAGTTTGATGGGATGCAGGATCCAATTGCAGCGATGAGATGGGTGTTTGACATTGAGGGTTGTTTCTACACATGCTCGTGCCCAGAGCACTTGAGGGTTCGATTTGCGCTGAACCAGCTTCGCCTGGGGGCGAAGGACTGGTGGAAGTTCACGACAGCACACTATTCTCTAGCAGAGCTTGCTGCGGTGACCCGGGAGAGGTTCACCACCATGTTTCGTGATGAGTACGTTCCTCCGGTGGAACGGGATCGGTTGGCACAGGAGTTTTTGACCCTCAAGCAGGGTACAGAGTCCATTACGGTTATCACCAGGATGTTTCATGAGAGGGAGATTGTGACATCCCCATTTTCACGGCCAGAAAAGACCTATTTGTTTATGCTTTGTTTTATAAAATCAGAGTAATCTTTTAAAGAAAACGGTTGCGGAATTTGTTCCCAAAACAAGATATGATAATAACTTATCAAAACATTTCTCAAAGAGAATGTATTTTCATTTAATAATAAAACCTCGGGATGTCATGTTCCGATACAGACATATAAGCATAAACAGAACTTACATTCAATTACACTAAAGATTTACATCTGCTTTAATTTCTCAGTGCAAAGCAGCTTCGTATCGATACCTGTGATACAATTAAACTGAGTGGGTCAGGCTTAGGAGCCTGGTGAGCATATAGGGTTTTCAACCCATAATAATATAATTATTATATTCAATCATCAAACAATCAACGCAATTACCCATCCCCATTATTTTCTTTTAATCTTCCCTAAAGATATTATCCTAAGGGTCATATCCTATATCATATTTACCGCTCATCTCCTTACATTTTATATCCTTATATGCTTGTTCCTAAGAACTTTTCCTAAGGATCATCGCCTATATCATATATACAATGCTAATTCGGGGATCACTCCCTCAATATATGTCTAGTAAGGGCTAAGGTATCATCGCATGATTACACAACCACAACATCGCCTGGACTCGTAGATCATAATACGGGTTAGACTATCATCGCATGAATACGCAGCCACAACATCGCTTGGACTTGTAATTCATAATAAGGGATAGACTATCATCGCATGAATACGTAGCCACAACATCGCCTGGACTCGTAATTCATCACCTATCTATCATCACCTAATTATCATCACCATTATATCCTCACCTTTCTCTTATCACATTCTTTCAACACATATCAACTATTTCATCTACCCATGTTCTACCCAACATATTTGTAGATATAAATTACATATACAACTGATTTAAAAACTCGTATAAAACATTCATTCAGCATCCATCTCAAGTAAACAAACAATGTATAAACACATAGCATGTATTTCATAGCAAATACTTCATATCTATGTGTAAGATGAAAGTGACTATACACTCACACATATAAAAAACTTTATATTATACACATAACACGTATTTCGTATAAAATACTTCATAATTATGCGTTAGAAGAAAGTAACTACACACTCACTTGATCAGAAGATGATCGGACAGCACTACGGCTTGTAGAAGTAGTATTCTTCGGTAGATCTGAAAGATCTTCACAAAAACCGGACTTCTCGCGGACAGAGCTTCGGCTGGGTAATTGCACTTCTCGGGATCTTCGGGGCCTCAGGAATTGCTTCGGGGCTCGGGAATGATACCGGGGCTTCGGGATAATTCTTGCACGAAAAACGATGCAAAAACGCGAGAGAAAGGGAAGAAATGAGCAAAGAACTCGGTTGCCCTCGACACCCTTTTATAGGGGGCTAGAAACCCAAATCATGTTGGGCGTAATTCTAAATTACGCTGGGCGTACTGTGGATCAGATCGCTGACTCCCCCATGGATAATATCGGTTGATTTATAGTTAAATTAAATATCGAAAATATTTAATAAACTTCAAAAATTTATATCTTCCTCATACGAACTCCGTTTTCGACGTTCTTTATATCCCCGCATAGGTGAGACTATGATCTACAACTTTTGTTTAGACTCCATCGGCTAATTTTGATTTATTTTTATTATTTATTTTTAGTAGGCCGGGACAGGAAAACTCCGTTATAAAATCATAACTTCTTCATCCGATGTCCGTTTTCGCCTATCTTTTTATCGTTTTACTATAATTAATGAGATCTTCGATTCTCATTTAGATTGTTTCGACTAAAAACCGCTCGGTCTCAAATCGAGTATTCGGGCTGCATACTGCTAAGTCGAAACTTCGAAAAATTATAACTTCCTCATATGAAGTCAGATTTGGGCGTTCTTTTTATGCACGCTCATGGTTTAACGTATTCTATGACTTTCATTTATATTTCTAAGGCTAAATATCTCTCTAACGTAAATTCACTTTTTACGTCGCGCTGTGTCATGCCGGTTTTGTCGCGAAACTTTGACAGGTCATAACTTCTTCGTTATAACTCGGATTCCGGCGTTCTTTATATGTACGAAATCCTTGTAACATATACTACAACTTAGTTAAGATTATTCATTCTAAATAATCTTTCATCAAAAATTCATTTTTGATGTCTATCGTCTCTAAATTGACTAGACTTGATCTACGGGCGTTACAACGATGTTCTGCCCTGAGCACATGTCATCTGAGCAGGCACGCATGAGCAGTTATTTGAGTATTTTGCGGAGGATATTCGGGAGTTCATAGCGAAATCCTCGTACCAGACAATTGCCGAGCTTTAGGAAAATGCACGGAAGAGGGAGATCAAGCTAGAGACTCAGGCGAGGGAGGAGGCGGAGTCTCAGGGGAGGGATCGACGACCGGCACAGTCTCAGCCGGCAACCAAGCGGGCCAAGCCCGCTGATACAAGAGCAGGGAGCCAAAAGGGCCGCACTTGTGGGAAGTGCGCCAAGGGTCATGATGGAGTTTGTAGAGCTGGATCTTGCTACAAGTGTGGCAAGGAGGGGCATATGGCCAAGGACTGCCCTAAGGGGTTTGCAGTGTGTTTCCACTGCAACCAGACTGGACACCGGAAGGTAGAGTGTCTGCAGTTGTGGGGATCAGCTCAGGGAACACCTTAAGGATCTGCCCCTGCCGCCATCAGAGCTATCAAAAGTTGGCCAGTGAAGGCCGAGACACCAAAGGCGTGAAGGAGAGCCTTCCAGTTGACCGTAGAGGAGGTCCGCGCAACGCCCGATGTCGTGGCTGGTGTGTATTCCTTCATGTAATTATTTAATGTTTAAGGTTTTATGCTTATATTATGATATACGTAGGTACTTTTCTTGTGAATTCTGTACCTGCTTTGGTGTTATTTGACTCGGGTGCGAGTCGATCTTTTGTATCATTGGCTTTCAGTCGGCACATCAGCATTAATCGAGAGGCGTTGAGTCGACCTCTGAGAGTTTCCATCGCTGACGAGAGAGCAGTATATGCCACGGAGGTGATTCAAGGATGTGCACTCGATATTTTCGGTGTAGAGTTTCCTATTGATTTGGTCCTGATTGCGATGGGGGACGTCTGTGTCATCATAGGCATGAATTGGTTGAGCAGATTTGGAGCAGTTATCGACTGCGAGCGACAGCTGGTGACTATACGAGACCCAAGTGGGGGAGTTCTTACTGTGTACGGCGGGGGTACCCGTCCTGATTCAGCGTTTTGTTCGGCTGCTAGAGCGAGGCAAATTCTACAGCAGGGCTATAGCGGTTTTGTAGCATATGTGTTGGATACGAGGGTTGGTGCAGGGAGACCAAGTGCGGTTGAGGAGGTTCCAATAGTGTGTGAATTCCTAGATGTTTTTCCTGAGCAGTTACCGGGTGTGCCTCTCGAGAGGCAGTTGGAGTTTCCCATTGATTTGATTCTGGGGGCAGCACTTATCGCCAAGGCACCCTATCGCCTTGCACCTCCAGAGATGCAGGAGTTATCCTCGCAGCTTCAGGAGCTGCTGGGGAAGGGGTTTATACGGCCGAGCAGCTCGCCGTGGGGAGCACCGATCCTGTTTGTGAAGAAAAAGGATGGTTCGCACCGAATGTTCATAGATTATCGAGAGCTGAATAAGTTAACGGTCAAGAACCGTTATCCTTTACCGAGGATCGATGATTTGTTCGATCAGCTGTAGGGAGCATCTTGGTTTTCCAAGATTGATCTGGGATCTGGATATCATCAGATGAGGGTGCGCAAGGAGGATATTCAGAAGACTACGTTCAAGACTCATTGTGGGCATTACGAGTTTGTGGTGATGCCATTCGGGCTCACCAATGCGCCTGCAGTATTCATGGATCTCATGAACAGGGTATACAAACCGATGTTGGATCGTTCAGTGATTGTGTTCATTGACGACATTTTGGTGTATTCAAAGTCCCGGGAGCAGCATGAGGAGCATTTGCGGGAGATCCTCAGTGTGCTGAGATTGGAGAGGCTTTACGCCAAATTCTCCAAGTGCGATTTTTGGTTACGAGAGGTGCAGTTCCTTGGTCATCTTGTTAACCAAGAGGGGATTTTGGTCGATCCGGCCAAGATCGAGGCGGTAATGAGTTGGGAGGTGCCGAAATCTGTGACAACCCGAAATTTCCATTCTGAACAAACAATATCACTTCAATAGAAGTTATAGCAGTCACAGCAAATTTTGAGACTTTTCCATATAAGTTTGAATAATTCAGGGTTTACACTTCAGGAGATATCAGGAGAGTGGATGCACCAGGGTTTTGTGCAACTCTTTTATTCCAACACTCTATTATATTAGAGTTCATTCGAGGAATAAAATATTTTCTGCCAAAAATCTCAGTACTATAAATAGAATTCTGAACCAATTTCATTCATTATTCACTTTTACAACTAGAGAAAAGCCATTTTCTCTCTCACGGGTCTTTGGGTTTTCATCCCAAATCGTGAGTACCTCTCTCTAGTATTGTTATATAGCTCTTAATGTGTTTATAACATAGATTAGATAGCTAAACAAACTGATTTAGGAGTTTACACCCCAATGTGTTCTTGGGCGGTAAACTCCCGAAAACGATGCCTATCCCTTCCCCGTCATATGTTACTACCTTAGACTTGTATATAGGTGTAATTGGGACACGAAAAAAACAAAGAAACACTAAAGATTGGGTGTTCACGGCCCAAGAAGATCTTGGACCGTGAACTCCAAAAACTTGGATCAAAGTGTGATTTTAACACTCCTAAAGCTGTGGATAATTACCTATGTTTACTCCTACATAAATTAAGGAGTTAAACACATCCAAAAACCCATCTTTTGAGAGTTTACGGCCCTATGATTGTGCTTGGGCCGTGAACATCAAATTAAGGCACCAAAGTGTGCCTAAGGCCTTCATTTGCTTTAGGTAAAAGTCTAGAACCTATCCTACATGTGTATGAGACTTGAAAGCATCAAAAACATCCTTCCATAAGAGTTTACGACAGTAAACTCAAAGGGATTTGGCCTTTGGGCCGTAAACTCCTCAAAGGAGTGTATATATGCCCTAAACTCTTCCAATAATTAAACCACCGAGTTGGAATACTTCTAGGGATCATTTAGAACCTCAAAACACAAAATAACACCAATTTTAGGAGTTTACAGCCGTAAACTCAAGAGTTTACGACCGTAAACTCCATGTGTGGGATTATATGGAGAGTAAACTCAAGTATGAGGTCCTTTGGAACCCTAAACCGATTTGCCTTGTCCCACAACAACTTAGATGCAATCCTTAGGGCTTATAACACTTATATAAAGTGTTTATCATGTTCTAGGATGTCTTAACATTTACAATTAGTAATTTAATACTAATTGGGTGCATATATGTATGATTATATGTTCATTAGGATCATAGTGTGTGTACAAGTCCTCACTTGACACCTAACAATCCGACACCGTTCAGTGCATCCAAACCACCATCTACAGGTGAGTTCATACCCCTTAATCAATGTTTTAAATGATTTTAAATGCTTTAATGGGGTGGGGGGGAATACAAGTAGAAAACAGTATGTTATTAAACCAATCTTATGTATTTTATAACTGTGTTTTCACTCAGTAGATTTCACATACTTCAAAAGGTGACACATGAAATGGTTTTCTATCTTAAAATACCTTGATAAAAAAAGTATTAGTTTTGAAATGTTTATTAAAACGACATCAAGTCACTCTTAATTATTGTTCAAAACTCCTAGATATCTTGCAAAACCATTATTTTTACCTTCTTGAGCAAAACTACACTTATACGCATATGATCTTATATATGTATTGATGTTATAGTTTCCATCCTTCGTTCAGTTTCCCACACCATGGTGTATCGAGGGTGCATAAATCTACTTGAACAACCAGTTACTTTCCAGTTAATTATCATAGGGATAGTTAGAAGAAACAAAACATTATTTCTATTACAAGGAATCACACAAGAGTCAGTTCATTCATGAGTCTATACCAGTACCTTACATGATACATGAGTACAAATACCTAGGATTACATGATACATGAGTACGTTTACATAGCTACATTTATCTGAATACGCTTACATGAATACCATACATGAGTACTGTTACTTAGATACATTATCCTGTATTCACTTACCTGGATACTTGTACCTAGATTTATTAGGAAGATTTATTCGTACCTTCTGTGTAAATTTTCCTGCCTATCCTTGTTCGATGGGATGTTTAGACGGGACTAACCATTCCGGAACCCAGTTGTTAGCAACACTGGGTGATGAACATCTACGAATGTCTAAGGTTATCACTTATAATAGGTGAATCGATATCGAAACTAACCATTCCTCCATCATATTGTTGCAACAGAGGATGAGATGAAAATCTTCGGATGATTATTAGGTTAACGCTTATATTAGGAGTCGGCCATGGGACTAACCCTTCCTCCAACCTGCTGCTACTACAGAGGAAAATTGGACAATCTTCGGATGTTCATTAGGTTATACATGTCGCTTACTGCGATGGTGTGTTAGTCCTGGTAACCAGGGATAACACTTACATGATTATATTTTTCCTATTTACTTTATTTTCTGATATATTCACATAAACGATGAGTTAGACTACGTACTTTTAGTACTAGTCAATAGAAAGGAAAAACTATCATTTTACTTACAGTTAATTTAGGTCTTGGTAGAAGACTATCATATTATTTTCCTATTTTACTTTATTTTGTGATATATTCACATAAACGATGAGTTAGACTACGTACTTTTAGTACTAGTCAATAGAAAGGAAAAACTATCATTTTACTTACAGAACATTTAGGTCTTGGTAGAAGACTATCATATTACTTTCCTATTTTACTTTATTTTGTGATATATTCACTTAAACGATGAGTTAGACTACGTACTTTTAGTACTAGTCAATAGAAAGGAAAAACTATCATTTTACTTACAGAACATTTAGGTCTTGGTAGAAGACTATCATATCATTTTCCTATTTTACTTTATTTTGTGATACATTCACATAAACAAAGAGTTAGACTAAGTACTTTTAGTACTAGTCAATAGAAAGGAAAAGCCATCATTTTACTTACAAAACATTCGGGTCATGGTAGAAGACCACATTTCATACTTATATCAACTGTTCTATTTAAAGATTTATACAACATTCTTAACAGCATTCCAAAATAGGACAATAACACCTAAATACTTATGAATTATCCAGCTTTAGAGCTGATACTCGCTTTCAAAATAACGTGTATTCTCAGGTCATCAGTTAGACAGGTGCGATGGCCAGGTTTTTGAGAAGACGGAGCACAGTCAAGACTCATCTTATTTTGATTATTTATTTTATTGTTGTACATTATGAAAGAACACACATGTATTAAAACTTTACTTTTAATGTAATGGATGGTGTTGTTGCTTGCTTACTACTTTACACTGTTATGATACTTCACATGACGTCCTCCACCCCGGAAGGTTTCCTCCGTTCTTGGTTTTGGGGTGTGACAAAATCTCCTTTTGAGATCAGGAGTTTTCTAGGGTTGTCCGGCTATTATCGGAGGTTCATCAGGGATTTCTCCAAGATTGTTGTTCCTCTCACCAGATTAACCCGGAAGGGTGTGGTGTTCAGCTGGGACCCAGAGCAGCAGACCTCATTTGAGACTCTTCGTCAGAGATTATGCGAAGCCCCGGTGTTGACTCTTCCAGAGGGGTTGGAGGACTTCGTGGTGTATTGTGACGCATCGATATCTGGGTTGGGCACGGTGTTGATGCAGAGGGGGCATGTGATTGCATACGCATCGAGGCAGCTGAAGCCCCATGAGGCAAGATATCCCACCCACAATCTAGAGTTGGGGGCTATGGTGTTCGCCCTAAAGATTTGGCGCCATTACCTGTATGGGGTTCTGTGTACGATATACACGGATCACAAGAGCTTGAAGTATTTGATGGATCATTAGAATTTGAACATGCGTTAGAGGAGATGGTTGGACGTGGTACATGATTATGATTGCGAGATCCTGTACCACCCGGGCAAGGCTAATGTGGTGGCCGACGCCCTGAGTCATAGAGCAGAGAGCGCCCCGATTCGGGATATTTGTATGAGATTGACAGTGATGACTCCGGTATTGGACACCATCAGAGGGGCTCAGGCTGAGGCAGTGAGACCGGAGAACCACAAGAGAGAGCAAGTTATCGGGCAGGTGACGAAGTTCGTGACCGATAGCAGAGGGCTTATGACATTCCAGGGTTGGATTTGGGTACCGTTTGTTGGAGGAACGCGTACTATCTTGATGGAGGAGGCATATAAATCGAGATTCTCGATCCATCCCAGAGCCACTAAGATGTTTCTAGATCTTAAAAATGAGTATTGGTGGCCCTGTATGAAGAGAGATGTAGCATGGTTCGTTGAGAGGTGCTTAACCTATCGCAAGGCTAAGGCTGAGCACCAGCATCCGCATGGCAAGTTGCAACCCTTGGAGGTTCCCGAGTGGAAGTGGGAACACATCACCATGGATTTTATCACCAAATTGCCGAGGACTTCTAGGGGTGTCGATGCAATTTGGGTGATTGTGGACAGGTTGACGAAGAGCGCTCACTTCCTTTCCATCAGTGAGAGCTCTTCTGCTAAGAGGTTGGTAGAATTGTACGTGAGAGAGGTGGTATTGCGACATGGGGTGCGAATTTCGATTGTCTCAGATCGAGATGTGAGTTTCACTTCCAGATTTTGGAAGAAATTCCATGAGGAGTTGGGTACGAGGTTGCATTTTAGTACCGCATACCACCCACAGACTGACGGTCAGAGTGAGTGGACGATCCAGACGCTCGAGGACATGCTTCGAGCTTGTGTGCTAGATTTCGGCAGAAGCTGGGACATGTACTTGCCCTTAGCGGAGTTTTCCTACAACAACATCCATCATTTGAGCATTGGTATGCCGCCCTTTGAGCTGTTGTATGGGAGGAGGTGTCGGACCCCCATTTGCTGGGGAGAAGTAGGGCAGCGTGTGATGGGAAGTTCAGAGATTGTGCTGCAGACGACATAGCAGATTTAGCGGGTCAGACAGAGATTGTTGACCGCTCAGAGCCGCCAGAAGAGTTATGTGGATAGATGACGATCCGAGCTTGAGTTCTAGGTCGGTGACTATGTTCTCCTGAAGGTATATCCTTGGAAAGGAGTGATTTGATTCAGGAAGAGGGGCAAGCTAGGGCCCCGGTATATCGGGCCGTTTAGAGTAATCGCGAGGGTGGGCAAGGTAGCGTATCGCTTGAAGCTACCTGCGGAATTAGAGCGGATTCATAATACTTTCCATGTGTCTCAGTTGAGGAAGTGTATAGCCGACGAGTCGGCGGTAGTGCCGTTAGAGGACATTCAGGTGGATGCGAGCCTGAACTACACGGAGAGACCAGTTGCGATTGTGGATCGGAAGATCGAGGTTCTGAGGAACAAGGAGGTGCCTCTGGTTCAGGTCCAGTGGCAGCTTTGGAAAGGGTCGGAGCTTACTTTGGAACCGGAGCGTGAGATGCGTGTGCAGCATCCGGAGCTATTTCAGGGATGAGACTTCGAGGGCGAAGTCAGATTCAAGTGGGGGAGAATTGTAACATCCGGAATTTCAGGTATTATATTTATTCATTTTATTTTGAGTTTTGAGGAAGAACTCGACGAGTTGGTGCGTAGACTCGCCGAGTAGAAACGCGATTTCTTATCCGGATTAATGACCGGACTCGATGAGTCGCATTGGTGGACTCGGCGAGTCCGCGCTGTTTAATAAAACCCTAATTTCTCGGGTTTGGGGCCTTATGGCCGTCATTTGTGCTCACCAGCCTGCAGAGCGAAACCCTAGTGCACTTGAGCGTTTGGAGTGGGAGAAGGAGCCATTATCAACCTTGGAGGTGTTGTCTAGCAAGGGAAAGGAAGCTTTAGACAAGAGGAAGCAAGAGGATTAACTTCCTGAAGATCTGAGGTCCAGAACATCATATTCGAGGTACCATTTTCGAACCCTTTTCTGTTAAGGTGATGTTCATGTTGATTTAGGGCTTATTGAGCTCTTTTGTGGCTAGATCTAGTGCTTCCATGGTCCCTTAAGTGAGTTAGGTTTTGGATTTGGACCCTTGGAGGTCCAGAGTGTCCCTTTGTCCAAGCTTTTTATGAATCCATGGAGGTTTTGGTTTGGGATCTTTGTGCTTGAGGTCAAAACACCATTTATGAGTCATTAGGTGAGATATGAGCGCCAAGACATGAACTTTACGTGATAAATAAGCTTCGAAGGACTGGATCTATGAGTTAGTGGAACAAATCTGACCTCAGAAGGTCGTTTGGGGTTGTGCATGGAATGCACTCGCCGAGGCCATTGGCAGACTTGACGAGTTGGTGCGGGTTGTTCAGGGATTTCGAACCAGGGGTTGAGTAACCGAGTTGGGTAAGTGACTCGGTGAGTCGGAAGGGACTCAGTGGAATCGGGTCCCCATAGAGACTCAACGAGTCCACGCCAGACTCGGCGAGTTGGGGTTGACCGTTGACCATTGACCAGAGTTGACCGGTGTTGACTTGATAAGGTTAGTCAACCTTAGTTGGGAAAGTGTTAATTAAAGATATATTGTGTTATAGGAGGACTATAACTAGGGAGATCGAACACTAGTGATTTCACGGATTTACGAGTTACCGAGATACGCGAGGTGAGTTTTCTCACTATACTTTACCTTGAGTAGGCAAATAGAGTTATGTGATACAGTGTTTTATATATATTGTTTGTTGCATTGCATTCTTCTATGTGATTTATGCTATGCATGCTTCCAGAGTTAGAACCTGAGGGTTCACAGAGTTTGGGTGCACGGACCCACAGAGTTATAGCCTCGAGTGGCTAATATGTGTTATATGTGGTATTTTGGGGAACTCACTAAGCTTTGTGCTTACAGTGTTTTGTGTTTGTGTTTCAGGTACTAGTGAGGATCGCGGGAAGGTGCCGGATTGATCAGTACACACACGAGATTTTTATGATACGAGATCTTTGGATATTTTTTATATGTTATAAATTGAGTTTCAAACAATGATATTTTTATGATTTACAAATGAATTATGTTTTTATAAATGCGAAAAATTGTTTGGAAATTTACGGTGTTACATCACGTGGTAAAAATCTACTTATTTATTAGATTAGGGTATATATATATATATATATATATATATATATATATATATATATATATAAAATTTAGATAATTAACTTAAAATCTAAAATAATTTTATAAGAAATCTATACAAAGTCTATTAAAATAAAGAACAAATTAAATTGTTATATAATAATAATAATAATAATAATAATAATAATAATAATAAACTGTTCAAAAAAAATGAAAAAGCAAAATGTAAATTAGTCTTTTTAAATGAAACAAGACTAGAAGTGCAATATTCATACACCACATGATGCAATCTATCAATTCTTAAATTAAGAACCAAAACTATGAAACACATAGGGATCTTTTGTGTAATTTACTCTTTAATTATTCTGTTTGAATTACATTACTTAAAAAAATTAATTATAAATAGTTAATCAAAAATTTATTTTTAATAAAAGATACCTTATCTAGTTAGAAACATTAGAGTTTTAATTCTCTTACAAAAAGAAAAAGCCAAGAAAATCATATGATAATACAAACAAGAAGACAAATATAAATGAACCCTAGTGGATGGAAACTATTTAATTGATTATGATATAAATTGGTTAAAGATTAAAATGGCAAGCGGAAGGTATTATAAATAAATCATATTTGGGTGCAACTAAGGTCGGTATATAACTATATATATTATGGGTATCAATTGCGTCCTTCTCAAGACTAGCAACCAAATTTTCTCTACTAATAAATCTATTAACACTAACTATTTAATAATTGTTTTATTTATATGTTTATATGACAGTAACCATATATTATATCACATCTAATCCAAAATGTCATTCTTAAATACTAATATCATAAGCTTATATCACATCTGATCCAAAATGTCATTCTTAAATACTAATATCATAAGCAAGGACCTACTTATTATTTATTTATTTCATAAACTCTTAACCATTAAGTAGATTTAAATTCACAAAATACCCATAATTTATATATTTTCGTGTCTAAATGAAAAAAACAGAAAAAAACTCACAAACTTTTTTTTTTTTATCGATATTCAGTTTACAAGCCAACTTCCGATAATATACATTTTTTTTTCCAAAAAACCTCACTTTACCCCGACTTTTTTTTAAATGACCAAAAGGTTAAAAAAAAAAACGTTTTTCTAGTATGATATCTTATATGCTTACATATAAAACAACAAAAACAATAAGTAAGGGGTTGGCTAAATGGACACCCAATTTTACCATTTAAACACCCTATATAGTTTTTAAAGTATTTATATTGGTTAAAATTGCATTGTTTTTTTGAAAAAGATGATTAAAAATGGTTATCTATAGGTTGACTTTTGATAAATATATTTATAGGATGTCTAAATAGCAACATGCTTTGTAAGATATTTGGTATCTGACGACTTCTTTGTTTTGAGATGATAAATATCATTTACATGTGTATATATGCGAAAGATATTCTTGGGAAAAAGTTGGAACGTAGGGTTTATGATTTCAAGGAGACTAAAGATGTATTTATAATCTCTATGGGGTTAGGTGTTTGGAGGTTTTAATCACCAAATGACAGCCCCACTTCTCTAAAAGGATAAATGTTATATGTAAGATTAGATAAAGAGGTATAATGGGATGATGGATTGATGGTATAATAAGGGTTAAAAGATTGTGGTATGGTTTTTTTCCCTACGTATAATAAACCATGAGTGTTATATGAGATACATTGTAACATCCAGTCTCTGAGAGGTTTTTTATTTTGGATTTTGGCTTAGCCACGGCATGGTGATGAAGGCACCATGACATGGTATTATGTAACATCCGAATCTTGGTATGTTTCCTTTTAGCCCCTCAATGCAAATTTGTTAGCAATTTGGTCCCTTGCTAGTACGCGGGCCGTACTCTATGAGTACACTTAGTGTACCAGCCCATTCTTGACCGTAGGTTCCACCCACGTACGCGGGGCGTATGTGGAGTATGCATGGCGTACGTGTTGCATGGGCAAACCCTAATTTGTAGGGTTTGCACCCTATTTAAATCTCATTATAACACCTCTTGGACATTTTTGACCAGCCTCCATCTTCCTTTACCCTGAAAACAAAACCCTAAGTGCCTCTTGTGAGTTTTGAGCTTATAAGTGTGATTTTGGTGGTGTTTTAGTGAAAGAAGAAGAAGAAGAAGAAGAAGAAGAAGAAGAAGAAGGAAAAGAAGAAGAAGAAGAAGAAGAAGAAGAAGAAGAAGAACTCTTGGTGGTTGCTTGAAGGGATAACTTGATCTTGTATATCCAAGCTTACCTTCACATTTGCAAGCCTTTTGAGGTAAAAAGCTCTCACCTTGATGGTTATTTGTGTTAGATCTACTTTATGGTGTTATTTGTGCATTTTTTTAGTCTACTGAGCTAAAGATAAGCTTTTGATCTACTCCAGAATCAATGGATGCTAGATCTTAGCTGTAACACCCCGACTCCCAGGTATATTTTTAAAAGCTTTATATTCATTTTATTGAAGGAACTCGACGAGTTGGAGGCCCCAACTCGTCGTGTCGTACCTAGTTAACCCTCGTGATTTTATGAGGTCTATTCGACGAGTTGGAGGACACCAACTCGACAAGTAGAGGTTGTGCATTGAAACCCTAAATTTTAGGGTTTGCACCCTATTTAAGGAACTTATGGGCCATTTCTAGCCTCCCACATCATCATTACAACCAGAGGAAACTCTAGATCGAGTCCTAAATCCCCATTGTGTGTGTTGAGAGATTAAAAGGTGTTATTTGTTGATGTTGGAAGGGAAAATTGAAGAGTGAGGAGCTTGGATCGAAAAGGAGGAAGTGGATCTATCATCTACTTCGTTTTGGCAACCAATCTGAGGTAAAAAGCTAACACCTTGACCCTTTCATGCTTAGATTTTCTTCTATGGACATTTATGGTAATTTTTGGGGTTTAATGGATCCACTCCTGGGTTTGAGCTTGTCACGAGGACATGGTCTCAGATCTGGACTCTTTTAGGCCGAAAATTCATAAAGCTATCAACTTTATCTTGTATGGGACTCTCACCATGCCCTAAACCTCATTTTAGACTTGGTTTTGGTGTTTTAAGCACTTAAGACCTTACATGCACATAAAGTTTGCAACTTTACGTGGAATCTGTACCTTAGGAAGCTAGATCTACAATTTGGAGCTTTGGGGTAGCTTAAAAACATCTGAATGACAAATGGATTGAAGGGACTCGACGAGTTGCATGGTCAGCTCGACGGGTCAGATGAAGATTGGCTGTTGTTGGTTTCTGCAAGGACTCGGCAAGTCAGTGAGATGAATCGACGAGTTAGTTAGGGTTTTCCCGATATTTGTACACACATGGATTCGACGAGCTGGCTGGAAACTCAGCGAGTTAACTAGGGTTTTCGCAAATTCTCGAGTTCTGGAAGGACTCAACGAGTTAGTGAGCTACACTCAAAGAGTTGGGTCAACATGGACTGTTGACCTTGATTGTTGACTTCGACTTTGACCAAGGATTGACCAGTTTGGCTTCTGGGAGTATTTTAGTAATTTGGGAATTTATGAAAGTGAATCATTGGTGGATGTAGGTGGTTGAGTTTGGAGTTGTATTTGGGGAATTTGACATTTATCATCCCGAGCTACTGCTAGGTGAGTTGTCCTTACTATACTTAGGGGTCGAAGGCACCAAGGCCGACCCATTGGATCTGATCTCCTAGTAGTTGGTGATATGTTGAGTACGAGTTAGTTATGCATGCTAGTTTACTATGCCAGTTTGGTAGATCTATAGGACTACATGCGTTATTGTCTGAATATCTTTATGTGCATTTAGTTATTATATGTCGACATGTTTTGTGGGATGGGTTGAGGTTGTACTGCTCTGTGCAGTAGCCAACAAACCTTGGAGTATGCCAGATATGAGCTGAGGGCTAGGCAGGGCATGCCAGAATCATATTGAGGACTCCTGAGCACTCCATGTACGAGCTGAGGGCCGGACAGGGCATACCAGGCTCCTATTATGGGCTAATCTTTTGTATTCCAGTTTAACGACTGAGGGAGCAAGCCAGTCATAATTCGTGAGCTCGAGAGCAATCCAAACTTATGCTATGTGCTCGGGGGCAAGCCAGATGTGAGTTGTGGGCCCAGAAGGCAAGCCAAACTCACATTGTAGGCTCGGGGGTAATCCAGTCTGTAGAGCTGTGGACTCATTACATGCTGTTATGTGTATATGTGTTATTTGCTATGTATTAGTATTTCGGGGGAACTCACTAAGCTTGGGCTTACAGTTTTGGATTTTTTTCAGGTACTTCGGATGATCGCGGGAAGGCGAAGGCATGATCGTGCACCTCCTAACATTTTATGACTTTGTTTCTGGGATACTCTGATATGGAACTATTTTGAAAACAAATTTGTAATACATATTAGTTTTTGAAAGTTTTAAAAAGTTTTAAATTGGCTTGAATTTTATGGATGTTACATTAGATCCATTTAGGCTCCATGTTCATAAAAATGCAAGCTTTATGGAAGATATTGGTCCATCCAATCATTAAGATCTTTATTACACTCCTTTTTGAGCTTTGAGTCCCATTAAGACATACATGAGTGTAAAGTTGCCAACTTTACGTGATAAGTCACCTTTAGGAACCAGATCTAAGAGTTTGGAAAAAGGTATTAACTGTTTAAGTGCTTAATGAAGAGAATTAGTGGTCAGGGAAGTATGTTGGGCGTACGAGCTGAGTATGCCCCATGTACTCAGAAGATGGGTATTTGGGCTCGGTAATCCTCGATATTGCACCATAATTTGGGTTTGTAAGTTTGGGCCTTGTTAGGCTATTAGACTTATGTGTTGGACTTTGGACTAGTATGTTGGGCTTCCTTGGATTTAGGCCCACGATGGGTTTTGAGCCCAATTTGGAAGATTTGGCCATAACTGGGCTTTGGGCCTTTTGAGTAGTTGATTTGGGCCTTGGCTTTGGGCCAAGTTTGAAAAAGGGTAAAAATGGTCTTTTACCCTGGTTATGGGTTAAATAGCCTAAATTCTTTATGGGTCGATATCAATTAATAATTAGATGTTATTTAACGATGATAGCACGGGGATTTTTCCAGACGAGCAAACAAAGATCCATTTGAGTGTTTCAGCAACTAGAGGTGAGTCTCCTCACTGTGTTTAGCAGGTCGAAGGAACCAATGTCGTCCCATGGTTGTTATGTTAGGATGCTAGATGTCTGCATGAATCTTGCATGTGTTATGTGCTTGCATGCTTACCGGGCGGGGCCCGATGACCATTCTATATCCTATTTAACTTTGTGATTATTGCATGTGCTATGTGTTTATATTTTATATGTTTGTATGTATACCAGGTGGGGCCCGATGATTGATAGATCTGTATACTGAGTGTAGCTCGGTGCCGGGCGGGGCCCATTACATGTTTATTATGTATGGTATGTGGTATTTTGGGGAAGTCACTAAGCTTTGTGCTTATAGTTTTTATTTTATGTTTCAGGTACTTCTGGTTCGCATGGGAAGAGCCCAAGATGATTGCAGTGCACACACCACCTCATTCTGCATTTTGTGATTACTCTGATGTTTTATGATGTATTTGATACACTTTGTTTCACCATTTTTATGATGATGTTTTAGATAATAGTTTTATTAAATTAAAAATGAAAATTTTGGTCTTAATATTGGGATGTTACACATTATCTGTTGGAGGAACGTGCTACTGCGAAGTGACATGTCGTGGCAAGGACGTCGTGGCTATTTTTGTCCAAATCCCTAGATTTTTGGGTTTGTGCGCTATTAAAAGGCACTAACTCCTAGGGTTTCCTTATTTGACAGCCTCCACCCTCTGGGAATCTGCCCCACAATACCCTAGCCTCCATATGTGAGTTTTGTGTGTGTGAAGCCACTTTTGTAAAGGTTAAAAGAATAAGGAGCTCTTCTTGGTGTTTGTATGCTTGGTTCCAGCCTAGATCTTTCATCTTTATCACATTTATGGTCTTTTGTAGGTATAAAGTCTTCACCTTGCTCATTATCTCTCTAGATCTTGTTCTAGGTCATTTTATGAGCTTTTTGGTACAAATCTTATTGTTCTTGGAGTTTTGAGCGACCCAGAACCTTAGAGTGATCTATTTAGTTTCTGGACCATGTTGGTGGTTAGAAAAATGAGTTGCATAGCCTAGTTTAGTGTCCATGCCTTTTGTCTAATCATTAAGAGCTTAGATTTGGAGATCTTGGCTTATTGGGATTTCTTAATGAATAAATTTGGAAATTTTATCCATCAAGACCTTGAGAAGGTTCAAATACGAGTTTTGTAGCTCATGGGATTAAGGGTTAAGAGCTTAATCCAATAAGCTATGAGAGTTCAGTTCCTACGATGTGACAGTCTACTTGCCACGACATGGTGGTTGGTGTCACCGCGACTGTCTTGTTGCAAACCTGCCACATCGCGGTGTTTGTGTGACCATGATGTGGAGGTTAGCTGGGTGTAAGAAGCATGTAACGGATAATAATAATAATAATAATAATATTGCGCTATAGCAACATCTAATACTCCTATAGTATTTTAATTGTTTAGATCTGGTTCTTAGAGTGTTGTGTATAGGGTGTAGTTAAGTGGTTAGATTTGTTGCCCACTATGACTATCCCCCGGTATGTATAAGTCACTTCTCGGAGAGATATAATCAGGCTATATCCCTCCCAGACTTGATTCACATATACTAATGCATACTCATAGTGTACAACTCCTCTTCTTTTACTTTATATTCTCCTAGTTATGACACTATGCGAGTATGTAATGCATGCATGTATACTTAAATCAATAAAACTATTTATTTTCTACAAGTATAACCAATTGAAAAATACTCTAAATCAGAGACTTTTAGTCCCAAATGTGTATATATTTTGTATATCTTATGTGTTTTGATATACTTAATTCACTATAAACCGTGCTCTGATACCAATCTGTCACACCCCCAAACTAAGGATGGCGGAAACGTCTGGGGTGGAGGACTTCATGTATAGTATCATAACAACAATTCAATATTGATTAAAGTAAGCACAACCAACATATATATAATTGAAAGAGTTACATCATTGTATGAATTACATGTTTCCAAATCAATTACAATATGTTGACAAAATGTGAAATGTTTGACGCCTTAACGTCCCATCCTCAAAAGCACTTGGTTACCTGTTTGGTGATTTCCTGAGAATACAAGTTGTTTGAAAAAGTGTCAACACAAATGTTAGTGAGTTCATACGTTTTTGTATGTAGTTATGAATACCCTTTTTTTTTTTTGTAAAAATGGTATTTGTTCCAGAAAATCCAACATTTTCATTAATGTGTAAATGTAGTCTTAAAACCTACAGACCGAAATGTACAAATAATTTGTCATATTTATAGTAAAGCAATGCAAGTTTAAATCGACATAAACTCGTTTGATTTCAATGAAATCCCCGTAAATTCTATGTTTGTTAATACTTAATGTGAGTTATTATAACCATGCTATGACCTAGATGGCCTGAAACGACGTTCTTCAGGCGTCGGAAATGTTATGATATTTGTTACCCCAGACCTGCCGGTCTAGCTGTTGCATGCAGCTAAGGTGTGGGTTTGTCGGACCCAATATAGATCTATATACAACTATCACACTTTCTTTCCGAGAGACTCTGGTTACAATACAAGACTTTTTGTAAATTGAAGCGAATGTCTCACAAAAGTCATTAACGAATTTACATGTAACAAAATGAAAACCCCTTTTTGTATAAGTATACCCTTTAGTAGTGGGTTTGTTATGTAAACTTTTCATAAAATATACCTATTATAGTTTATCCTAACTGTTTTCAACATATTTGAAACATAAACTATACATATTATAGTTTATCCATAACATTTGTAATGCAATAGAACCCCATTTTATGTGAGTTGAATGTATAACAAAACATAACTATGTCTATCATTCATTATATTGTATTAACTGTAATGACATAGAACTCTTACAATCTCGTGATTATTCCATTTTATATAAATATTCCACAACAGAAAACAAAGGTAAAATATGAAACCATCAAAGATTAACACTTTGCTCAACATGTTACAAAGTGTAATGAATGTTGCAAGTTGTCAACTTGTTTTTAACATTTCTGCACTATTTTGGAAAAATCACAGAAAAATCATAAGATTCCGAAAAATGGATCCGTAAACTCTGCAAGTTTAGAATATGTGTCTAGTTTGTTCATAAATTTTATCATGATTTTTAGATGTCTCTAACTTGTGTGAAAATTTCCATATTCACAGACTGGTGTGGATTCGTAGCTACAATGATAGGCAATTTTGTATAACTTGCCAAAAATTGTAGAAAAATCATATGAACATGTGCAAATAGTCATTTTAAAGGTATAAACCTGAAATATTTTCATCTAATACAGTTTTGAAAACTAAAATGTTTAAGTTGAACAAAACAGTCTATGAATGGAGTTAAACTTTTCTGATGAAAGTTGTTGGATAAGTTTAGTTATGTTCTTAGTGTTTTAACTTGTATTCCCCCCTTAAAAATTAAGAAAAAAAATGATAAATTACGGGGTATGAACTCACCTTATGTGATTTCAGTGGATGGATGTTGAGGAAAAGGAGTGTTCAACTCAAGAACACTTAGAAGATTGTCTTGAAGATTAGAGAATCTAACACAAATGTGATGGAATTTGTGTGAGCAATCTATGATTTTGATTAGGAGGATGTGTAATAATCATAGGAAAGATGATGATACTTACCAAATAAAGGAGAAAAGCCTGGGGTATGCCTTGAAGTTCTCAAAATTGAGGGAGAAGGATGAGAGAGTTTGGAGTGTGATTCTTGGTGGAAATGAGAGAATGAATGAAGTGTGAGGAGAGAGGATGGATGTTTCAGCTATAAGAACATGGAAATGGCTGGAAATGATGAGAAAGTACATTGACATAACCTAGGCATGGTGGAAGGAGTGTGGCTGGTCATGGAGTGGGTGTGGGTGGTTGCTTGTGTCATAAGCTAAAGGAAAGTCAACATTCCACCCTTTGTACTTCACCCACTCTTCTTGGATAAGGTTTATTTTCAAAAACGTGATTCATTAATAAATATGGGACCTTATATGTTAAAATAAATTTTTGGGTGAAAATCCCGCATTAAAATGATGAAAAACGGGCTTAAAACGAAGTTTGGGTCAAAAACCGGCAATCTGGACCGAACTTGCGAGGTTCGGCCCTAAGGAAGTGAGAACCGAGAGTAGAGAAGGAAGGAACTGAGAGTAGAAAAGGGAGGACCAAAGGTGCGAGGGGAGGAAAAGGAGTAGGAAGCAAGGCTCGGTCTCGGCTGAAGGCGAGGCTCGGTCTCAGCTGACGGCGAGGCTCGGTCTCGGCTGAAGGCGAGGCTCGGTTCAGAGGGAGGTCTCGGTCCCCTAGGGTTCGACTCCCAATAGGGGTTTCGGCTCCTTAAGGTTGTTTTTCGCGTAGACTTCCGTTTTGAGCTGTTTTTAACCTAGTTAAGGGTCAGGATGACCCAAATGATTATAAAAAGTTACGGGAACTTTTGAGAGAGATTTGGGAGAGATTTAAAATAGAGAGAGATAGAGTGAAAACGATTGAGAGAGGTTTTGTTTGTGACATTTTTGAGTATCCGGCTTCGCAACGCAAGGTCCCTAAACCCCATTAAGCCATGTTTAAGGGTCCTACACACTCCCGATGAGTATGAAACATGGTTTTATCGGTTTGGTTCGTTACTTACCATAGTTTTAGGTTAAAGAAATCTATATATAAAATCTTTTCAATTGGTGATTTCTCATTAGAATAGCGAGTTGTAAAGTAATTTCATAGCGTAAACCCTAGTATAAAAGGGTTAAATGAGTTGACTGGTTTGACCCGTTGACTTTGTTTGACTTTGACTTGACCAGAATTTGACTGCTGTCACACATAAAGGCTTCCAAGAAATGTATTTTTCATTATTTTGGGGACTTAGACAAAGGGATCCGTTATACCCTGTAACATCCCAATTTTCGAGACCAAAAATTTTGCATTTAATTATGTTACCCATAAAACAGTTTACTTAAAAACATCATTGATATCATATCAATCCATAAAACTATTGGATTAGTGTCAAAGTCCATAACTGTTTTGGTATGTACTTGACCCGATGGTGCATGGTCCTTTTGGGTTGCCTTCACCAAAGCAACGTGATAGGATGAATTATGGAGAGAAAGGATTAAATATGATTTATTAATACATTATGGGAATAATATATTAAAGGAGAAATCATATTGTTTAATTAATATTAGTCAAGAATTAATTGGTAATTAGTTTTGTGACTAAAAGAGATTAATTAAACTTAAGGGACTGGAATTGTAATTATAAGATAATTACAATTTGGGCTATGGATTGCCTTATATTAAGGAGTGGACGAATTGTATGAGAAAGCCCATGAGGAAATCGTCCAAGGCCTTAAGGAAAGGAATCTATGGGTTGCTTAGGGCTTAAGCATCCAATTTTGGGTTTCCTTGTTAGATAACCCTAATAGCCTCCTATATATATATAGATCCCTTATGACCCAAAAACGTGGCTAAACATCCTCCTAGGGTTTTACACGTTTTTAGGGCAGACTCCATCCTCTGTCATCTTCATCCTCTTGCTCTTAGTGTTTGTGAACCATTAGAGGAGTGACATTTGTGACTCTAAGCTTTCTAAAGTCAATACAAGGAGGAATTTGATTGTTATTGCTACATAACAATCAAGGTAATGTCTTAAACCCATTCTTATGTTAATATGATTACTTGTATGCTAGAATTAGGGTTTATAGTCTTGGATAACTTGCATGTACAATAGAGAAACCTAGATCCAAGATTAGGGTTTGTATGAGTACATAGGATGTTCTTATGACCAAAACCCATCAAAAAAAATAATCATAATTCTCAAAAATCATATCATTAATAGTAATAATGTCATAGTACAATCCCATGGATCTCAAAATGCAGAATCATGTGTGTGCGATGCGCTGCTACCATGTCGGCTCCTTCCCCTTCGACAAAGAGGTACCTGAAACCAAAACTGAAATATGTAAGAACAATGCTTAGTGAGTTCCCCGATCATACCACATACCATTCAACAAACATACCGTCGGGCAATTATGGGGTGCCCAACCTACCCATGTCAAGCAGTTCTGGCGTGCTGACCTACCCTGCCAGGTGATTTTGGGGTGCCCGACCTACCCATGTCAAGCAGTTTTGGGGTATTGACCTACCCATGTCAAGCAGTTTTGGGGTGCTGACCTGCCCTCCGGTTTATTCCAACCGGCTCGGGGACTATTTCACCCTTTAGTAATACCACGCAAAACATAGCATAAACATATTGTCAAACATATATGGGGTGTCCAACCTACCCTTCGGTCCTAACAACCAAACCTGGGGACTATTCCCCTCCTACTACCACTATCACACATAACATAACATGTTGGAACATAAACATATCATGTAGTAGCAAACCAGACAATTATCATAAAGACAATCGTCTCAACTATAGTCAACTACTAGTAGGCCGATATTAGTGCATTCGACCCACTTCTACTAGAAGGTAACTCACCTCAATGTCGTAAAGTGTCTAAACTATCCTTGATGCTGGAATCAACCCCTCCAAGGTCCTACACACAACAATCTTTCTTAATTGTCATTTTCTGGTCAGCTCAGGTCAAAGTCAAAGCCAAAGTCAACATCTTGGTCAAAGTCAACGCTAGGTTAAAGTCAACATCCAGATGACTCAACTCGCCGAGTTGACCCCACAACTCGTCGAGTCCCGAAATCATGAAAACACCAAGACATTGGCCCTACATGCCAAGCCTTACAAGCATTTGCCGAGTTCTCCTTTAAACCAATTTGTGACCTTCTACAACTGACTCGTTGAGTTTATCCTTAAACTTGTCAAGTTCATCTTCATCCGAGTTAAGGTGTTTAGTCCATGACTCGTCGAGTTCATCCTTAAAATCGACGAGTTCATCTTCATATGGTTGAGAAATTGCCTTGGACTTGCCGAGTTCATCCTTGAACTCGTCGAGTATGTTGATCTTCAGGTTCGTTAGGAAACCAAATGGCCAAGTCTTCTCCCAACTCAACACACCACTCGATATCAGAAGAGGTTTGGGGAAAGAATATGACCTGACTCGCCAAGTCACCTAAGCAACTTGTCAAGTCCCTCTATACCCAAAACTATTCAGTCGATTTCAACTGGTCTTAATGCACCCAAAACACATATCTGACTTCCTAGGGTTCATTTTACACGTAAAGTTACACACTTGGCGTTCATGCATGGGGCTTTTGGCTCAAAAGGCTCTAAAATGAGGTTTATATGATGCATGGGACTCCCATGGCCATAAAGTTAGCACCTTTATGCCATGTGAACCCCCAATGGTTCCAGATCCGAAGTCCTTCCCCTTTAGGACCACAAAACCCCGAATTTGGCACTTCTAAAGCTTAGAAAAAGGTAGAAACGAACCCTAAATAGAGATCTAAAAGATAGATGGTCAAGTTTGAAGCTTTTTACCTTGAATGAGATGGTAATGAAGCAACACCTTAGGATCTACTTGCTTCTTCTGGAACCACCAAGCCTCCACTTCTTTCTTCAAGTGGGATCACGTGGTAGCATCGTTTGAAAAAGGAGGCCTTGGTGTAGGTAAACTACAGGCTCTTAATAAAGCTTTACTCCAAAAACGCAGGTGGAAAAAGACAAGCGCTTTGGGTCAGATTGTTGAAGGTTACTTATGGCAATGATAGAGATTTTGGTTCATCCATGAGTACACTTCGAGTGGGGTGTGGTAAAAAATTGTAGGTGTTATTTACAATATGAATGATTCTAAATTGATCACACTTAATATGCTAGAGAGACGGTTGGGAAGAGGGGGCTCTATCCTATTTTGGCCTGATGTATGGATTGGGCAGTAGCCTATAAAATTGTGTTTTGGTAGGTTGTTCATACTTGACTTTGAACCTGATAGATTGGTACGAGATCGATAGGCTCAACTGCTTAGGGGCATTGGAATTGAATTGGTACAGGAAGATAAGAGGTGATTATGAGTAAGAAATTTTGAATGATTCAACTTGTTAGTTCAAAATGTAGTGGTCTATAATAATCCTGGTCGATTTTTTTAATCTTTAGATCCGATGGGGGAATTTTTGGTTCGGGTCACCAGAAAACATATCGAAAATGTTTCAGTGGTGGAGTGTGATATCGTTACATGATGATGTAAGGCAGTTCCAAGGCGGGTTAATACTTTTTTAGAGGATTTCTTTGGATAGAATCCCAACAAGACTCAATCTATCAAAGAAAGGGATACAAATTTCATCTCTAAGTTGTCCAGTGTATGAACATGGGTAGAATCTATGCATCATGTGTTTTTCCTTTGTCAGGTGGTGATATGCATATGGAGGCTTGTGGCTAGGTGGTGTGGGTTGACTTGTCTTGTGTTCCTATCTATAAATGAGTGGTTATCTTTCAAGGGTTAATGACCTAGAAAGGTAACGAGCTTTGGTCTTTGTCCCCATTTAGGTAATCATGTTTTTTTCGTTCCCATTTGACCATTGAACTTGTTTGACCTGTTCAAAATATGGTAATATGATTGGGAATTAAAGTAATATTATGCTACTATGAACATGTCAAACAAGTTTGTTGTTCAAATGTGTACGAAAAAAACATTGTTACGTAAATATGGACAAACATCAAATTTTGTTACTCGTTTTGGTAATATTGGAGAAGAACCGTCTCAGGGACTGTGCCCTGAGATCAGACTCCAACAGTTAATGAACAATTAGGTTTGATTTGGTCTAACCCAATTCGGTCCGACTAGTCATGGGCTAGGTTGTGTTGCTAGGTCTTTAAAACACATGCATCCTAGCCCTTTAAGTATATACAACCTAACCATTAACTAGTTGGGCCTAAATTGGGTTGGCCCAAGACTTAACCATCTCCTCATACACAAAGACCGGACAACCCAATTTCATGTCATATCAATGGATCTTATGTTCCTTGCATTTAACATAAAGAACTCAATATTATCAAAATGGGTAAGGAACTTTGGTTTTCGTCCATATTTAGGTAATCGTGTTTTATTTTATACACATTTGACAAGTAAACTTCTTTGTCGTGTTATAATAAGGTTATGTTACCGCTAATTACTAGTCATATTACATTATTTTGAACATGTCAAAAAAGTTGAATGACCAAATATGTACGAAAAAAAAAACATAATTACCTTAATATAAACAAAGATCAAAGTTCGTTACCTTTCTACTTCATTAAGCCATCTTGAATTGATGGTTGTAATCTTGTTAAGACTAAGAAATGAAGCTTGAAAGTGATTTTTGGTTTCTGTGGCGGCTCCTGAATTATTATTTATTTGAAGATAGTCAGATGAAGAAAAGTTTTGTTTTGATAATATTTTACTTTCTTCGTTTTCTTGATTAACTAACCAGGGGCGGATTTAGGGTGGGTCACCGGCAACCCCTAACTTTTCCGGCCGTAGTGGAAAAATTTTCGAAAATTTTAAATTTTTTTTTTTCTACTATCATGCAACCCCTAACTTTCCCGTGCACCCCTTACCGAAAAATCCTGCATCCGCCCCTGTAACTAACCCGAGTGTCCAACTCCGACGCACTTTGGAATACTTGGCTTTCAAATCCTTTGTAATTGTATATTTTTTTTTCTAGCAATTTGCTAGATATCTTGTATATATGATTATGCAGTTGTTCATAAAAAAAAAGAACTAATTGCATGGCTTAAAAATCCAATGTAGCCTTAATTTTATATTTGCTTTCTTTTTCTAATTTCTAGTAGCTAGCTTTTTAATATATTATATGACTAAAAAAATATGTTTAAACATATTTTATAATTTCAATGTAAATGAGCCAACCGCCATGGAGACATCCTAACATTTGATAATCGTTAACCATATCAACCTATTTTTATATCAATTTGATAATCGTCATCCATATCAACCTATTTTTATATCATGTGGAGAACTCGTCAATTTCAATCTAAATACGTTAAGTGTATGTGAAGGGATTTCTATTCAAAACGTTTCTTTAAGGGATTTGGAATACCTAAAATCATTTTTTTTTTTGGTTATTTGTAACGGTGGTGTTGTGGTGTTGGGTGATGTTAGTGGCGGAGGCGGTAGTTTTGGTAGTGGTGGCGGCAATGGTGGGTGATTGTAATGGTGGCGGCGACGGCGGTAGTGGTGTTGGTGGTTGTGGTGGTTGGTGATGGTAATGGTGGTGGTGATAACAGTAGTGGTGGTGGCGAAGGTGGTGGTGGTGGTGGCGGCGATGACGGTGGTAGTGGTGATAATGGTGTCGGTGATGGTGTTGTAGTGGTGGCGACAACGATTGCAGTGGTGATATCGGTGGTGGTGGTGGCATCAATGGTAGTGATGGGTGATAGTGGTGGTTGTTGGTGGTTAGTGATGGTGGTGGTGGTGGTTGGTGGCAGTTACAGTGGTGATTGGTTGTCGGTAGCAATAGTGGTGGGTGTTAGTTTTCTGATAAACAATAGTGTATTTTTGTAATGTAACACTTTCATTATTAAGAATGAATATTTTCCATTCAACTTTTAAATAATCTTCCTCTAAGTTCAACCACATCCATGAATTCGATGAACTGAAATCATTTCCCTTCGAATTTCATTTTTAGCCGGACGAACTGGAATCATTTCCCTTCAAATTTCATTCCTTTCCGGCTATAAAAAAAGGCAACCATAGTATAAAAAAGGCAACCATAGTGATTCATTCTTATACAACACAACTCCCTCTATTAAAGTAAACTGATAAATTGATAATCATCATGATATTTCAATTTTATGGTTTAATTTCTGTTTATGCTATCAATTTCATCATTCATGTAGGGTTTATATGATCTTTAATAAAAGAACCAAATTATAAACAAACATCAATGCGCACTTATCACTCGATTAATGATGGTATTTGAAAATGATCGGTATATTAAAATACCATTTAAATTAAGAAATGTTATCATCAGATAAGTACAAACGAACATTGACCAAAATTTTCATGAATATATAAATAATTAGTTAATTGAAATGGCAACTTCCGTCACTATATTGTAGTTATCAAAGTAATGTCAACGTATCACTCTTTTTAAAAATGATTTTATTAAGATATATGGTTATTGAATTTTTCAAAAAGCCTTTATGTTCGAGAAATTAAATAATCATACCTATATATTATTAAACATATATCAAACACCATTGTCAATTAGTTATATTAAATGGATTAATAAAATAAGTAAATTGGAGACAAAATGATGAATAAAAAACTGTAAACAATTATTGATGATGAGTGTAAGTTTTACGATTAGGTTTTCAAGAGTCTCGGAGTTCTAAAAATATATAACTTGGTTTGGTTATTAGTAAACCCAATAAAAATAATAAAATTTATTATTTAGTTGCGAATTAAATTTATAAACTAACTTACAAAAGTATATTATCATTTTAATTAATATATATTTAAATCTTTTTGATAATAAATGCATATTAAAGTTTAGTTTTATTTGGTAAAACTTTATTCTACATAAAATGAAAAGTATATATATATATATATATATATATATATATATATATATATATATATATATATATATATATATATATATATATATATATATATATATAGAGAGAGAGAGAGAGAGAGAAAGAGAAAGAGAAAAAGAGAGAAGTTCAATGTTTCCTCCAAGTGCTGTATGCATGTATAAACAAATGAGAATGAGAATTTAGTAATAATTTAAGAATAAAGGTAGCTTAATTATTTTACATTTATAAGCCAAACATAAATCTTGTATATTTGGAATATCATTAAATGGATATCACATACATTCTTTTTAAATCATTGCTTCGCCTCACTAACTCTAATCCCCTGCTCTTTTCTTTTTTCGATCGACATGCACAATCACCATAGCAAACACTAGCCTCATCGCCATCTTGATCCAAGTAACACATGTCGAATTACTAATCACTACTCAGTTGTTGCTAATTTTGGTTCTGGCATAAATACAAACCTTGTATTGTGCATCGACGATATCACATGCAAAATCCTTACCACCACCTTACCTGATGCCGATGCCTGATGTGGACGAGTACAACAGAACCGAAGGTCATCAACGGATGGAGATCAAAATTATATACGACATCCATTGAGAACGGGTTCATTGAGAGAATGAAAAGGGGGAGCCGTTAGAAATTGAGCAATGTAGACTGAATGTACAAAAAATTAGGGTTTGTACCTTTTTTGCGATGGAGACGTCCAATGGCACTGGTGACCAGAAAAGTTTATCATCTCTTCTCTCAATTGCAATAGTTAGAAGTTTGACTTGGGCTCCAAATATGTCAATCGTTAGGTAACTCTTATCATCTATTTTCTTGAATTGTTATTTTGATTAAGCAAGTTTTGTACTTTTTTCTCCATTAGATTTTGATTCAGTATACCTGGAACTCGAATGACTGGACAAATTTATGATTCATTTTCCATTGTGTTTGTTTTATAAAGTCCTTAATGTGTTGGAGCATTGGAAAACGAAACGAAACTAACCTTTTGATGCCACACAAAACCATGCTTAGAAATCTGTTATTCATCTGATTGTTAATAAATTGAGAGGATAAAAATCTATTAATTTTTTTATTCATATCTTCCGATCATGGTTCTGGTTAATTATTTATATGTTGATAATAAATTCTGTTAGAATTTTAGTGTTTTATTATGATAAAATTTTAGTATTTATATGTTGATAATGCATTCTAATTGAATTTTACTGTTGCATTATAATAGAATTTTACTATTTATATGTTGGAAGAATTTTTAGTTGATAAGTTAGCATTCTAATAGAATTTTACTGTTACATTCTAATAGATGTATTCTATGTATTCTGTTATATTCTATGTATTTTACCAGAATATGTAAAGTGATAGTTAATTGCAAGTGAACATGTTTTTAATAATTATTAGTTTTTTGTTGTATTTATGATAGAAATTGCTGGAAGAAAGCGTTGAAGACCTAATAGGAATCACTTTGAAGAATGAATAAAGTTTGATCATACTCATAATTTAAGAATGTTGTTATTTTTTTTAATAATTTTATTCATTTTTGTTGTTATTCTTTTAGAATATGTATAATTATATTAAAATGTATAAGACTTTTAGTCTGTAAGAATATGTATGAATTTGTATTTAAGTTTGGATGTATAAATTTGTATTTAGTCTCAAAGTAAGTTTGGACTATGTATGAATTTGTATTTAGTCTCAAAGTAAGTTTGGACTCGCGAATGTCAACCAAAGCTCTAGCAGTATTCAATAAAGGGCAATCAAGAATTATTAGGACATTGGTGTCTTCCTTCATGTCTAAAACAACAAAATCAATTGGAAAAAAATTCCCAATTTTCACCAAAATATCCTCCACAATACCTCGATGATGAGTCACTTAACGATTTGCCATGTGAATCGTCATTCTTTTAGCCTTCAAATCGGGAAGATTCAACTTTTGATAGAATGAAAAAGGCATTAAATTTATGCTTACCCAGAATCAACTAAAGCATAAGTCTTCATATTGTTCCCAAATTCACACGGAAGAGTGAGACGTCCAAGGATCTCCCATCTTGTTTGGTAACTCTCCCAATATCACTTTAGAACTTTGCTTACTAAGGATCACCTTAGAATTCTTCTCCAATTGTTGGCGGGTATCTAATAAGTCTTGTAAGAGCTTAGCATTTTCAGGAGCTTTGGACAATGATTCAATGAAAGGAGTATATACCGAAATACCCTTTACTTGCTTCAGAAACTTCAAGTATTCATGCTCCAGTGGGTGAATATGAGCTCTAGATAGAAATGGTAAAGGAGGACGATAAGCTTGAACATCATAAAAAAAATTTGTGTTTAGACCCACCCCACGTTGTAGACTTATGCTCACGTCGTGGGTTTGATGTTTTAGCATATTTTTTCTTTAATCTTCGATTTCTTCGGCTTTGGTTCAAATTGATGTGGATCGACCTCAAGGGATTCAAGGAACTCAGAGATGGTATCCTACTTAGTTTCGTTAACCATAACATGTTGTTGAGTCTTTTTCTCAATAATTTTCGGAGTTAATATTTCATTTATCAAAGTGGTTAATTGTCCAAGTTAGGATTCGATATTTTGGATTGATGCTTGATGATTTCTTAGCAACGCTTGTTGGTCCCGCATGAGATTTAGATGTTCCATTATCACCGCATCGGTCTCATCATGTCTTTTCTCCGAAGCCTCCATGAATCTATGTAGCATGGACTTAAGATCAACTTTCTTTTTAGGTGGTGGTTGCTCTTTTTGGAAGAAGCTTCGGCCAGTCTGCCTTTATTTTTCTTCATTTTGCTTCTTATATTCTTCATACGGCAACCACTCTTTCTTTGGCTTCCTCCAATCTTCATCATATTGATCTCCACTCGAGTAGCAAAGTTGCACCTTTTTATTCCTATTATCATCCAAGTGGCAATCTTTGGTCAAGTGTGGACCATTACATCTTTCACAACCAACTCTTATAGCATGAACTGATTGGTCCATCTTCATCATCCTACGGTCTATAGTGTTTTAGCATGGCTAAAACAACAACCATGTCTTCAAATGTACCACCCCCAATTTCCTTCGCTCCATCATGTCTAGGATTGTGGTATTCACGTGAATGCTTAGAAAACTCTTCAATCACTTCCTTGTTTTCAGCTGGATTTTTCTTTGTTAACGGTCCTTGAGAGTCAAGGAGTTGCCTCGTCATGACATTAACCCCATCATAAAATATTGATACTTCTTGCTGCTCGTTCAAATCATTTTGGAGGTAATTCCTTATCAATCTCTTGTAGCATTCCTAGGATTCGTAAAGTGACTCCCCCGATTGTTGCTCGAAATTTGCTATAGCTTTCTTGAGTTTAACAACTTTGGAAGGTGGGTAAAAGTGTTCTAAAATTTTCTCACGCATCTGCACCCAAGTAGTAATTACACTAGGTGGAAGTGCTTTCAACTAATCTGTGGCTGCTCCCTTGAAAGTGACAGGTAGAATTCTAAGTAAAATTGTCGTGCATGGGACATTTGGGATGTTGAAATAATCAACAATGTCATTGACTTCATCAAGGTCCTTATAAGCATCCTCATGATCTTTCCCGGAAAATGGAATTTCCTTAAGTGCAGATAGGGGTGTCAAAAAACCCGAACCTGATCCTAACCAGAATAAGGCATTTTGGGTCGGGTTTAATAGGATCAAATTTCTTAATCGGGTTATTCGGGTTAACCCGACAAACCTGAACTATAGTTAGGGTCGGGTTTAGGGTTGATTTTTTTTTTTTATAAAAATCGGGTTTTGGGTTAACCCGATTAACCGGAATAAAGGTATACTACAATATTTATGTATTTCATTCCATCTCATGTCTTCTATTTTTGTACATTATGTGGCCTAAAAAGACGAAAATAAGATGTAATAGAATTGTAGAACTAAATATTGTTTTGTACAATTCGAAATTAATATGTAGCATCATAATATATTATACAGTAGTAGTTTACGTGACCAAAAAAAATACATATCCTCAAATCAAATACATAATGATTTTTACTTGTATAGTACAAACAAGAAAAAATAAACCATATGCATTCAAAGTCATTTGGATTTAACTTTTTTTTGGAAACGAAAAATGAATTAACGGAGCCTACACGTACTTTTAAACGTGCACCCTAGGTTCGAGCTCCACAAAGCAGGCAAACCCAGCCCCTGACGGGATTTCCAGGGAAAATTCCCCCACAATGAGCAATTAAAGAGGATTTATGGAATCCCAAAGATTTTGAAAATAAACTTTATTATAAATACGACACAATATTTCTATTTTACATTATAGCCCGATTAACCCAACCCTATAAACTCGAAACCCGAATAACCCGAACCTGGATAACCCGTATCTTAATAGGGACGGGTTCCGGGTGAACTTATTTTTATAAAAAACCCGACTAACCCGACTTGTTTAACCCGAAACTCGATCGGGTTGACCCGATTAACAACCCTAAGTGCAGACAAAATGTGTCCCTTCAACTCAAATGTTGTTGCAGCTGGAATTTTAGGTAACCCGAAACTCAATTGGGTTGACCCGATTAATAACCCTAAGTGCAGACAAAATGTGTCCCTTCAACTCAAATGTTGTTGCAGCTGGAATTTTAGGTTGCACTAGACCGAGACTGGTGTCCTCTCGGATTCTTTTCTTGTATGCCTCCATGGGCATATTAATAATGTTTTCCATCTTGTTTTTCGGCTCGTTTTCGGGTTCACTATGTTTTTAATTCAAATTCGGGGTGGGACTCGTATTCGGATTCGTGAAGATTAGGATTTTTATTGCTCGACTCACCCACTTTTTTCCCTTTATTCTTTCCAAAAATTGATTTAAGGTCTTTGAAAGGCGTTTTCTTTGGTGGGTGGTTTTCTTCTACGTTCTTATCCGAACTTTTGTGAAGGGCTGACTCTGGATCTTCAAGCGGTGGTATCAAAGGTGTGTTGGATTCACAGGTCATGAACTACTGCAAGAAAAACAAAAATAAAAACATTAAACCGAACAAAAACTAAATAAAAATGTTTTTTGATTGCTCACCACGACGTGGTAAAGGGATCTACGTCGTGTTGTCGTAGAAAATCTAAACAAAGACGAAAAATGAAAGAAAACGTAAATGACCGAGTTCACGTCGTGAGTTCAGTACTGAAATAAAAAACCAATGCAAAAAGTTTTAACTTTTTGTAGGTTTTACCCCACAAAAATGATCTATTAACCAAAAGCAAATAAATTCCTAAAATAATTAATCGTTTCTTAACAACGGTATGCAAAAATATACATATCTTGTTTTAAATTTATAACCTAATGAACTTAACTAGTTAAAATGCAGTACCTAATCGGATTGTAGTATAGTAAAGCAAGTTGGAGTCGAACACATGGAACATATTTAATTAAGTAAAATAGTTAGTCTAAATTAATATAAAATCAAACAGTAGTTAAAAGCGTTTTTATCTAATTTTGCAAGTTCAGACAAACTTAGACACTCAACAAAAACGGTTGTAATCAATATATTAAAAACACTTTCGTTTAGTTTTAAATCCATTTTCTATACAAACTTATCATCTATAAAGGGATCAAATATGACTATACAAACTTATCATCTATAGATAGAGAAAATGATTAGTAAAATTCTAGGCCAAGATTAACCTTGCAACCAACAAAAGGATATGGGAAACCTAATTACAAGAGGATTACGGAATTCCTAAGTTTCGCCAAATAGAAAGATGAAATCTATAATTTAAGCGGTTAATGTTTAAAAAAAAAAAAAAAAAAAAAAAAAAAAACTTTTATGAACTTTCAACCTATTTGATCCCTACCGTTTTATTGGATCCTTTTGATTCTATTATTTAGCTAAAAAATAACTTAAATCGATTTATTGGTAAGTAAACGAAACGAAACTGACACGCTAACTTTTATTTGTCATTGGCAGAAAACATTTTAAATACCTAACAAACAATAAAATAACTATTAAATTAAACGCTACTATTTTCTTTTTAAATGAATTGGTGTCTAGTCTACATTTTGCATAATCAATTTATGATGATTAAAGCAAAAGAGGGAAACATGAAAATGGGTTGGCAGTAAGTGGACGAGGTCAAACGTCAAAGCATTATAGAAACAAAATGTCAACATGTTTGGGTTGGGCACTAACCAAATATGTCGTAATACATACGCACGTATCAAGTATCAGGTATCAACTATGAACTTAATTTCAAACATAGGAAACTTACATTTCAAACAGTAATTGAAAAAAAAAAAATCATGTTTATTAATATTAATGCACGCGCATCAACTATGAACTTAATTTCAAAAACATTTCATTTCATTATTATTTTGACTTAGAAAATTAGACTTCTTTTATTGGATATGAAATGATCTAACAAGTAATAGCTACTGCTGCATAAGATACATATCATATGCTAGTTTTGAATCTGATTGCATTTTTTAGCAAATAATTTAAACATCTCTGGTAGATTCTCACAATACCATATGAAGAACAAATATTTTTTTTTAATGTTTTTAATAGTATGTTTGATTTTGACCAACTAAGTTTATTAGATTTGCCTAAACTCTTACATATATTTGAACTAGATTCTAATAAAAATAGTATTATTATAAGTCCAAACATATATAAAGTTGTCTCATAGAGGTAGGTTGAAACATAGATAGCAAGGAAATAAGGTTGTATATGAAATATTTGGATGGCTATGTTGAAGCAACCAGTTGTTTATTAACTAAAACAATTATATAGTTTTTATAATCATGGATATTTTGGGGAGACCTATAGTTGTATGTACTATGTAGTACAATTTTGAGATGAAGGCACCTATCATTGTTTATTAATTAAAACAATTATATAGTTTTTATAATCATGGATATTTTGGGGAGACTTATAGTTGTATGTACTATGTAGTACAATTTTGAGATGAAGGCACCTATCATGATGAATTGTTATAATCCATGCCTTTTTTATATATATAGTTGAGCCGTCTAATTGAAACTTTAAATAATCCACAACACTTTGATTGCGGAACTACGAATAAGATCAAATCAAAACCTACATTTTTTTTTTAAAAGAAAAAGAAAAAGTAAACATGTTTAGGCTTTGACCAACCAATGTAATTAACAAAGGACAACACTGCAAGTTTTGGTCCTTGTGGTTTGTAAAAATCTTTGGTTGGGATCTTAAAATTTACAGCTTGCACACAATGTTCAAAATCAATGTTTTTTTGGGTTTTTAGTCCAAAAAAACTTGAAAAGATGATTATACCATTTTAATTTCTTTTATATTTTTTCTTTTATAATTATTCTAATATCATTTTTAACTTAAAAATAAAAAGAAAAGAAATGTATTATCCCCCACCCACCCATACTCTCTCTCTCTCTCTCTTCGTCTTTTCCAACACACCAATCTACAAGTTGGAAATAGCATTCCATCATCAAAACTGCAAAACCCCACCCACATAATTCCTGGTATGTTCACATAATTCATCTCAAGATCATTTGTAAAATCACTTAGAACTTGGATGAATCAAATTTCTTTCGAGAATAAGTGTGTTTAACTGAGTACACTACAACAACTTTTGAAATCAAAAAGAGAGTGATGTAGAAGGGGAAACAAACTATGACTGAGATCGTTGTTTTTGAGAAATTGTGGCAAGATTGCTTCACGGAGGGGTTTAACTAATCATCTTCTCTGAGCGTTTGAAGATCTGGGTTTTCAATTTTTTTCTCAATTTGTTGTGATTGTGTTCAGTCTATACTATATTGACATATTCCATCTGGGGGTTCCATAATTTCATTGTAATAAGACGGTTTGCATAGAAATTGAGTTTTGGATTGACTCAAGTGTATCAAGATTTTGAAGGATACATCATTGAAAAAAGGGTTTAATAGTGATTCCACTATTGCTCCATGGTTTCATCATTCTGTTTGCGATCCCACCACTACTACATGTCGGAGCTTCCACCACCGATACATGTCTACAGCTATCGTCGGAGTTGGAGAACTCGTCAGTGGGTCTTGAATCCATAGATGAAACCCTAGTAATAGTCGGAGAAGCACAACCTTAATGGCACGAAGATCTTTGTGTGTGTGTGTGTAGAGTTTTGTGAGTGTGTGTTTTTGAGGAGATGATTTTTGAAGGTACAGAGAGAATGCAAAGTTCTCTGATGAAAATACACTGAGAGAGAGAGAGGGGGAGAAAGAGACGTAAGAGAGATAGAGTTTTACCCATTTTCTTCTTCTTCTGATTATTATTATTATTATCATTATTATTATTATTATTATTATTGAAATGTTAATAAAATGTAAAATTAATGTAAAAAATGTAAAAGTAAATAAGGGTATAACCGTCTTTTCAACTTCTTTTGGACTAAAAACCCAAAAAAAAAATCTTGATGTTGGACTTTCTTTGCAAGTTGAAAACTTTTTGGACCCCACCAAATTTTTTTGCAAACCACAAGGACCAAATTTGCAGTTTTGTCTTAACAAAGCTTCATCTATGAAAAGTCAACAAGCATATGCTCTTACCGTAGTACTACATGCACATTTATAATAATAATCCAGTTGCAAAAACGTATGAAAGTTAGCACACTAAATAAATAAATAAAAAATAACAACCAACTTTCAGTTTTATTTCAATTCCACAATGATATAAGAATATATATATATATATATATATATATATATATATATATATATATATATATACTAGGTTATAACCCGTGGTATCCACGGGTGATAAATATAAAAATAATTTTTATTAAAATTTTATGGTAATTATTGACCAATATATAATAATAAAATAAATAATTTATAAATATAGTTGTTTTGTCTATAAGTTCATAATGATAGTTCATAACAATATAATGATATGTTAAAACTACGAAAACATAGTGATTTAAATATCTGATCGAGAATTTGTATTTGTAGATATGTTAGAAAATTAGGGATGTACCCCGCGTCGCGGGGGCTAGACGGTATTAAATGAGAAAGCCTAGAAAATAAATATAAGAGATAATCATTTAACAAATTCAACACATATATCTGGAGAACTCTCATGTCTACAAATTCACCATAATAATTGACTAATTTATTTTGAATGCAAGGTGGAAATGCGTCTTTGATTGAAATATAATTGTACGCTTTCGAACAAAAACCAAGAGAGTGACACCAGAAATCTGCAAAAAACCAGGAAGATTAAAAAAAAACTCATCTATAATTTGGATGAGTGAAAGAATCTCAAAAGCCTCATCAACGCTACAAACAGTAAATAAACAAAAGTAAGAATATATATACATATATATATATATATATATATATATATATATATATATATATATATATATGTGTGTGTGTGTGTGTGGGTGTATATATATAATAAATTTAGATATCAAATTTCATATGTAAATGTACATACATATATCTAAGACAAATATTTAAAAAATTGGAAAAAAAATTATATGCATGTATATATACATATTTTTTTTTTTTGAAAATATATATTTACACAAAAAAACACTTGAATATGCATTAAAAATGCATTTTTTGAAAAATTCTTTTTTTAAATCTTAATTTCGAAATATAAGGTATATTTTCACTTATTTAAAAATTATTAATTTTTTTTTTAAATCAACAAATATATTCCTTACATTTTAAAATTAATATTTAAAAAAAAAATACATTTTCAATGCATATGCATATTTTTAAAAACATGTGCATATATATATATATATATATAAGAGTAAGCATATACATATACATATAAATAGAAATAAATATATGCATATACATAGACATATACATATGCATAAGGATAAGTATATGCATATAACAATTATATGATTATGCTTTTATATATATATATATATATATATATATATATGTGTGTGTGTGTGTGTGTGTGTGTGTATGTGTGACATATACATATGCATAACAATAAGTATATACATATGCATATGCATATGTATATGCATATTCATATGTATAATATGACATATTCATAAGAATAAGCTTATACATATGCATATAAATATGAATAAATATACGCATATACATATGCGTATGATATACATATGCATATGCATATGATATACATATGTATATGCATATGAATATGGCATGTATATACATATGCATATGCATAAAAATAAATATATACATAAGACAATCAAATACATATGATTATGCTTATGTATATGCATATGCATAAGAGTAAGTATATTACATATGAATATTCATAAGTACATGTATATACATATTCATAAGTGTATGCATATGTATAAGAATAAGTGTATTCATAAGGCTATTAAATAAATATGTATTATGCTTATGTATATGAATAAGTAAATGCATATGAATATACATATGCATATGCATATCAATAACTATATGAATATGTGTAACATCCCAAAATATGGATGTTTACAATATGAGAAACAAAAAGAAATAAATTGGAAATTGACAAATAGCAATAAAGGGAAAATAGTCATAGAGTGTAAATTAGTTATTTTATGTAACCAACAAAGGATATAATAATAAATATGTCACCATTGTACGAGTTAAATGAGTTTTATATGCTGATGGTGTAATGGATTAAGTTTAAGGGCAAAAATGGAAAAAGAATATGAAATTTGTAATTCCATATAAAAGTGATAAAATGCTAACTTTGAGACCATAAAAGTTAACCCTAAAGGAAAAGAAAGAGAAAAGGGTACAAAGGTAACTTATAGTAGACTTGGAAATGAAGCAATAGCAAAAAGAATCAACTTAGAATGAGTTATTATGAAAAATCTACTTGGTTGCAAAGTTTGACAAAAATTAATGAAAAACTGATTTGGGAATTTGACAGCTGCAACATATCAACTTTGGAGCTTAATAAGTTGATATTTATAGTTAAATATAAAGAACATTATAAAGCAAAGTTGTATTCTATAAAACAAAGAGTACACAGGAAAAAAGAATCCAACAAAATAGATATGTAATGAATGAGATATGGTTGTTTGAAGTTGGTTGTTCAAAAACTTGAAATGTTGTAATATCCCGACTTGCTATGTTCACAGTTGAATAACTCCCGTTCTAGACATATTCAGACGAAACAAATAATATGAAGCTTGTTGTATTCCTAACAAGCTTTCCAGCGATATAAAATTTGCCCAAATCGGAGTTTTTATGGTTGAGTTATGAGGCTGGAAAAATAAGAAAAAATAATAAATTTTGCTGAGAAATTATCATGTTAAAACCGTGCTTCATTCAAATGCATAAGATTTATAAAAAAAAAAATTTAAAACAAAAAAAAAAAAAAAAAAAAACCTTTGTTTCGTTCAGGCTTTGCATCAAACAACTTGTAGGCTTCATCTTTGCTCCGCTAATCCATACAAAATTTGAAGGAATTAAACATGAATCAATGAAATATTTGAATTCAATTTGATGAAATTGTCACTCCACACAATAACAACATTGGAAGCGTTGGGACAAGATATCTTGATCGCGTGAAGGGTAGTTTTTTTATCATCTTTTAGAGCATTTATAAGGAGTGGATTTTTCAGGAAGGGCACAATGCGAAATAGTAATACAAAAGAACATAAATCTATTGGCACTTTAGAAATGCACAAACTACTTCCATCAGAAGGGACCTTTCTAAGTCTAAGAAATCAAGTTCTATAACAGATGATAAGAACACCAATCGTCATGTAAATTCAATCTCAAAAAATCAATCTTTCAAGTAAGGTATTAATATTATTTATCTATTTAAGTTAATATAATATGTTTTATGTACTTCTAATTATACAGACAATGGTTGAGTCTCAACCTTATTCAGCTCCCAAAAAATCATGGCAACAATTATTTACCAGAACATCTACAAATCCTTCATCTTCTTCTACCACAAATATGATATGTAAGCTAAAAGGAAAATTACAAATTTAAATCCCAATTTCATCTGGTTACCTAATGACTCATGGATTTGATAATCCATTACTTTTGGATTACCTTAAATCTACCAAAATTTTCATTTATCAATAAGTATTGAAAAATTTCAAGAGAGTTGTAAAAGAACGGATAGATAGTGGATTGGTTTACTTCTGAAAAACAGGAGATCAAACTATGAAAAAACTCATAGAGAAATTAAAACAAACACTTGGAGGGCATGAAAATAAACAAAAGAAACCAACAAAGAAACCAAAAAGTTGTGCATATAGATCTTTACATTCTTTGAATCTTATCAATACTTTTGTTGGTATCAGTTTTTTTCGTATTGACAAAACTAAAAACAACATAATTCATCTAATTGCTTAATGGGTCATGATTTTGAAGGTTTCCATGAAACAAATAAAAAAAAGCAATGCATCATTTAATTACATAAGATTTTTTTTTTTTTAATTTTTTACTTCAAATTGATAAATTTTCGACCTCTATAATCGTACAATGATTTAGTAAGTAGTTTAATGACCATAAAACATGGAATTATGACTAATTTGAGTAATTTCAATGAAAAATAAATCAATCCTAAACCTTAGAAGAAAGAAAAGAGATTAGATCAATAAAGCATCATGTTTACCCGGCGTATACCTAGAATAGAACGTTGTTTTGGACAGAATTTGTAGTTAACAGTTTGTGCAAATCACATAGCAAAGAGAATTTTGGTTGTACCGAACGGTGATGATGGTGGATACCGAGAAGGAGAACCACAACCTTCGATATTCTAACGACTTTAATGTATAAGGAGCTAGGGATTCCATACAGAGTCGGGAAATTTCCAATGTAAAGAGACAATAAGGCGAAATCAGTTGATGATTTAGAAGGATTTATGAAAATAATAGCGAAAAAAGCAATTGATTTCTAGGTTCATTGGTTCGCTCCATTCTTTGGAGTTCGTTGTTGATCTTTTTTCTTTCTATATATATCATTCTTAATAAATGAAAGTTTTTTTTGCCACATGTCAATCTCTCATAAGTTTTAACACTTATCATTTTATGGTATTTTTGAAATAAATATTATTCACTTGTCAATTTTTGATTTGTTTCAATTTTTAAAATTTTAGTCATGCTTATATATATATATATATATATATATATATATATATATATATATATATATATATATATATATATATATATACTAATAAATAAAACTCATTTTCTGCCACATGTCATGTCCTCATTAATTTGGACACATGGCATTTTAATAGATTTTTAGAATTTATTTATTTCCACATGGAATTTTCTGATTTGTTCACATATCATAACTTATTTCGGTTACAATTGAGAGAAATAAATGTTTCCTTGAAAAAGAAATGATATATTTATAATGTAATAAATGACATAATTAATGAGAGCTCTAAAATTGATATTGATATTAAATTTAATGTTTAAATATTGATATTATATTTTTATTTTTAATAAACCCGTGTAGTACACGAGTCTTACACCTAGTTATATAATAAATGAAGGTTTTTTTGCCACATGTCATTTTCTAGAATTTTTAAATTTTCTATTTTCTAGAATTTTTAAATTTTCTATTTTCCACTTGTCATTTTATTGTATTTTTCATTTTATTAAATTAAAATTCCACATTTAATATGTAAGGTAATATATATGTAAAGTATTTATTAGAAATGGTTTATATATGTAATGTATTCAATACATTAAAGTCTCATTAGTTTTAATAATTCAAAATTTTTCTTATTTTTCTTATAAATTCAAACTATTCAAATTATTAAAATTTCATATTAATTGTTTTAATTAAACCCATGTAATGCATGGGTCTCACACCTAGTTATATATATATATAAAGTTGTATATTAAAAAATATTTTCTGTTTATATTTTAATTAATGTTTAATTTTTTTAAAATCAACTCGTATAATTGACACCTAATCATTATTATATATAAAAACCTTTTTTTTATTGTTGTGCTTTCTCAAACAAGTTGATAGTGTTCTAACGCCTACACGTAATCTACTTCTAAACGTCGCATTTCCCCTAAACATCGACTTAATCCTTCTCGATCGTCGCATCTATTCTACCTTTAAAGGACACGACATTATTTAAGTTTCGAACAACGCAATGTATAGTAACAGCGTTCCACAATGTCGATCCCCACCGGTCCACCACTTTACATTGTTCTGCCCTTATCTGCCTTCTTATTCAGGTTTGGAGTATGCCATTTTGCTTCAAATTGGATTCATTTTCCTTACTGATGTAACCATTTTTCCAACAAACACAGATACCCTCTGCAATCATCCACCGATTCTTCTTCAATTTCATTTCGTTTATCCTTGTAAAGAACAAAATTGATCTAATTCAAAAAATAAACTCGTCCTTGCCTTTCTATTTTAGTTTTCCTCTTGTCGATTTTCCTATTCCCCTTTTAGGCTCTATTTATTCATCTAATCTAACCCTATCACACAGAAGATGGCACTAGCGGCAATCAGGGGAAAGCAAATTGGTCTAATTCAGGATTCACAGGGGTTGCGTAGGTACTTCTATTTATCAATTGTTAATATATTTCATCCATCTTTTGCTTCTTTGTTCCACCACTACTTCCCCTTTATATGTTTTCATAAAAGAACAACCGATCTTAGCTTTCTCAATACACTATTATTACACCAGGGTGTCACAATTGAGATAGGTATACACCACTGCTCCTCCTCTCAACGTGGATTTCATGTTCTATTTTGCATAATTTCTTGTTTTTGGCATGTTATTTTGTATATGAAGAGATAGAAAGAAAAACAAAGAGATAGAAACATGTTCGATTCTTTCCACTTACTACCCGGATCGTTAAATTTTCTCTTTATTTCTATTTCCCATGGTATATTTTTAAGAACCCAAATGTTGCATCTATTTCACTTGGATAGATCTCATTGTCAATTTGAGGTGTAAATCAAAAGAAGTGTTTTCATTTGGAGTGTGTTCCATTTACTTTGAAGACTCTAATAAATTCATTTGGTTTAATGATTTTGAAAAGTTCTTTGGGTGATGAAACCATATGAAAGCTTTGTCTTCAAGCATAGTTTCATGATGCACATGAAGTGTTTGATGAAATGCTTGAAAGAGGTGTCCGACCCATTATAGTGATTTCCTGTTATCAAATGAGCATTTTTATAAGTTAAAACTTAATTACGTCATCTCTTTGATATAGAGGAAAACTTTATTATGACTTGAATGAACTCCTTCGCCCTCTCATATCACCTTCATTTTAGTTCAGCCTAACATGACATTTACATAGACTCTTTTTAACCCACCGGCTTTGCAAATCCAATCACTAACCTCCACCCCTCATTGGGACTCATCATTACATTATCCAAACATGATTCTTGATAATTGTAGGTATAAAAATCATGATCAATTCATATGTTTAAATTGACATTTCGAACTTTTTAATCAAGAAATCGTAAGTTGCAGAGCATGAAGAAAGGTTATGCTTCATCGAGTTGTTCCTGAATCAGTAAGTACAGTTCCTTATATCCTATACATACTACTTAAAATTAGTATTTCTAAGGATATGTATCAAATGGGATCTAAATTTAAATTTAATATGTTTTTCGAGCAAATGTTGAGAGTATGGTAAATCCAGCTTTTCTATAGCTCCTACAGACAGCATGACATTAAAAAGTGATAGTGAAATCAGAATAAAATCATTTAGGAGGCAACGTTATAATGTTGGGGGTACTTCCAAATAGATTAGTAGCAGATATTGAGTATTGTAAATCCAGTTTTTCTGTAACTCCCTCAGCCTATGAAAATTACAAGAGTTTGAATTTTGTTATGGCCAATATCAGTTGCAACTTTTTCTAGGCAAAATTTTAAGTTGTGCTTGACTATTTCTCTATTTTTAATGTAAAGAATATTAGATTATAAAATTAAAATGGTATTGAACAACGTTCTCCCTTTTTCATTATTCAAGGGTATTTTAGACAATTGAAGTACATTTTGTATCTGGGTTTTGACATTTAATAAGGAGTCATTTCAAGTAACCCGATTAACAAAGAGGAATAATATATATCCTTGTTTTACCAGTGACTTAATTTTGAACTTACGTCTCAAATATGGGAGATAAGATAATTGGTGGAGCATACATTAATGATCTAGAATGTGTCTTTTGTTAGCAAAATTTTGAAGTCTCTCAACTACTCGATATCTCCAAGAAAGAAAGAAAGAATAAAGAATATTTGGGTTGTTCCTTTTTAACTTGATGCTAACATAAATGTGGTGACGACATATGAATGTATTTTTTTTATTTAATATAGAAGAACATGTGTAAAGGGTTAGACCGAGAAAGGATCACATAAATGTATGTGGAATTATTAAAATTTTTGTTTTATGTTTTTTGGTTTGCTTCTTCAATGACAATTCGACCACTAACTTAATAATCTTTCTATTGTTCAGGTATTATAGTAACGACTAACATTATGTCATTATGATTCTTCTTAAATCTTTTACTGATTGATGTTACTAATAAGGTGTAAACACATTATTCTACATGGCATGCGAGAGTCTATTTAGTTTGTGAAATTTTCATGAATAGTCTTGAAAGTGTTTGCAAGTAATGTTTTTTTGGCACAATTTCTCAAAATTGCAAATATGTATTGAGTTTGTGCAATTTTCCCTATCTATTCTTCAAATATCAACCAGTCACTAATCACTATAAACATGATGCACTTATTGTAGGTTGCATTACCGGCAATGATGAAAGATACGGAAAACTAGATCTGTCGACTCCTTTTTATGACGAGAGTCCTTGCAGAAGATAGAAAAATAATGCAAGAAACTGGAAAGTCATTGCTATTGTTAAGTTGGTAGTTTTTTTATGGGAAATTGCAATTTACTTGCATATATATATATATATATATATATATATATATATATATATATATATATATATATATATATATAGAATCACGACAATAAAGTAAACCTATTGTTGTTATTGGATATTGTTCAGTCATAACTGTCTCGGCTTCTTCTGAATGCTTTCTTTTGTGAAATGACCTTCTTACCCTGCAGCCTCTTCTGCTCTGCTACAGCCGCACTGCATAATTTTAATTTTTAATACCCCAAAACAAAACAAATTTATTTATAAACAAATATTCAATTTTTGAAAGTAGAAAAAAAAAATTTAGGGTAATATTTACATTTTGGTAATTTTCTTTACTTGCTCTTCTGATGGAGGTGGCGGGACGTATGAAGCAGCATCAATGATCGCCTTCAATTTCATGCACCATTATATTCATTTCAATTAAATCATAATTTTTGTATTTTGTACAGAAAAAATAAATAAAAGATTGTTGTTTTTGGTACCTGTAGTTTCTCCAAGGCATCCTCGATGTTACCCCTGAAGAGAAAAAAAAAAAAAAAAAAAAAGTTTTAGGAATGAAAATTGGTTGTGAAGAAAACAATGAAAATATAAAATCGGATAGAATTTAGCTTCTGTGTTCTGGTCTTTGTGGAGGAAATCACAAGCTCCCCATCTTTGTTGATTCGATTCTTTTCCTGATCAAACAACATAAAAGAACTTATTTATTTTTTTTAATAAATATTTTAGGCATGCCATGATTACAGAGAGTATCATAAAGAATGATAATGGAGCAACACTAACCATTTGTAGAATTTTTTCTCTGACCCTGTCACGTAACCAATATGCTGCCTTAACATTAAACCTCATATCAACTTTTGTGTTTACTGTAAACAAAATAACTGCAGTGAAGAAGGGTAATCTTGGTATAACAAGAACAAAAAGAAAAGTTTGAAATGTGAGAGTAGTAAAGGCAAGTGCAATGTTGTTGAGGGTTGAAAGAATTATAAGAAGTCAAACCTTTGTTGACATTTTGACCTCCAGGTCCGCCACTTCTAGCAAAGCTCACGTTCACGTGATCTAAATCACAAAAAATAAATGGAGCTTTTAAAAAGTAATTAATAGTTGTTGCATCTACTCTTAAAGTCTAAACTAAACTAAATCAGCAAACAAAAGATAGATAATTAATCAACAGTTTCAAGTCATTCCATTCCATGAACCCTTAAAACGTTTCTTCTAATTTACATGATTGTATAATTAATCAAATCAAGAGGCAGATTATATAGTTTTGGTAATTTTATCAAAAGTGGATCTTCCTTAGTTAGGTGTTCCGTTTTACATCAGCTAGTGATATATTTTTACAGAAATTAAGCTCATAAGATAAACAGCAAAAACAATTTATCCGATTAGGAAATATAATTCAATTATTAGAGCATTACCTAGAGTAATCTTAGGGATAGGTTCGTCGCCTCCAACAGCCCTCTCAATGGCTTCTTGCAATTTCTGCTGAACCTGAGACATTCGTGCGGACGCCTTCTTATTACCGCTGCCATCGGAATCGGAAGCCGCGGCACACCGGATCGGGGAGTAACTGACTGGACGGGAAATGAACCGGAGCGGAGTGGGAACGATGCAAACGAGTTTGTAGCAGGTGCGGATAGAAGATGGTAACTGTAATGGCCGGAGAATCTCCCTGACAACAACTGTGGCGGTGATTCTAATTGCCGCCATCGAGACAAACCGAATTTCAAAACGCACGTCAAGATTTTGTCATAGACAATACACACGCAAACGAACAGAGATTAACGGGGAATCTTTACAAACCACTAACCAAGTTTAAGAGATAGGGTTTATTTTTCTGTGGACTAATGTCAAAAAGGTTTACGTTATTTTTATTTTGGGAAAATGACACCTTAGCCCTAAGTTGTTTTATACATTTACCCATTGAATCTCTTAAATATTTTACGTGCTTTATCTGTCTTTTTAGTCCTTCTAACCTATATTAGCCGGTTTGATGATCCGCGTATTCATTTCCTCATTTAGAAGTCAAAACACCATTTGTTCTTGTCTCAAAATTCATTAAAAAATAAAAAATCGGAGACACACCCTCAAAATCAAGCCCTCCCTAGAACAACAAATCATTTGTGGAACTAACTCGGGTTCAATTTAATCATAGTGGTTATCTACTCGGTGTTAATGGTGTTTTAGCTACTCTCTACTTCCTGAGCAGACTGAAGAAGGTTTACCTTGTTGAATTCTCTTGTTACAAACATGATGGCCAAAGGCAAGTGAAGGTTGGTTTCATTTACTCATATTCAACTTCAATTTTGAATTTTGAGCAACACCTAAATGGTTGTATATGCATAAAAAAAATATCTAATCACAAACAAATAAAACTGCTTAAAAAAAGTCCAAATTCATAGCAGTTTTTCCATCTATCTTTGAGGTCTCCTTCAATAAACAATTCGACCAGAAGAAGATAGGATAAAGAATTACGCGACAACAGATAGGACTACAAACAAGAACAATTGGTTCCATGTTACCAAATTCTGAATGAATAGCCCTGTTTCCCCAATTACTATAAAAGCCACGGTATTACAATCATTAGAACTTTCTTCCCCTTCTCTTGCAAGAATGGTTTCAGAAAACAACCATCCAGTACCGATCAACACGATCACGGTGAATAAAAGCACCATCTGCAAGAATTGAAATGTGTAAAACAATACATCCATGAATTTTTTATCTTATATTTCTCCTCCGCCGCACATAGTAAGTTGAGTGATTTCACGATCGCCAACACGGCCATCAAGAAATGGATCCGATGAACGGATCATATGTTGTTAAAATGCATACATAAAATGGTATACTTTTTGTAACAAATTGAAACATGAGTATACAAAAACTCCTTCCAAGAAACAAACAGCATCGACTATGCCAGAATCACAAACACTTGTAATATGAAATCCAAGGTTGTACATCTTTGATCCTACATATATCTAACATATAACACTTTATACCCAAAATCAACAACCTACTCAATGTCTCCTAGGCTTTGAGGATTGTGCATGCTCACCTGCACCCAATCGTCTTCTCCCACTTGAACTTGAAGGCAGTACCCAACCACCCCTTCCTTTCCACGCCTCTTCAAACCCATTAAGTTCATCTGCCAACCATATTTAATTATTTACATCTGGTTATCAATCATTTTATAAAAAAAAAAAAAATGAATTACAAGATTATTAAAAAATATATACCTTCGTTGATGTTATGCAATGTTTGCATTGTATCCACCTGTCCATCTGATTTTAGATGCCTTGAAACAGTGTGACCCTAACGTCACAAACACCTTATTATTAGCTTCCCATGCATAATAATATATAAATAAAAAAGACGATCACAATTGCAACAAATTAATAATACCTTATCATGGATTCCTCTTGAAATTCTATGAGCTGCCTCACCACTCACTGAGTCAGCTTCTTTATATTCTTCAAATCTCACCTGAACTCCCATATATAAGTATATAACAACACCATTAAAATATTAGAAAAAAGGTTGCTTATAGTTTACTTACACCATCACTTCCAGCCCTTCTAATGGTAGATGAAGTATAATATGCTCCATTAGAACCTCCATATGTAACACTGGAGCTTTGAAAGGAAAAGCTATGAGCTAGTGGACGTGAGCGCACATCATGCATCACACTCAACTGACCTTCTGGTTCCTCTTTTTCATCATCAGAGTTGAGTTCTTCAATGATTGGACCCCTGGAAGTGTTTGGCATGTGGTCATAAAGTGTAGGAGTGTGTGCATGTGCATCCATGAAAGGACTTGTTCCATTTGGAGGGAATAAGCTTGACCCAAATGGGGGTACACCAATGAAAGGACTTGGCTGAAACATTCCATTTCCACCAAATGGTTGTGTGAAGAAAGGGTCATCAAATGGGTCTCTTCCCCCAGACCCAAATAGGCTAGGAAATGGCATACCCCCAAAACCAGAGAAAGAGAAAGGATCGTCTCTTCCTCTTCCTCTCCCTCTCCCTCTTCCTCTCCCACCTTGCATCTTCTTTAAACTGTCTACCTGAAAAAGATTGAGGTTGAACAACTTTCTTCAAATCTCTCCCATCAAACAATACAATCCCCTAAATGATGAAAGTGAAGTGCTACGACAAAACTGCTCATCTTCAACCTATTTTCGAATGTTTTTGGTTATCGATCAGGCACAAGCATTAAACAATCTAACAACCAAAAGCAGAATTGTTAATTTTGCCTGATAACAAGTGTTTGCAGACGAAAACTGTTGATTGTTAATTACGATTTCTAATCTATAAAATTGATCATCATGAAAGGTTTAACGCAAAGTCGAATTATGTACAATCATGCATGCAAAGAATTAGAAAAGAAGCCATAGAACTATAGTAATCAAAACCCTAGAGAGATGATGATAAAAAGAAAACATGAAATTAGTGGTTAACATGAAGGAAGGAGAAAGTTTGTGGTAGTAATGGGCTATGAAAATTAACAACTAACAGTTTTCTTCTGCGAATTTGAAAGAACAGCCTTTCTCTCCAACGATTGATCGTCATAAAGCCATTACATAAAGAGGAAAATCACATAAAGAACACGCAATATTATCAATTAGCATAGGTTGATCTAAATCGCTTATTATCATTAAAAAAACAAGTGACAGATCATAAAACCTATACCAAAAATGCAGATTGAAATAGGCAACCTATAAACGGAATCAAAACCATGGAGAGATACCTGCGGAATGAATTGAACACCAAAATTCAGTGATTATTAGGAGAGAAATTGGGAGTTAGAGATAGTTGAAGGCAATGCGTTTTGGGGTTTCTGCGAATCGAGCAAAACGGATGTCAGGAATCGATGCCAAAGAAAAAGATGGAGAGCAACCAACCCGGTGAACGTGACGCTAAGGTGTTTTCTGGATTTCTGGTAGTTCATAAAAGAAAATATATATATTTTTTAATTTACTTAATTATGAACATATATATAAAAAAGATACTAAATTAGAGTTGTTTTATATCTCCCTATCTAATAAACAAAACCAAAAGTCCATGTGTCCCTTCAAAACAACTGAATTATGCCAATGTTAAATACCAATTATACCCCTTCTTTGTTTCACCTAAAGAATGATATAATGACGTCCTGATTTGTTTCAATTTTTACTCAGTTAAAACAGTTGTGCATATTAACTCAAAATTAAACTGAAATCCATTACATACGTGATTAATAGCATGTTATTATGGTATTCGATTTCGTATATAAGGTATGATATCAATAATATTTAAAATTCAATATATACTTCAATTGTATGATATCAATCGTTCCTTTACAGCATCGTGTTTATCTGGTAATTGCATCATCACAGTCAGAAATCCTCTCTTCAATCACAAAGTTCAATCTAATTGGTAAGTTATGCATTTGACTACTTTAATCTTTTTTCCATACAACCCCTGTTTGAAGATATAAATGTATGCGGTTGACTACTTCCTTATCTATCTCTATGTCTTGATTTGTTCTATGTCTGGTAAAAGTTCTGGAATATGAAACCAGTATGATCTTATCTGCAACTCCATAACTTAATTAACAGTTAAATGTTGTATAAAACAGTTTTAGACAATTCTTTCAAATGCATCAATCTACCGCAATATATCGTGGGATTCAAACTCAACCTTTATCAAATGTTGTATAACACAGTTTTTCTAATATGATATAATAGCAAATCATAAAAGATTTGAATGAGCGTGTAAGTGCATTCAGTGTCATGAAAGTTTAGACTAACCAATACACCACCATACATTCTATTGAACTCTCCAAAAGTTTAGTTTGAATATAGGATTAAGTAGCACCTCAAAAATTACAAAAATGACCGTTTTGCCCATGGTCATACATATATAGCCACACACACACATAGACATATTATATATAATTGTTTGAATAAAATTATATATTTATTGTTTTTACAACAATTATGAATAAGTAATTGTATGTAATCCTGTTTAACAAAAAATATGCTTAAGCTATGTTATTGTATGTGTGTTTTGTCCGAGAATATTGTGCTGACTTTAAATTTTTTTTTCCAGAAAAATAGAAAGTGGATAGTAAAAGGATTTAATGAATTTTGTGTGTCTTTTATTGGAGAATAATGTGCTGTGTTTCAAAGAACTTTCCATAAAAACAGAAAATCGACAATAAATTTTGTATAATATGCAAAAAAAAAAAAAAAATTGATCTGTATCTTTATTTTCTGATTATTTCATTTCATTTTTTATTTTCATGTAACAGTTACTACACTTTCGATTATTTCAACGTATATGCGTGTGTGTGACTGCTTAACTGTTTATGGTCATGTGTATATGTATTTATTTTCTTGATATACCCCTACCCCTGCCATTGTTGTCACATGATACTCTTGCTATTTCTGTTTAATATTAACAATCATGTTGATATCAAAATTCATGTGTCTCGCTACGGTTTTGTTCTTACATGGTTATAGTGATATCAATAACGAAAGTATTACTTTTAACATGAAACTTTTAGTAACATTTTTTTTAATTGTTGTATACCATTTTCTAAGATGATTTTAAAAGACGAGGGTAATCAAGAACTTCTGATATGCTTCCCTAAAGACTTGAGAAAATTTATTTGCTTTATTTCAGCTTTGTGTATGAAAATATCTTTTCATTTAATGCTTAACTATTATTGTTAACTTCAGCTTTGTGTGTGGAAAATATATTTTTATTTAATGCATAATTATTATATTATTGTTATTATTGGTTATGATTTTTTGTGACTAAACGAAAGTAGATGAAATGACTGATAACAAATAAAATTGACATCATAAAGAAATAAACAAAATAACAAAATGTAATATTAGATTTTATATTAGTTTTGTTGTTTTCTATAATAATTAAATATAACAAATACGTTTAGCATATTAAATACATCATTAAATTATATAAGATAATAATGTTATAATTTAATATTATTATATAAGATATTTTTAATTTTTAATAATACAATTCTACATTTTATAATCTCAATCCTGAAAAAAAAAAAAGTAATCATTTTATTCAATCCGCGATATATAAGTCAATTTTAATTATACATTATACATTCTAATAATAATATCTTTATACTTGTGAAAGTTATATTTGTTGGATAAGGTGTCTAAGTCCATAACTATTTCTGGTATGTACTTGACCCGACCCGGCATGGTCCATTTGGGTTGCATGGCACCATGCAATTGGATAGACTAAATGAGAGAAATAACGCTTGGAGATTATTAATATATTATAAGTTCTAATATATTAATAATATTATTTGATTAGTTTGATCAAGAATTAATTTAGAATTAATTAAGTGATCAAAAGATAACTAATTAAATATATGGGTTGATTAAGTAAATCATCCATATCTTGTATAGTGGGCTAAAAGGCTCCATGGATCATCAAGTTGGGTTCCACCCATAGGATGCTCCATGGGAGTTACAAACCCATGGGTCATGGAAATGAAGAGTCATGACACATTAGGGTTTAACCCTAGGTGTGTCAACACTATATAAGTAATATGATCTCCTCCCAAATCGGCTACACACAAAAGAAATAGAGGGCTTGGCCGATTTTGTGAAGTGAGTATTCTCTCATAAGTTCTTCCAAGAGCATTTGGTGTTGTGTGAAGCATTTGAGGCATCACACTTGGGGTGCTAGGCTCACAAGGTTTCAAGGAACACAAGCAACAACAAGGTAAGTTATTCTATCTATACTTTATGTTAAAATTGTTCCCCATGTATGCTAGATAGGAATATAACCTTGGAAATCAACTTTGCATGACAAATTAGACAAACATAGATCCAAGGTTATTAGGGTTGCATGTACACTTAGGAAGTGTTAGAATGCTCAAAACCCATCAGTGGTATCAGAGCCTAGGCTTGTTTGTTCTTATTTGTGCTTAAAAGTTGAAAACAGAATCGGAAATTTGCTGTCTGCGAACGGACTCGTCGAGTCTATAGGGGGGACTCGTCGAGTCCATGTGTATCTTCAACCAACTCGGCGAGTCATGTTCATGCACTCGGCGAGTAGGGTCGAATGAGTGCAGAATTTCGATTCAGTTGCTGGAAAATGAATTAGCAACATTACCCTAAATTGTTTTAGTAAATGTAAACTTGTTTTTGGTGGTGTAATGTCTTGCTAATTCATCTACAACAACTAGTTATCAAAATTACAAAGTTTTATGTAATTTTTGATTGTGTTCATATTCATGTTCTTGTTCTTATGATGTTTTAGATGATCATAGGAATTATTTGTAACCTATTTGGTAGTTTAATTCTTGATCATAATGTGTTTTAATGGAGTTCATAACTTATCCTTAAGTTATGGAAAACCAAGAGTCACACTTGAGTTAAAACCATTAAGAAAACACAAGAGTTATAAAAAAATGAAGAGTCTTCATTTTATGACTCTATTAAACTCATAAGTTACAAGAAATGAAAAGTTTTGAAAGTTACAAAACTTGCCCTCAAGTTTTGGAACAAGTAAAGTTAAGTTAAAAACTTTAGTTCCAACCCCTAGAATTTTAAAAGTTAAAATTCAACCCTTATACTTATATTATGATGATTTAATAATTATATATATATATGTATAAGAACAAGTCGTCTTACCGCTAGTACGCCTCATTCACGAAGCCGGTCTATAAGGTGGGTATAAGGTTGTTGCCTATAAAATGGTGACTTAATGGGTGTATATTCTCACCCACCGCTTGCTTGACTGGTGGAGGGTCGTTAGCCGAACGGGTAAGACAAGGACTTATAAATTCTCATTCAAAGTATGATGAATATATATAAAGTAACTAAATGTTTATTAAATTCCCAATCTTAGTTACTTTAGGAAAAATGTGAATAAGGTGCTAATCCATGAAATTACACTTTACACTTTGTCTGAGTCGTTGGTGGAGCGTGTGTGGTTAACCGGCACACTAACTTGGACTTAACAAGGTAGGTAAAGGGTGACTTAAGGTTTATTATAGTATCGGTGGAGCGTGTGTGGTTTACCGGCACATCGATTGAGTGATAAACTTTAAGGGTACCAAGTGATTTGCATGGTTACTTCACACCTCGTTTTGTGATCCTCGGCATCCCAGTCACAAAACCTGGAGGGCACTCCCGAGATTGAAACATGCCTTTGAAAAGTTCATTGGATCTCAAAGAATCTAGGAATTTCTAAAACCAATAAAAACTAAATATTTAATATTTCGGTTTTCGTGGTGGAAATTGGTGAATCGTCATTCACCTACCTTTCAAATATGGTATAGCTTAGATTACGGCATACCTCTTCTAAGTTATATTATATTGTGATTGGATCCTAGCCTTAATATTACATTTGGGTGTTTTATTAAGGACTCTCTTAAATCTAAACTAAAATTGTTCTTCTTTTTCAGATGTCTTCAAATAATGCTTCTGGCTCGAATCCTAATGGCTCCTTTACTCTTATGAGTCTGTGTGGGAAAGTCACCTTTGATGGATCCAACTTCAATAAGTGGATCAGAAACATCAGGATGATTACCCGCTACGAGGACAAAGAATATGTCCTTGACAAGGAGCTTAAGGAAATTGACGAGTCCACTGCAACTCCCCAGGAGATCGCTGACTTTCATACTCATGAAAGAGATGCAACCAAGGTGGCTTGCATCATGTTAGCCACCATGACAGCTGAACTCCAAAAGTCTTATGAAGATTTCTACCCTTATGAAATGCACCAAGATTTGATGGAAAGATACCATCAAAGTGCACGACAAGAGAGGTACGAAGTCATCTGCTCCATGATAACAACCATGATGAAGGACGGAGAGTCCGTCACGAGCCACATGCAGAAAATGCAAAGGTATGTGGATCGTTTGCTGAAGCTCAATGTGAACTTCCCTGAGGAGCTTGCAATAGATATCATTTTGCACTCCTTACCATCGTGCTATGATCAATTCCGCATGACATATCACATGAACAAGGAAGAGGTCACCCTCAGCAAACTTCAGGGACTTCTCAAGACCACAGAAACAGGTCTTAAGGGGAAGTCGGTTGCTATCACTCCTACTCCAGACGCAACTCCGGTCTTGGCAATCGGGCAAAGTCGAGGGAGGAAGAGAAAGAGATCTTCAAAGGGTACCAAGGCTCGGACCCTTGATGGCTCTTCTTCAAGTGGAACCAAGAAAGGTTTCATTACTCCTTCTTCTGACCCAAAAGAGGCTGAATGCTTCTATTGCCATGAAAAAGCTCATTGGAAGCGGAACTGCCCAAAGTACCAGCAAGATGTGAAGGATGGGAAAGTCAAACCCAACCATGCAGGTATTTACACTATCACTTCTAATAACTCACCCCATTCGAAATCTTGGGTCCTTGATACAGGTTGCGGTATTCATATTTGTTGTGACTTGCAGGGACTAGGAAGAAGTGAGAATGTGGAGCAAGGAAGAATAAACTTAATCATGGGGAATAGGAAAGTTACACCTGTCACCAAGATTGGAGTTTATACTTTATCGCTAAGTAGTGGGTTAAATTTAGATTTGAATAAATGTTGTTATTCGCCAGAAATGGCAAGAAATATTATTTCCTTTCATGCATTGTACAAACAAGGTTTCACCTTTTCGTTTGATAATGAAGTTGGTTCGATTAATGCTTTCTTTAATAATGTACTTTATTTTAAAGCATTACCTTGTGATGGTGTGTATGAAGCTGTATCTATTGTAGATAACTTAGGAAATAATGTTTTGTGTATTGATTCTACTAATAATAATAACTTGGATAAAGCATCATTATGGCATTGTCGTCTTGGTCATATAAGCAAGAAACGCATAGGCCAACTCCAAAAGGATGGAGTCTTGGAGTCGTTTGACCTAAAGTCAAATGATAGTTGCGAATCATGCTTACTTGGAAAAATGACAAAGTCACCCTTCACAGGCTCATGTGAAAGGGGTGAAGGTTTGTTGGACCTTATACACACGGATGTGTGTGGACCATTCAAACATGCCACAAGGGATGCTAATCGTTATTATTTGACTTTTACCGATGATTACAGTAGATATGGATATGTCTACTTAATCAAGCATAAGTCAGAGACTTTCGAGAAGTTTAAGGAATTTAAACAGGAAGTCGAGAATCAATTGGGCAGGAACATTAAGATGCTTCGATCCGATCGAGGTGGTGAGTATCTTAGTTCAGAGTTCCTCGACTATCTAAAGGAATGTGGAATTGTCTCACAATTGACACCTCCCAGGACACCGCAGTTGAATGGTGTGGCTGAGAGGCGTAATCGAACCCTGTTGGACATGGTTCGTTCCATGATGAGTCGAGCTTCGCTACCAATCTCATTCTGGGGGTATGCCTTAGAGACTGCCGCCCATATCCTCAATCTAGTCCCTACAAAGAAAGTTGCCAAAACTCCTCACGAGATGTGGACTGGTAAAGTACCTAAACTAGACCACATCAAGATTTGGGGCTGCGAGGCTTTCGTGAGACGCGAGACTCATGATAAGCTCGAACCCCGAAGCGAGAGGTGTATTTTCATCGGCTACCCACAACAATCCTTTGGTTACCTCTTCTACAGACCTAGTGACAATGTGGTCTTTGTAGCAAGAAGAGGAGTCTTTCGAGAAAGAGAGTTTATAAGCCAAGGAGACAGTGGGAGGCAAGTTGATCTTGAAGAAATTCAAGAGTCAAGTGGTGAAGGAACTTCAAACTCTAGCCCTCAACTTGAGGAGGAAACTCCTGTTGAGCCAATTGACGAATCTGTACCTCTGAGGCGTTCCACGAGAGTTAGGAGTGCACCTGAGCATTACTATGGATTCCATATTACTGCAGAAGGTGAGACACTTATTAGTGATGAGACACTAGTAAGTCAAGATGACCCTAACAGCTACGAGGAAGTCATGGCGGGCCCCGAGTCTGCCAAATGGAAAGAGGCTATGGATAGCGAGATACAATCCATGTATGACAATCAAGTTTGGAACTTGGTTGAGAATGTACCAGGTCGAAAGACTGTAGGGTGCAAATGGGTCTTCAAGAAGAAGACCGACATGGATGGTAAAGTACACACTTATAAGGCTAGACTGGTTGCAAAGGGCTTCTCTCAAATTCCTGGAGTGGACTATGATGAGACCTTTTCTCCGGTAGCCAAGATTAAGTCTATTCGGTTTCTGTTAGCCATAGCCGCATTTCATGACTATGAAATTTGGCAAATGGATGTCAAAACCGCTTTCCTTAATGGAAAGTTGGCTGAAGATGTTTACATGAGTCAGCCAGAGGGTTTTGTCAGTAACGAGTACCCTAATAGAGTGTGTAAGCTTGAGAAATCCATTTATGGATTAAAGAAAGCACCTCGCAGATGGAATCTTTGCTTTGATGAAAAGGTCAAGGAATTTGGATTTTCTAGGAGTGAAGATGAATCTTGTGTATATGTCAAGGCTAGTGGGAGTATAGTTAGCTTTTTGGTATTGTATGTGGATGACATACTACTCATAGGAAACGACATTCCAACCCTGCAGGAAGTAAAGTCCTGGCTTGGAAAGTGTTTCGCTATGAAGGACCTTGGTGAAGCTGCCTATATTTTGGGGATAAGGATCTTGAGAGATCGGAGTAAAAGACTAATTGGACTTAGTCAAAGTACCTACTTGGAGAAAGTTCTGAAGAGATTCAGAATGCAAGACTCCAAGAAAGGAGAGTTGCCCATCCAGAGTAGCACCAAGCTGAGTAAGACACAAAGCCCTAGCACTGAGGCTGAGATAGCAGAAATGAGTCGAATACCTTATGCTTCGGCTGTAGGTTCGATCATGTATGCTATGACGTGTACTCGACCTGATGTAGCCTTTGCCTTGAGCATGGTTAGCAGGTTTCAGGGGAACCCTGGCAAGGCACACTGGATTGCGGTAAAGAATATTCTCAAGTACCTACGAAGGACTAAGGACTGGGTCCTTATCCTCGGTGGGAGTGATGACTTGAGAGTTGTAGGGTATAGTGATGCTAGCTTCCAGACTGACAGGGATAACTTCCGCTCTCAGTCGGGCTGGGTCTTTACCCTAAATGGAGGAGCAATTTCTTGGAAGAGTTCCAAGCAAGAGACAGTGGCAGATTCTACTTGTGAATCAGAGTATATTGCAGCTAGCGAAGCGGCAAAGGAGGCGTTATGGCTGAGGAACTTCATTGGAGACCTTGGAGTTGTACCAGCTATTAAAGAGCCGATGGAAATTTTCTGTGATAGTGAAAGTGCAGTTGCCTTAGCCAAGGAACCAAGGGATCACGGGAGATCCAGACACATCGACAGAAAATACCATTTCATCAGACATCGGATCGAAGAAGGACTCCTCGTGGCAAAGAGGGTATCATCAGATGAGAATCCGGCAGATCCCCTCACGAAGGGACTGACTCGGGTTAAGCATCTCCAGCATGCTCGGAACATAGGGCTGAAGGATGATATTAGATTTAGTAGTTAGATAATCTCGAAATTTGTAAAGTGTAATTGACATTTGATGATGAATAAAAGTGTTTTATTTATGAGTAAAGTGTTGCTATCTCTTGTCGATCGTTTACTATATTTCTTTTGCATGTTTTGACTTCCAGAATAATTTTGTTTGGTATAACATATTATTCAAACCTCCACAGTCGGTCATATGTCGGAAGTAGGTATGAATCAAGACTTTCATGTTTGATTGTAGAGGTCTGGGACGAGGCTACAACAATCATGAGTGCTCATAAGTTCTGAGCATTGGACTCAACCCACGCTCACTGGAATCACTTCATGGAATTCTATCTCGAGTGATCGTGAGACGGTAATATCATATAAGTCTTTAAACCTAGAGATATGATTTGTTACTTACAAGTTGGTTAGGCATTGATTGTACGAAAAACGCATTGGTAACTCGATGTTATAAAATCGTGCTCTTATGTGTAATTCAATGAGTAGTAGAACAAACATATGAGTCGAAGTTTATCTGTTCCTTCTTGGTTTAGAAGCTGATATCTGGGCCCCTCGATGATTTTGTTTTGACCTATGTACCGGGCCCGGTCAGAACTTAATTGATGTGTTCAATAAAGTTCTTTGTCAAACAAATCGGAAATCGGGAAACAAATGTTGGACAATAAGTAAGACATTGTTCCATGTATTTGTCCGACTGATATCTAGAACAGAGGATTATATGATCACTTATCTTAAATGGCGTACCATCATCTTCTCAAGTTTCGAGAAACCTTGTAAAGAGCTACGATTGCCGATCGGTTCCTGAAGTCATACTTGCAGTAATAGTTACTAGACTTATCCAAGTGGGAGACTGTTGGATAAGGTGTCTAAGTCCATAACTATTTCTGGTATGTACTTGACCCGACCCGGCATGGTCCATTTGGGTTGCATGGCACCATGCAATTGGATAGACTAAATGAGAGAAATAACGCTTGGAGATTATTAATATATTATAAGTTCTAATATATTAATAATATTATTTGATTAGTTTGATCAAGAATTAATTTAGAATTAATTAAGTGATCAAAAGATAACTAATTAAATATATGGGTTGATTAAGTAAATCATCCATATCTTGTATAGTGGGCTAAAAGGCTCCATGGATCATCAAGTTGGGTTCCACCCATAGGATGCTCCATGGGAGTTACAAACCCATGGGTCATGGAAATGAAGAGTCATGACACATTAGGGTTTAACCCTAGGTGTGTCAACACTATATAAGTAATATGATCTCCTCCCAAATCGGCTACACACAAAAGAAATAGAGGGCTTGGCCGATTTTGTGAAGTGAGTATTCTCTCATAAGTTCTTCCAAGAGCATTTGGTGTTGTGTGAAGCATTTGAGGCATCACACTTGGGGTGCTAGGCTCACAAGGTTTCAAGGAACACAAGCAACAACAAGGTAAGTTATTCTATCTATACTTTATGTTAAAATTGTTCCCCATGTATGCTAGATAGGAATATAACCTTGGAAATCAACTTTGCATGACAAATTAGACAAACATAGATCCAAGGTTATTAGGGTTGCATGTACACTTAGGAAGTGTTAGAATGCTCAAAACCCATCAGTGGTATCAGAGCCTAGGCTTGTTTGTTCTTATTTGTGCTTAAAAGTTGAAAACAGAATCGGAAATTTGCTGTCTGCGAACGGACTCGTCGAGTCTATAGGGGGGACTCGTCGAGTCCATGTGTATCTTCAACCAACTCGGCGAGTCATGTTCATGCACTCGGCGAGTAGGGTCGAATGAGTGCAGAATTTCGATTCAGTTGCTGGAAAATGAATTAGCAACATTACCCTAAATTGTTTTAGTAAATGTAAACTTGTTTTTGGTGGTGTAATGTCTTGCTAATTCATCTACAACAACTAGTTATCAAAATTACAAAGTTTTATGTAATTTTTGATTGTGTTCATATTCATGTTCTTGTTCTTATGATGTTTTAGATGATCATAGGAATTATTTGTAACCTATTTGGTAGTTTAATTCTTGATCATAATGTGTTTTAATGGAGTTCATAACTTATCCTTAAGTTATGGAAAACCAAGAGTCACACTTGAGTTAAAACCATTAAGAAAACACAAGAGTTATAAAAAAATGAAGAGTCTTCATTTTATGACTCTATTAAACTCATAAGTTACAAGAAATGAAAAGTTTTGAAAGTTACAAAACTTGCCCTCAAGTTTTGGAACAAGTAAAGTTAAGTTAAAAACTTTAGTTCCAACCCCTAGAATTTTAAAAGTTAAAATTCAACCCTTATACTTATATTATGATGATTTAATAATTATATATATATGTATAAGAACAAGTCGTCTTACCGCTAGTACGCCTCATTCACGAAGCCGGTCTATAAGGTGGGTATAAGGTTGTTGCCTATAAAATGGTGACTTAATGGGTGTATATTCTCACCCACCGCTTGCTTGACTGGTGGAGGGTCGTTAGCCGAACGGGTAAGACAAGGACTTATAAATTCTCATTCAAAGTATGATGAATATATATAAAGTAACTAAATGTTTATTAAATTCCCAATCTTAGTTACTTTAGGAAAAATGTGAATAAGGTGCTAATCCATGAAATTACACTTTACACTTTGTCTGAGTCGTTGGTGGAGCGTGTGTGGTTAACCGGCACACTAACTTGGACTTAACAAGGTAGGTAAAGGGTGACTTAAGGTTTATTATAGTATCGGTGGAGCGTGTGTGGTTTACCGGCACATCGATTGAGTGATAAACTTTAAGGGTACCAAGTGATTTGCATGGTTACTATAATAAACCTTAAGTCACCCTTTAGCCATTCATAAGCCAACAAGAATGACGATTAATCCATTTTCTCTTATTATTAGTACTCCAGATACATAATGGTAATTTTCACTCAACAAGAATGACGATTAATCCATTTTCTCTTATTTTAGCCATTCATAAGCCAACGATATAACTTTATATTTTAATCTCAGCTTGTTATTCTTATTATTAGTACTCCATGGACATAATTGTAATTTACTTTGTCTTTATATTTTCTTTGTGTACTTTTCTGCCATTGTTCTTCTAATTATTGTATGTCTTTCAAATAATTGTGTTCTTTTATGTTTTATTACATTTTTTATATTTTATTTTTTATTTAGCATTGTAATTTAAATTATTCATTGTGTTTTTTTAACATCTATTCAAATTTATATACTTTTTTACAAATATATATGAATATTAATTTTAAATAATCAATACAAAAAGTGTTAAACAAACTTAAGTCTTATTAATAATACAAATTTTTTCTAAATTTTTTACCCGTGGTTCCCACGGGTTGTAACCATGTATAACCTAATTATGAATCATAACTAATGTTAAATAAAATTATTATGTATACAAAAATCTTATAATTTGTTGTCAATAATGTGTTTATAAAATGGACAAATAGTATTCACGAATAAACTTTTTGTAATAGCGAAACAAACACCTTAACGATATAGAAATTTTAAATGGGTCAAACTTTGAACATCATAGCCTCTATATTACACAAAAAAAAAAAAAAAAAAAAAAAAATAACCCCAAATAAATTGCTTACTGATAAAACATCTAATAATCCTATCATTCCTACCTCGACATGAATATACATATTTTTGTTAAATATTCAAAGGCATGGGAACCCAAAGCAAAGCATCGAGCAAGGACCCTCTTTGTAAATTGGTATGTATCCATGCAACTATAGAATATAGTAGTCCACTACTCCATATGTTCGACTGTTTTCTATGTAGTAGTCCACCGCCTCAAAAGTCAAATCTTGGCCCATTAATCTTTTTACTACAAACCTCATTATTTGCATGTCAAATACCGTTGTATTTGTATGCTTCGAATTTCAGTTCTCACTGAAACTGTGAGGAGTAGAACGGCAATGGGCATGGCAAAGAGGACGAAACGGGTTGAGTTGTTCTCAACACACACCCTCCCCCCACCCCTCTAGCTTGGCACGACAAAATTTCTTCATCCTCAACTTCGGGCTACCAAACGGCAAAGAAGAAAGAGTAGGTTTCGTTGAGGTGGAATTCGGTGGTCTCGGCACTCCCCTCCCAATCCAAATAGAATATTTTCATTAATAAAAATAATCATTTTTTTAGTTTTTTAAAAGCAATCATTTTCTCCTAAACACCGCATTCCAGAATAATTACCGTTGTTTCGGAGTTGGTGGGTGTTAGGTGGTTTTTGATGTAAAAGTTGTTCTGAAATCTAACATAGTACATCTCGGTCTGACATAAGATTGTCTTTCGAACTGTCTATATACATTTCAGACTATCATAATACATTTTGGGCACACATTTTGGACACCAATTCTTGGATAGTTTGCACTACATTATGCTACATTTTCCATCATCTTTTCCAATCGTGATTGCGAAGAAAGTTTTTCCAATCTTCATGCTCACTTGTATAACCTTTAAGGAACCAGCATCCATAGTTTCACCAACATCATAACGTATGTTATGGATCGTTTCAAGATTTGTTGTGTGGGTCTTAGATGTGTTGTAAGAAACTTTTTGCTAAATTTTAGTTATTATTTTTGTTATAGTTGATGTGGCAAATGAATGTAGGTTCATACATTCCTTACGTGTATGCTATGTGTGATCTATATAGGTACTGTCCCTCTGAGAGGGGACTACACATGTTTAATGTTCATAATGGTTGCTATGGACGTAAACAACCAGACCTTACCTATAACGTTTTGTCTAGAAATTACAGATAGTATTATTGACTCTTGTACATGGTTGATGTTAAGGCTCAAGGAATGTCTTAGGAATGATAGGGAAGTAGCGTTCATAACCAATATGAATGTTGTGATATACTTTTCCCTTGGTTAGGTCTTCCCTAATTCATATCATGAGTATTATTGTAAGAGCGTGATTTTAAGTTTAAGGTATAGGATTGGTTTAAGTAGACTAATAGAACCTTTGTTATGGCTGACATGCAAATCATATATAATGTCATATTTAAACAAAATTTTAATGGACTAGAACATGCCATTAAATCTCATGAGTTTAGGACTAAACGTGACTGGCTTGATAATATTAGTCATGCAAAATGGGCAAGGCCCTTTTTTAGTAACATTTGTTTCAATATAATGAACCTTGATATTCCACATGTCATCGATTCATGAATGCAATTTTCCAATAACGACGCTCTTTGAGATTATCCGTGAGACCACTCAACCGACTTATATATAACATAATGACTTTGGAGTTAAAATAGTGTACAAATAAGGAAATACTTTGTAGTTGTTAAATGACCAAAATCATAATATTATCTTTTGTAGGGGCACTCTAATGAACTCACCCTTTATGCAAATATGATACTTCAAATGAGGATACACAAGTTTGTATGGTGACATACAAGGAAAATGTCGTTTTACATGTATGAAATAAGAGATTTTTACGAACACTTGTGTTGCAAATCTTCAACTTCAAACATGTACGCCTGGGAAATAACGTGGATCTAGGTTTCTCTATTGTACATGAAATTCATCCAAGACTTTATAACCCTAGATCTAGCATATGATATTCGAAATTAACATAATAAACAGATCTAGATGTTTACCTTGTTGTTGATTGAAGATCTTGAAGCCTTGAGAACCTTAGCACATCAAATGTTGTGCCTCTAATGAGTCACAAACACCAAGAGCAATTGAAGGAAACAAGAGAGAGAGAGAGAGTGAGAGAGGGGGGAGAAGTGAAATTCGGCTCTAGGACTTCTAGGGTTCAAGTGGCAGAATTTCCCATGCCCAAGGGGTCTATATATAGGTGTAGGAATTAGGGTTTCGGTCATTATCCTTATTTGGTTATTTAGCCACCAAGCAACCCATAAGATAATTCTAGAATCCCTATCATGGACGAATTCTTAAGGCTTTATCCCTAGAATTCGTCCACCCTATCATCTAGGGTTTCTTTGCCCAACTTTGTAACTATCACATAATTACAGTTCAGTCCCCTTAGTTTAATTAACTTCTTTTTATCACAAAATTAATTCTTAATTAATTATTGATCAACGTTAATTAAACAAATATGATTTCTCTTTTAATATATATTAATCTTATAATATATTAATAAATCATAATAACCTCTTTCTTTAATATTCCTCCAGTCAAGTTGCTTTGGTGAAGGCAACCCAAAAGAACAATGCACAACCAGGTCAAGTACATACCAAATATGGTTATGGGCTTAGACACTAATCCAACAGTCTCCCACTTGAATAAGTCTAATAATTATAAATGCAAATGTAACTTCTGGATCCGATTAGCAATCGCAGTTCTCAAAACTCTTGATCTTATCAATAACCTGTCCTTAAGATAAGGGATCGCATAATCATTTGTTCTAGATATTGTGCGGACAATTACATGGAACAAAGTCATACTTATTGTCCAGCAGTTTGTTTCTCGATCTCATTCGTTTGACATAGAAGTTAATTGAACACACCAATTTAGTCCTGAACGGGCGCGGTTAGGGCTGTAAACGAAGTGAACGTTCGGTGAATCGTTCGTGAACTGTTCGGTGGGAAGTTCGTTTATATTCGTTTATTTAATAAATGAACGAACATGAACAAAAATTATCGTTCGTTTAGTTAAATGAACGAACATGAACAATAGTCTCGTTCGTTCATTTATGTTCGTGAACGTTCGTTTACGATGTTCATTTACGTTCGTTTATGTTCGTTCGTTTAAGTTTATTTATATTCAATTATTTTTTATTATATTGCTATATTATATGTTCGTTTATGTTTATATATGTTTAATTGTGTTTTTTTTATCTTTGTTCGTTTATGTTTGTTCGTTTATGTTCGTTTAGCATGTTCACGAACATAAATGAACAAACATGAACAAAGTAATTTGTTAAACGAACGAACATGAACAAGAAAATCTCGTTCGTTTATCCGTTCGTGTTCGTTTGTTGTTCGGCTAACTTCAACGAACGAACATGAACAAGACCTTGTTCGTGTTCGTTTGGTTCGTTTACAGCCCTAGGCAAGATACATAAGTCAAACCAAATCATCGAGGGGTCCTGATATCGCTTTTATCCTCTTAGAATAAAAGGAACAGATAAACTTCGACTTATATGCATTTACCATTCACTAATCAAATCATAAACAACAATGAGTTTTATAACATCAAGTTAATGATGCGTTTACGCATTATCAATGCACAATCAATTAGAAAACAATAAACAATATATCTAGGTTTTAAGACCATATGATATTATCGTCTTGCGATCACTCGTGATAAATTCCATGAAGTGATTTCAGCAAGTGTGGGTTTATTCCAATGCTCAAGTCTAATTCATAAGCACTCATGAACGCTGTAGCAAACCTTTTCTATTTCTAATACACTTTAGACAATCTACGCACCAATTCATGACAGTCTTCATTCATATCCGCTGTAGACCGTTCGAATAAATTCAATTATTTAGGAAGTCAAAACATGCAAAATGAAACAATAGTTAAGCAATTAACATAAGACAGTATCTTTACTAATAAATAATACTCATTTATTTAATCATCAAATGTTAATTACAATTTATCTATTACATGTTTCTAAACTATATAATCTAAACTAATATCGTCTGTGACATCCCCATTTTCACAGCCAGAAAAGACCGATTTTTGTTTATGTTTTATAAAAGTCAGAGTAGCTCTTTTAATAAAAATGTTATTGAATTTGTTCCCAGTAAAACATGATAAATACTTTATCAAAGCATTTCCAAAAAAAAAGTATTTTTATTCATTTTAAAACATTTGGGATGTCATCGTCAATACAGAAATATAAGCATAAACAGAACTTACATTCATTATCACTAGTGATTTATATCTCATTAATCTCTCAGTGTAATGTGACTTCATATCAACACCTGTAATATAAATAAATTGAGTGGGTCAGGTTGGGAAACCTGGTGAGTACATAGGGTTTTTAACCCATAATAAATAAGTTTATTAACTTTATCAAACCAAACAAACCCGATTACCCGTTCCCGTTATCCTCACTTAACATCCCTAAAACATCAAACACAAGGGACCTAGTCTAAGGACTTTCATCGAGGTGACAACACATGCTTTGGGGGTTCCTCAGCAATTCATGTCAAATAAGGCAACCATGTGGGGGATGGAGTACTGTTGGTGAGCACACAGTTCAAGTAAACACCTATAGGTTACGAGCCCACTAGCGTTCCTCTAGACTGTCTAGAATAGTCCGTGGTCTTCATCTATACTCCGCTAGATGACTGGATCATCAATAACATCTATATCGAGGCCTCTCATTATTTTATTTGGTCACACGGAAACTATTACATCTACCCAAGTTTTACCCAACACATTTTGTAGATATAAAATACATATATAGTTTAAATCATTTAAAACGTGTATAAAAATATTTCACCTAGCATAGACAGCAAGTATTCAGAAAATATGCACACATAGCATGTAATTTATATTAAATACTTCATATTTATATGTAAGATGAAAGGGATTATGCACTCACTTGAAAAGGTGATGACTCTGAATTCAGACAGCGCTTCGTTACTCTTAAAACAATTTCCCTCGACAAAACCTATTATCATTACCACTAGGGTTTAGTTTAATATTCATCGAGACTAATTAATAGTCTAGCTATTATTACTATTATATAAGCGTTAAACAATACTTATATAACCCATAATAATAGCCCAAGTATTTAATATTTATTATAAGTTCCTAGTAACGCTACTATAGTTAAATAAAAGTTATATTAAAACTAGCGTAGGCGTAGCTCACTTATAGCGGGTTTTTCTCAAAATCGGGTGCCTTTGGAGGAGCGTTCCCAGTTCCCAAGCCGAAAGGCTATGGGGCTTCCACCTCGTGCTAGGGAGGTTCCATAGTCTTTTCGGGGAGTGGGGGGGGGGGGGGGGGTTCGGGGCTAGAGATAAGTTCTAGAGAGAGGGGGAAGTGAGGGGAGGTGTGAGGAATGAAGAGGGATTCACCTATTATTTATAGGAGGCTGGAGGGTCACTCACATCATGAGTTTTAAGGTGCTCACGTTGTGAGCCAGGCTGGCTACAGCCAGGCACAGCCTGGTGCTGACATGTGGCATCGCACATAGGGTGGAAATCAACCGATTTTCAAAAATTCATAACTTTTGCATACAAACTCCATTTTTAAGTTCTTTATATCCACGCGTAGATAAAAACAAGATATACAACTTTCATTTAGACTCTGTTGGCTAATTCTCGACCGATCGCAAATTTAACAGTACGAGGAGATTAGACTGTTAAATGACCGCGAAGAATTCGTAACTCCTTCATATGGACTCCGTTCCGTCTGTATTTTTACCGTTGATTTCCTATTAATGAGATCTTCAACTCTCATTTAGGTCACGTAGGCCAAAAACCACTCGAACTAAAATTCGAGTTTCGAGTCGTGCACTGCTAAGCTAAATCTTAGAAAAATCATAACTTCCTCATACGAAGTCAGATTTGGGCGTTCTTTTTTTGTATGTTCTCGGTTTAACATATACTACAAATTTTGTTTATATCACTAAGGCTAAAAAGTATTCTATCGTAAAATGACTATTTACGTCTCCCGGTGTCATGCCGGTTTTGCTGAAAAACATCGACGAGCCATAACTTCTTCGTTATAGTTTTGATTTCGGCGTTCTTTATATGTACGGAACCCTTGAGACATATTCTACAACTTGGCTAAGATTATTTATTCTAAATAATCTTTTGTCAAAAAGTCATTTTCGACCCCTATTATCTCTAAATTGATTAGTCTGGATCTACGGGCATTACATCGTCCTTCAGCCCAATGCTCCTAGCGTGTTGCAAGTGCTTAACCTTACTCATTCCCTTCATAAGAGGATCTGTTAGGTTATCCTCCGACAATACCCTCTTCACTACGATGAGTCCTTCTTTTACCCGATGTCGAATAAAGTGATATTTTCTGTCGATGTGTCGAGATCTACCATGATCCCTTGGTTCCTTGGTCAAGGCAACCGCTCCTTCGTTATCACAGAAAACTTCCAAAGGATCTTGTATGGATGGAACAACTCTAAGGTCTCCGATGAAATTCTTCAGTCATATTGCCTCCTTTGACGCTTCGCTCGCTGCAATGTACTCTAATTCCACATTGAATCGGTTACGATCTCTTGCTTGGAACTTTTCCAAGTCACTGCTCCTCCATTAAGGGTAAAGACCCAGCCTGTTGTCCCTATCGGTCTGAAAACTAGCGTCGTTGTACCCTCGTACCTTTAAGTCGTCACTCCCACCAAGGACTAGAAACCATTCTTTGGTCCTCCGAAGGTACTTAAGAATATTCTTGACTGCGTCTAATGTGATTTGCCAGGGTTCCCTTGATATCTGCTAACCATGCTCAAAGCGAAGGCCACATCAGGGCGAGTACAAGTCATAACATACATGATTAAGCCAACTGCGGAAGCGTAAGGTACTTAGCTCATCTCTGCTATCTCGACTTCGATACTCGGACTTTGAGTCTTATTCAACTTGGTATTACTTTGGATTGGTAACTCCCCTTTCTTGGAATTCTCCATACTAAAATGTTTTAGTACCTTGTCCAAGTAAGTGTTCTAACTAAGTCCTATTAGTCTTTTACTTCTGTTTCTCACTATCCTTATTCCTAAAATATAGGCAGACTCTCCAAGGTCCTTCATAGCGAAGCACTTCCCGAGACAGGATTTTACTTCTTGCAGTGTCGGGATGTCGTTTCCTGTGAGTAGTATGTCATTGACATACAATACGAGGAAGTTTATTGTACTCCCATTGGCTTTGACATATACATATGATTCATCCTCACTTCACAGAAAACCAAACTCTTTGACTTTCTCATCGAAACAAAGATTCCATCTACGAGACGTTTGCTTAAGTCCATAAATGGAATTCTCAAGCTTACACACTCTATTGGGATGCTTTGCATTGACAAAAACCTCTGGCTGAGCCATGTAAACATCCTCAGCCAACTTTCCATTAAGGAAAGCAGTTTTGACATCCATTTGTCAGATTTCATAACCATGAAATGCAGCAATGGCCAGCATCACCCTAATAGACTTTATCTTCGCTACTGGTGAGAAGGTCTCATCATAGTCAACTCTGGGAGTTTGAGTAAAGCCCTTTGCAACCAATCGTGCCTTATAAGTGTGCACATTCCCATCCATTTCGGTCTTCCTCTTGAAGATCCATTTGCACCCGACCGTCTTACGACCTGGTACATGATCAACCAAATTCTATACTTGGTTGTCATACATGGATTGGATCTCACTGTCCATCGCCTCTTTCCACTTTTTAGACTCTGGGCATGTCATGGCTTCCCTATAGCTTTTAGTTTCATCCAAGTTTGTTAGTGTACTATCACTAATATACGTGTCACCCTCACTTGTTATATGAAAACCATACAACATGGGTGGAACACTAACTCTACTAGAACGTCTAAGAGGTAATGATTCGTCAATCAATTCAACCAGAGTTTCATCCTCGGGTTGAGCGCCAGCGTTAGAGGTTCCTTCATCGCTCAACTGTTGAATCTCTTCAAGATCAATTTGCCTCCCACTGTCCCCTTGGCTTATGAGTTCTCGTTCTCGGAAAACCCCTCTCCTCGTGACAAAGACAACATTGTCGCTCGGTCTATAAAAGAGATATCCAAAGGACCTTTGCGGGTAGCTGATGAAAATACACCGCTCACTACGAGGTTCAAACTTGTCGCGAGTCTCTCGTCTTACGAAAGTCTCGCAACCCTAAACCTTGATATGTGTAAACGAGGGAGCCTTCACTGTCCACATCTCATGAGGTGTTTTGCCAACCTTCTTCATAGGTACTAAGTTAAGGATATGGGTGGCAGTTTCTAGGGCATATCCCCAGAATGAGATAGGTAGTAAAGCATGATTCATCATGGAACGAACCATGTCTAGCAAGGTTTGATTACGCCTTTTAGCAACACCATTCAACTGCAGTGTCCTAGGTAGCATCAGTTGCGAAACAACTCCGCATTCCTTGAGGTAGTCGTGGAATTCAATACTTGGGTACTCTCCTCCTCGATCGGATCGAAGCATCTTGACTTTCCTGCCCAACTGATTCTCCACTTCTTGTTTAAACTCTTTGAACTTTTCAAAGGTTTCTGACTTGTGATTGATTAAGTAGATATACCCATATCTACTATAATCATCGGTGAAAGTCACATAGAAGCGGTTGGCATCCTTTGTGGTGGATCTAAAAGGCCTACACACCTCGGTGTGTATGAGATCCAATAAACCCTCACCCCTTTCACAAGTACTAGTGAAGGGTGACTTAGTCATCTTTCCAAGTAAACAAGACTTGCACACGTCATTGTCCCTAAGGTCGAATGACTCCAACACTCCATCCTTTTGGAGTTGGGTTATGCGTTACTTGTTGACATGTCCAAGACGACAATGCCATAAGCATGCTTTATCCATACTATTGGAAGAATCAACACACAACACATCATTTCCTAAGTTATCTACAACCATCATAGTCTCATATATTCCATTACAAGGCAATGCTTCAAAATATAAAACACTATTAAGATAAGCATAAATAGAGCCCTTTTCATTATCAAATGAATATCTAAATCTTTGTCTTACATTGGGTCATGTTTATTTGAGACCATACTAATTTTGTGAGACCATGAGACGCAATTTAAAAATAATTTAAAAATGCAAAATAAAAGGAAAATTTTGAAAATTCTTTTTTAATTATTACTTTTGTCACTTTTTTACCTAAATTTTTTTTAAAAAAATTATCATTTTTTTGAAAAATACGTGAAATATTCTAATAGAATATTACATTGTAAATATTCTAATATGATTTTTAGAATGTTAAAATATTATATTATATTTGTCAGATATATAGAATATTATAATATTCTACTAGAATATATAAAAAAACGGTATTTATTATTTACTATTTATTATTGATTATTTTGTTATTTTTTTTATTTTTTTGGAAAATATAAATGACGAAAATAATATTTGAAAAAAATTCAAAAATTTTCAATTATTTTACATTTTAAAAATGTTTTTTTATCTGCAAAATAAATTGCTAGGATTGCATCTCATAATCTTACAAAATTAGACCATCTCACGTGTAAAATAAATTATTAATTATTTAATTTATCTAGTCAAATGTATGGATCGTTAATAGTTTTATATTTTTCTATAGAACCGTTTCTTTCCAGCAATTTATAGTCCAGCTCGTTTGTTTTGATTGTTGTGGTTCTACCAAATCAAAGAACGGGCATCAAAATCAGATTCATGAAACTGTAAGACCATAAACACTTTGTAAACACTTGTCAGATTTTATTAATAATTATATGTGTAAGCACTTGTCAGATTTTATTAATTATGACATTATAAGTTTATAACTATGGTAACAAATGTACACGCCACTTTTTTAACCATTTTACTAAATTTACATGACCATTTAGTAATGTCACATGGATTGCTCCATATATGTCGCTCCGAAATGAGGTTCAAAGGGGTTGGTAGCATTAAATTTTGAACATCCACGTCTATGCGACCTATTTGCAAATTAAATTTGATTTGAGGGGGTAGTTGGATAAAGCCATAAATGCTAGGCCTACGGGCCAACAGTTTCTGTGAATCTTGAAAACGAAAGGACCAACCAGCTACAACATTTAATTCTATTCATCCGACGCAACAAACTCATTCCATTGTTCATACTACTCCCCATTTCACCCTTCAAACTTTCAATTTATCAACATTACCCCTTAAAGAATAAAATAATCACCTAATAATTTTTTCTTTTCCAACATTGAGCTTTTAGGTATTTGTATTATTTTTTATAACCAACATGGCTAAACAGCTACATGACGTTGATATTTACACCATATAAGTATTGATAAACGACATACAATTTTAAGGCATAAGAAACCATTTACTTGCAATATTACAAAAATGAAAAACCCCATATCCGATAACATTTAATCCGACTGATACTTCCTAGTCTTTTTAAATGATAATTGTGAGGTTAGAAACTGATCAATACTAACAAAATGTTGCATGCATGTGATTTGATTGCCTATGTTAACTTTTTCTTTTTTGTGGTTAAGACATAAGAAGCGAATTATTGGATTGTTTTCTAGATCAATTTTGAATTATTGAATCATGTGATCGCTATCTTAATTCTTAAGCATATCTACTTGAAATGAATTTTCAAGATGCAATAGATTGATTTTCTTGTCAAATAAAGATTTAATTAGGGGTTTGAATGCTTTAACATAGTTGGTTACTTGAAAACCGATACTATAATATAGTAATATAGTGCATGTAAAAACTATATTTCTTTTTAATAATAATTATAAACTTGTTAATTAATATTAAATAGATTCAAAAAAATAATACCTATATCAAGACATAAAAATTAGTTAGCAATAATAATTAATTATAAAAAAAAGTTTTATAACGAATAAACTTTTGATATGAATAATCTTCCGTAACTTTTAATAGTAATATACAATATCTATATTTATATATTTGTATATCTATATACATCTACTATAAAGGTGGTCATATTACTTGTATGGTATTATTTTAAAACTCACATGTATTTTTAATTACCTCTAATAATAATTTTAAATTGGTTAACTATTGTTCTATCTCTAAATTTAGAGGACTTTTACACACCTATATCTATCACACACAATTCTAGATTTTGTTTTAAAATAATTAAATCTTGGAAATTATATGAGCATTATTACTTTCTAGTTATATAAATAACCACTTCCTTTTTTCTAAACCATATCATGTTTCTTTGTCCTTTTCATTTTTTTTTTCTTTTTAATGTCTTATTTTTCTTGTGTATTATATATATATATATATATATATATATATATATATATATATATATATATATATATATATATATATATATATATATATATATATATATATATTTTGAGATTTTAATTAGCAAAATATAAATGATCAACTTATTTAATAATATTAAACAAATTATCTTTATTTAAGATCATTATTTATTATTATTATTATTATTATTATTATTATTATTGTTATTATTATATATATATATATATATATATATATATATATATATATATAATTTTCCTATCGTTCTATTCGAATATATAGATTTAATTCTGTTTTATTTATTTATTTTTTGACTTTTTTATTATTGTTTTTTTTTTTTAACTTTTTATGTTATTGTTTGTTTATATTATTTAATTTTAACTTTATGACGTTTATTCTATTTATCCGAAACCCGCACTTAGCAAAATCAAATCATCTGAATATGAAACTTTTTTTTACAACTCATGAATTATTTTAGGTTTACTGTCAAAAAAAACTTACATATAACGGTTTAAATTGTCCGTCATGAGTATTTTTTGCATTTTAAGGTCATGTACTTTTGTTTTACCGATTGAAAAATTCATTTTTACCCATTTTAGTAGGCTTCCCTGCCTAGTCACTAGCCAAGTAAGTAGGTGAGTGAAACTCTTGAGTCAATACCGAGTTGACTCGATGATACTCATGCATAAATTAATTATCGCCTTTAACTTTGACCAACATCCTACCAACCCTTACAGTCGATTGAGTTAGTGGATTAGGTCTGCGTATTAAACAGGGACACATCCATGTGGGGTTTGATGTAATACAACATGAAACTTGTTTACTATTATCGGCCAAACACTCACCGACAAGAACCCTTAAAAAGCAAAAATGTCATCTCCACCACCTTCACCCAACTCTTTAAACTCTAGTGAAGACATCAACTACAATGTGCTCAATTCAATCTTTTGTGAATGTGGTCAGAAGATTGTAGATAACCAATCTGAAATGTAACGGTTGAAGGACCAGCTCAGACAGGACTATATCGTATGTAGGATCGACCAAATTAGTCTCCAACACAAGCTGGATGACCATGGTTAGAAGTTTAACGTTGTTGGTGTTGCGATGGGTGTCATGATGGTGGGGTTCATGTTGCTGGTGGTGTAACATCCTAAAATTTAAGACTAGATTCTTAAATTAATAAAGTAAATAAATGAAAAGGAAATATATAGTTAAATCTAATAGTAGTAATCATAATGTGAGTTGATATGAAGTTAAGAAAATTAGAAATATAAATAATAACATTTTAAAAGTAAAGCGCCAAAAGCGTCAAGTTGGAAAAGTTAGTTGACCAAAGGGTTGACTAAATGGAAGAGATTATCAAGGTTATAAAATGGACGAGGAAGGACTTATTATGTCAAAACATGAGTAAAAGTCATAAATATTGAGGTTTGGTGAGTTTTAGCTCAAATGAGCAAAGTTGAGGGACCAAATATGAAAAATCTAGAAATAAGATGAACGCCCTTCTCATATCTCTTCCAGATTTGTGATGGGCATTCTAGAAACCCTCCAATTTGTGATTCTTCATCTTAATCCTTCTAGGGTTTGATCTAAGTGAAGGATTAAGTAATCAAGCAAAGGAAAGAAGGTAATTAATGCTTACAAGGTATAAAATTTCTTCCTAATGCTCCATTTTCTATTTCAAGTTTGGGTAAAACTCTAATCTCATTTTTAGTTCAAATAAATGGTTAGGATTTGGTTTTCTAACCTCCCTTAATTAGTTTTGATGGTTCCAATCTCAAACCAATAAGTATATCGGTGGATTGAATGATTTGGGTGAAAACCCTCATGAACCCTAGAAAACCTAAATTAGGAATAATGCAATTGATGATGAAATGAGATTAGATTGTATGACCTTCAAGAATGTTATTGGGCAATTTGAACTCTTAACCCTTTCAATGGAGTTTTTATAATCATTGGAGTGTAACGATGGAATTGAGGATTCCATGGTTAAATTAAACACTTACAGTGGGATTTATTATAGTTTTATGGGCTTGACAACATTTACTTGACATTAAGTTGGGAACAAGCCTTGTGAGATTTGTAATGTTCAAGTGAAAAATGGAATATGTTACCCTTCTTTTAAATACTTGAGGATCATCATGATCTTAAGGTTTCAATGAACACTTAATGGATTAAGTGGAGTGTTTAAAATGATCAAACACCTCCTAAACATGTGTGACAACCTATACAAATGGTACAAAGTGATTTGGAAAAAGGTCTTCACGAACTATGCAAAGTATAGTGTTATTTTTAGAAAAATCGAGTTTTGTGTGTGTGCAGACATGAAAATACTGTTGGAATAGTGTCTAAGGCTATAACTATATTCGGTGGTGCATGGTCCTTTTGGGTTGCCTTCACCATAGCAACTTGAAGGATGATTTATTAAGAGAGAGTAAATATTATAAGGAATAATATTTAGCTATTTGATTAATATAAGTCATAAATTAATTGGTATTAATTTGGTGACTTAAAGAGATTAATTAAATAAGAGAGTATAAACTGTCAATTGTTTGATAGTTAAACTTTAGACTGTAAATCCATTAAGATATACCTTGGACGGATTCTAAGAGCTTTAGGATAGCTCAAATCGTCCATAGGGTTATCTATGGAATGGATTTGGATAGCCTTAAGAGAAGATTATCCAATTAGGGTTTAGGGTGAAACCCTTAAGGAGTCTAATAGTATAAATAGACCCTATGGATGAGGGAGTTCGACACACAACCTTAAGCAAGGAACCTCTGGTCGAATTCCTCCCCTCTCCTCTCTCCTAAATCATCTTGCTTGCTATTGGTGTTTGTAAGCCATTAGAGGAGTGACAATTGTGACTCTAGAAGCTCCAAGACAAACAAGATCAACAAGGGATTCAAAGGTATGATTCTAGATCTGTTTTAATATTGTTGTTTAACCTAATTAGCCATTAGAAGTCTTGGATTCAAAATCATGTTTATTAGAAAGCCTAGATCCAAGCAATAGGGTTTTGCATGCGCACATAGGAAAGTTCTTATGGCTAAAACCCATCAGTGGTATCAGAGCCTAGATTGGTTTTCTTTAAATTGTTGCTTGAATAACTGAAACAAACCTGCAAAATTCGATTTTTTTGGGTTTTGAGTCACTGACTCGGCGAGTTCCAAGGTGGACTCGTCGAGTAGGCCTGACTCGGCGAGTCCCCTTGTGCACTCGGCGAGTCCAGGCGTCAGGAATGGCCAGATTCGGGATTTTTTCATAATTATCTTATGGAAACTTACCTTAATCATATTAGATCAATGTAAATCCGATTTTTTGATAAATATGACTATTATCTTGATCTAATTAAAGATATTTATCATCCAATAAAATATTTAATTTCCTTATATGATAATGATTAATTATTTTGGTAATTATCTTCAAAGAAATCAAGATAAATCAAATAAAGATAATTAGAATATTAATTGTTAATTGGAATTATTTGTTATTTGATCCTTCATGTTTTAAATGTTTAAAACCTACCCTAAAGTTTTGAAATTTATATTTGTGATTAAAAGTTTTAATTTAGACAACTTAAATTTCAAACCCTAGATTTTGAAAAGTTTAAAATGCAGCCTTATACTTATATCATATTACTAGAATAATATATATATATATATATATATATATATATATATATATATATATATATATATATATATATAACTAAATGCTAGTCTTACCGCTAGTAGGCCTCATTCACGAAGCCGATCTATAAGGTGGGTATAAGGTTGCGGCCTATAAAATGGCGCTTAATGGGTGTACACTCACACCCACCGCTTGCTTGATTGGTGGAGGGTCGTTAGCCGAACGGGTAGGATAGGGCAACCTCATCCTCACATTAAAAGTATAATAAGAAATACGAAGTAACTAAACTTTTTTAAAATTTCCCAATCTTAGTTACTTTAGGAAAAGTGAATTGATGCAATCCCATGAAATTACACTTTGCACCTTGCTAAGATGTTAGTGGAGCGTGTGTGGTTTACCGGCACACTAATTGGTTCTAAGCGAAGGTAGCAAAGGGTGATTCATTGTTCATCATAGTTCGATGGAGCGTGTGTGGTTTACCGGCACATCGAATAGGTGATCGTTACAATGAAGGCACCATGTGAATTTGCATGGTAATTCACACCCGCTTTGTGATCCTCGGCATCCCAGTCACAAACAAGAGGGGCATATCGAGATTTAAACATGCCATTGAATAGTTCAATGAATCTCATCCGAACCTAGGAATTCTCGAAAACACTTAGGACTAATAGTTTAAGTTTTGTGATGGAGAATTAGTGAATCGTCATTCACTTACCTTCAATTTATTTGCATGTTAGATTACGACATCCCTTTTCTAGTATGTAAATGTTATTGTTGGATCCTAGCCCTAATTTTTCTTATTGGGTGATAACTAGGGATTCTTATTCTAATCAATCTTTGTCCTTTCTATAAATGTCAAACGCAAACAACGCTGCTGCTAGTTCTTTCACGTTGATGAGCCTTTGCCAAAAGGTCACCTTTGATGGAACGAACTTTGGCGAATGGATAAGATACATTCGCACCATTGCTCGCTATGAGGATAAAGAGTATGTCCTCGATGAGAAGCTCGAGAAAATCAACCCCGTAGTTGCTACTCTTGAAGAAATCACCGCCTTTGAAACTCATGAGCGAGATGCAACAAAAGTACATTGCATCATGATCGCCACCATGAACTCCGAATTCCAAAAGTCCTACGAGGATATGTATCCATACGAGATGCATCAAGACTTGTTGGAGAGGTACCACCAAAACGCGAGACAAGAACGTTACGAGATTTTCACTAACATGATTTCCGCTAAGATGGGTCATGGAGAATCTCTTACCGTGCACTTGCAAAAGATGCAAAGGTATGTCGACCGCCTTCGCAAGTTAAATGTTGACTTCGGCGAAGACTTGGCGATCGACATGGTGCTTCACTCTTTGCCTCCGATGTATAATCAATTTAGGATGACCTACCACATGAACAAAGAGGAGGTCACTCTAAGTAAACTCCAAGGTCTCTTGAGGGTTGCTGAGAGCAATTTCAAGGACAAGTCTGTTGCACCAACTCCCAATCCATCCGTTGCTCCTGTCTTGGCTATTGGTCAAGGGAAGGGAAAGAAGAGGAAAGCTTCTTCAAATAACTATCGAAAGGTGAAAGCCCAAGATGGTTCCTCTTCTAGTGGGACCAAAGTTGATCCCTCTAAGCCCTGCTCTAACCCGAAGGAGGCAGAGTGCCACCACTGCCACAAGATAGGACATTGGAAGAGAAGCTGCCCGGATTACCTGCAAGCCATCAAGGAAGGAAAGATCAAGTCATCTTTCGCAGGTATATATGCAATCAAATCTAACGATTCTAATCATGCTATTTCTTGGGTTCTTGACACCGGTTGTGGTTATCACATTTGTTCTAATGTGCAGGGACTAAAAAAAAGTAGGGATGTGGAGCAAGGAAGGATCAATCTAATCATGGGGAACAGAAGATCGTCGCCTGTGACCAAGATTGGAGTGTATTCTTTAGTGCTTAAGAATAGTTTAGTTTTAGATTTGAACAATTGTTGCTATTCACCAGAAATGGCTAGAAACATCATTTCATTTCATGGTTTATATAGACAAGGATTTAGATTTTCTTTTAATAATGAGAATGGTTCTATTTTGGCTTATCTAAATGGTGTCTTTTACTTTGAAGCTACACCATGTAATGGAATATATGAAACTGTTATGATTGTTGATAACTTAGGAAATGATGTTTTGAATATTGATTCTTCCACTAGTATGGATAAAGCATCCTTGTGGCATTGTCGTCTTGGACATGTCAACAAGAAACGCATAGCCCAACTCCAAAAGGATGGAGTGTTGGAGTCATTCGACCTTAGGGAAGATGACACATGCGAGTCTTGTTTACTTGGAAAGATGACTAAGTCACCCTTCACGAGTACTTGTGAAAGGGGTGAGGGACTATTAGACCTAATACATACCGATGTATGTGGACCTTTTAGATCAACCACGAAGGATGGGAACCGCTTCTATGTGACTTTTACCGATGATTATAGTAGATATGGGTATATCTATTTAATCAAGCAAAAGTCAGAAACCTTTGAAAAGTTCAAAGAGTTTAAGAATGAAGTGGAGAATCAATTGGGCAGGAAAATCAAGATGCTTCGATCCGATCGAGGAGGAGAGTACCTAAGTCTTGAATTCCACGATTATCTCAAGGAGTGTGGAATAGTTTCGCAATTGACGCCTCCTAGGACACCGCAGTTGAATGGTGTGGCAGAAAGGCGTAATCGAACCTTATTGGATATGGTTCGCTCTATGATGAGTCGTGCTTCACTACCTATCTTCTTTTGGGGGTATGCCTTAGAGACTGCCGCCCATATCCTTAACCGAGTCCCTACTAAGAAGGTTGCCAAAACACCTCACGAGATGTGGACGGGGAAAGCTCCCTCGTTGGCACATATCAAGGTTTGGGGTTGCGAGGCTTTCGTAAGACGAGATACTCACGACAAGCTTGAACCTCGAAGTGAACGATGTATTTTCATCGGCTACCCGCAAACTTCCTTTGGATATCTCTTCTATAGACCGAAAGATAATGTTATCTTTGTTGCGAGGAGAGGAGTTTTCCGAGAGCGAGAACTCATAAGCCAAGGAGACAGTGGGAGGCAAATCGAACTTGAAGAGATTCAAGAGTCGATAGATGAAGGAACCTCTACCGCTGGCATTCAACCCGAGGAGGAAACTCCGGTTGAACCGATTGACGAATCCTTACCTCTTAGATGTTCCGATAGAGTTAGAGTTCATCCCCAGTTTTATGGTTTTCATATTACTACCGAAGGGGACACGTATATTAGTGATGGTATACTAGTAAATCTTGATGAACCTAATAGCTATAAGGAAGCCATGGCAGGCCCGGAGTCTGCGAAATGGAAAGAGGCGATGGATAGAGAGATCCAATCCATGTACGATAACCAAGTTTGGAATTTGGTTGATTACGTGCCCGAACGTAAGACCGTAGGGTGCAAGTGGATCTTCAAGAAGAAGACCGACGTGGATGGGAACGTACACACATATAAAGCGCGATTGGTTGCGAAGGGCTTTACTCAAACTCCCGGAGTTGACTATGATGAGACCTTCTCACCAGTTGCGAAGATTAAATCTATTAGAGTGATGCTAGCAATTGCCGCATTTCATGATTATGAGATTTGGCAAATGGATGTCAACACCGCTTTCCTTAACGGAAAGTTGGCTGAGGATGTTTACATGGCTCAGCCAGAGGGGTTTGTGGATCCGAAGCATCCGAATAGAGTGTGTAAGCTTGAGAAGTCCATTTATGGACTTAAGCAAGCGTCTCGCAGATGGAATCTTTGCTTCGATGAGAAAGTCAAAGAGTTTGGATTTGTACGAAGCGAAGACGAATCTTGTGTATATGTCAAAGCCAGTGGGAGTATAGTAAGCTTCCTCGTTCTATATGTCGATGACATATTACTCATAGGAAACAACATCCCGACTCTGCAGGAGGTTAAGTCCTGGCTTGGGAAGTGCTTCGCTATGAAGGACCTCGAAGAGGCTTCTTACATTTTGGGAATAAGGATAGTAAGAGAAAGAAGTAAGAAACTAATTGGACTTAGTCAGAATACTTACTTGGAGAAGGTACTAAAACGTTTTAGTATGGATAACTCAAAGAAGGGAGAACTACCGATACAAGGAAATGCCAAGTTGAGTAAGACTCAAAGTCCGAGTACCGAAGCTGAGATAGCAGAAATGAGCCGAGTACCATACGCTTCCGCAGTTGGCTCAATCATGTACGCTATGACTTGTACTCGCCCTGATGTAGCCTTCGCTTTGAGCATGGTTAGCAGATATCAAGGGAACCCTGGCAAAGCACATTGGATTGCGGTGAAGAACATCCTTAAGTACCTTCGGAGGATGAAGGAATGGTTCTTAGTCCTTGGAGGGAGTGATGACTTGAAGGTGCGAGGGTATAGTGACGCCAGCTTTCAGACCGACAGGGACAACTACCGTTCGCAGTCGGGCTGGGTCTTTACCCTAAATGGAGGAGCAGTGACATGGAAAAGTTCCAAGCAAGAAACTGTAGCTAATTCAACGTGCGAATCAGAGTACATCACAGCGAGCGAAGCGTCGAAGGAGGCAATATGGCTGAAGAACTTCATCGATGATCTTGGAGTTGTGCCGGCCATAAAGGAGCCCATGGAGATTTTCTGTGATAACGAAGGTGCAGTTGCCTTGACCAAGGAACCAAGGGATCATGGTAGATCTCGACATATCGACAGAAAATATCACTTCATTAGACATCGTGTAGAAGAAGGACAACTCGTAGTGAAGAGGATATCATCAGAAGATAACCCAGCAGATCCGCTTACGAAGGGACTGAGTAGGGTTAAGCACTTGCAGCATGCTAGGAGTATTGGGCTGAAGGATGATATTAGCATAGATTAGATAGTATTAGAAACGTATAATAGATAAATGTAATTGACATTTGATGATTAAATAAAGCAGTTTTATTTATAAGTAAAGTTACTGTCGCATGTTAATTGTTTAACTATTGTTTCACTTTGCATGTTTTGACTTCCAGAATAATTGAGTTTATTAGGAATAATCAAATTATTCAAATGATCCACAATCATTCATATGTTGGGAGTAGATATGAATGAAGATTGTCATGAATTGGTGTGTAGAGTGTCTAAATGGTGTTAGACATAGCAAGGGTTGCTGCAACGTTCATGAGTGCTTATGAACTGGTTTTGAGCATTGGAATAAACCCGCGCTTGCTGGAATCACCTTATGGAATACGATATAAAAGGTGATCGCGAGACGATAATATCATATAGTCTTAAAACCTAGATATATGGTTTATTATTTGTTAATTGATTGTGCATTGATAATGCGAAAAACGTATCAGTAACTTGATGTTATAAAACGCATTATTGTGTATAGTTGGTTAATGAATAAGTAAATGCATATAAGTCGAAGTTTATCTGTAAATTTTATCCTAAGAGGGTAGAAGAGATATCTTGGCCACTCGATGATTTGATTTGACTTATGTGCCGGGCCCGGTCAGAACTGAATTTATGTGTTCGATTAAGTTCTATGTCAAATAAATCGGAGATCGAGAAATCTAAATGCTAGACTAACCATTCCATAGGATTGTCAGCATGATATCTAACAGAGGACTGTACGATCCCTTATCTAAAGGACAAGATTGATTAGATCAGAGTTGACAGCGTCTTTGAGAGCTACGATTGCAAACCGTATTGTACTTGTATAGTTACTAGACTTATCCAAGTGGGAGACTGTTGGAATAGTGTCTAAGGCTATAACTATATTCGGTGGTGCATGGTCCTTTTGGGTTGCCTTCACCATAGCAACTTGAAGGATGATTTATTAAGAGAGAGTAAATATTATAAGGAATAATATTTAGCTATTTGATTAATATAAGTCATAAATTAATTGGTATTAATTTGGTGACTTAAAGAGATTAATTAAATAAGAGGGTATAAACTGTCAATTGTTTGATAGTTAAACTTTAGACTGTAAATCCATTAAGATATACCTTGGACGGATTCTAAGAGCTTTAGGATAGCTCAAATCGTCCATAGGGTTATCTATGGAATGGATTTGGATAGCCTTAAGAGAAGATTATCCAATTAGGGTTTAGGGTGAAACCCTTAAGGAGTCTAATAGTATAAATAGACCCTGTGGATGAGGGAGTTCGACACACAACCTTAAGCAAGGAACCTCTGGTCGAATTCCTCCCCTCTCCTCTCTCCTAAATCATCTTGCTTGCTATTGGTGTTTGTAAGACATTAGAGGAGTGACAATTGTGACTCTAGAAGCTCCAAGACAAACAAGATCAACAAGGGATTTAAAGGTATGATTCTAGATCTGTTTTAATATTGTTGTTTAACCTAATTAGCCATTAGAAGTCTTGGATTCAAAAGCATGTTTATTAGAAAGCCTAGATCCAAGCAATAGGGTTTTGCATGCACACATAGGAAAGTTCTTATGGCTAAAACCCATCAAATACAACCCGTGTAAATGCATGCTTTAATTTACACGCCCCGCGTAAATCCATGTTAGAGGTTTTCTTGTTTTCTTCATAACTTTTGCATACGGACTCGGATTTACGCACGATTTTCGTCTACATTCATATTTTTACATGAGGAATGATTTAAAGCAATAAATTTAGTGATGGAACATATGAGGGGTATTTTGGTCATTTTAATTACTTATGTCCATATATGGTATAGGTAGTATTTGAAGAGGATTGTTTTAGGGAAAGGAACTAGAAGAGGACTACATAACCTTCGCGTGAATAAGGTGAGTATGTGTTGGCATTTTCCCACTTTGGGGTACATGGGAAAAAGAGTTTTATGATAAATAAATATTAATTATTTGATATACTAGATGTTTTTGAAATGGAAGTGTTAAATGATTTTGAAAAGAATGCCTTGAAGGCAAGAATGTTTTTGAAAGTAAAGAATGTTTTGGAAGATTGAATTTTTTGAAAAAGTGTTTGAAATATAGATGCTTTACTTTTGAAACGAGTTTATGATACTAATGTATGAAATGTGTAAAGCATGAAAAGTAATAACAAGAAATGTGAAGTAATGAAAAAGGAATGGAAAGTAATTAAAGGAATTGGAAAGTAATGAAATGAAAATTTTCTGGGCCATGATACCTCGTAAGAGGCACTTGAGGAATCTATCGGGGTGGTGCCCCATACCCCCCCCACCCCCACCCCTTCGCGAGATAGATGTCTTAATAGAAATGATGCCTTGTGGATCGATTTGTTCTTTCCACATTATTCTAGACTTGGGAGTAGTTTCTTTATTGGACATAGACCCTAAGTATAAAAATGTTAACTGTTTAATATCAGAATTAGCCCTTAACGATAAAATAAAATGGAATATGGAAATATGTATTTTGAAATGAAATGATATTTATGATGCGTACGAAACTTGTTTTCTTTGAAAATTCTTGAAACTGATTTATGGTGTAAAACTATGTTTTGCAAAGACGAAACGTTTTTGATGAAAAAGTGATAAATGTTTTGGGTCACAAACCCACGTAGCTCATAAGACATTTTTGTCTTACGTATCTCTTTTTAATGTCATGTATTCTAGGTTGCAATTAAGGGGAAAATTGATAGATGGAAGCTAGAAGATTAGGAGATAGAGAACGGAGTGGAACTTGTTAAGGTCCTTATTTAATGTTATTGATGTAATTCTTATTTGCTGGCTATGGTAGTATGATACTTAATGGTAACACCCAAGATTTTAACTGTAAGTTTTTGTGGGACCGATTTTATGTTAAACGGGAGTTAATACCGAAATGTTTTTATAACCATAACATTTGAAAAAGTTTTGAAAATTTTAGGGTGTTACAGTTTGGTATCTGAGCCATAGTTTAGGCGAATTAGGATTGGATCATTCCACTCCTAGGCTTAGACTTTGGTTATGAAAAGTGTGAACGATACATAGGATTGCTATGCCTTAATGTAGGTAGTATCCTATGCAATGAACGATGATAATAATTGCATTAGTTAGATGCTTATGACTTTATGGATAAGTCTACATGAAATCATAGAATGATACATCAAGTGATTCTGTAGTGAGTAAGGGAAGTAAGACTAGTGTATGCATAATCTAAACTAGTGGATCAAAAACTTTTAGTGGTGAAATAAAGGTTGAGTATGTATGATGTAGGTATAATAGTATAGGGCCCGTACTATTATACACACATGATACATACACGAACTTGGTGGAAACATGAAGGGGTTTTGTGAAATGTGCTAAGAATTCGAGTGAGTTGAGGACATACTGAATACATATCTTGTGTTAGATATGAGTCATGAAGGACCTTAAAACATGATTAATGGATAATGGGAAATGTTTGACAACTTGGATTTTTCTATCAAAGTCAAACAACTTGTATGGAAATGAAAATTTCTTGGTGTATATTTGACAAATGCTTAAAAGTGAGTTTATACTCTTTTATTGCTATTGGTAGTGAGTTAGAAACACTTAGGAATGAAACAAATTGATCAATTAAATTGTTAACGAACAATTAGCTAAAAAAGGATATAGTTGAATTTTGGTAAAAATAAAAAATGGGATAAGAACTGGAATTCCAAATTTATGACAAAGAAACTAGTTGAAGTTTGTTATTTGGGAAAAGCTTATGTAATAAAATAGGAGTGATAACTTCAATTTACAAGCTAGTTTATTGAGAAAATAATGGAATGGGATCATGAATTCCATCCTTAGAGGAAAGAAATACTTTGATATGACTGATGACACTGAAAGTTCAACCAATGATCTAATTGGTGAATTAGTGATACAGTGATGGAAGCGAGATAGTACACAAAAGTGTGACCGAGAGCTTGGGAATGAGCTTCATGTTGTTGACTCAATAAGATCTTTTTGGGATCATAAAGGGTTGTTGAAAATATGAAAACAATATCTGATGTCAAGTGTGATGGTAGCCGTGGAGGTGGTGTCCTTGTGCAACCAAGACACTAGGAAAAAAACAAGTAATGGTGCATTGACCTAACATATTAATCTAGTGAGTGAAGTCATTACAAGGAAAGAAGAGTAGTGAAAGATACTTTGAGGTATGTGTAACGCCCGTAGATCAGGGCTAGTCAATTTAGACATAATGAGCATCAAAAATGACTTTTTGATGGAAGATTATTTGGAAATATTAATCTTAACTAAGTTTTAGTATATGTCATGAGGTTTCCGAATATATAAAGAACACCGAAATCCGAGTTATAACGAAGAAGTTATGACCCGTCGAAGTTTCGCGACAGAACCGGCACGACACAACGCGATGTAAATAGTGAATTTATGACAGAGCGATATTTGGATTTAGCAATCTATACAAATTTTTAGAATACGTTAAACCGAGAGCGTGCATGAAAAGAACGCCCAAATCTGACTTCGTATGAGGAAGTTAAGATTTTTCGAAGTTTCGGCTTAGCAGTGTACAACCCGAAGTTCGAATATGAGATCAAGCGATATTTAGCCGAAACAATCTAAATGAGAATTGTAGATCTTGTCGATAGTAGTCCAACGGTGAAAAGACAGACGAAAACGGACGATAGATGAAGAAGTTATGAGTTTATAACAGAGTTAACCTGTCCCGACCCACTAAAAATAATATAAAAATAATATAATAAAAATAAATTCAAAATTAGCCGATGAAGTCTAAATGAAAGTTGTAGATCTTGTTTTTACCTACTCTTAGATATAAAGAACGTCGAAAACGGAGTTATTATGCGAAAGTTATGAATTTTTGAAGTTCGGGATGCGAAACCCCAAAACTGTTAGAGTTCACGACGTGAATACAGTGTTCACGACATGAACTCAGTATTTATGACTTCTGGAGCCTGACAAACGCAACTTGCGATGACGCATGCAGTGACGACTGAACTCACGGCGTGAATATTTGAGATTCACAACGTGAATCCATTAAATCAACCCTATAAATAGAAATAGAAGGGCAGCCAATTTAGGTTGCTACCTTATCACTCTCTCACTCCCGATACTCTCTCTAAGCCCTATTTTAACCCCCAGAAGCCCTAGTATCATCCCAATACCGGAAGCAAGTCCCAAAGCCCAAAGATCCCGAGAAGAAAAGTGTTTCCGAACCGAATCCCTGCCCGCGAGAGGCCTGGTGTGTGAATAGATCACAGTTTCACCGAAGAATACTACTTCTACAAGCCGTAGTGCTGTCCGATCATCTTTGGATCAAGTGAGTGTATAGTCCCTTTCATTAACACGATTTTAATACAAGTATTGTTTGAATGTATTAAGTATATGTTTGGTGTGAGTGTATAGTTACTTTCTTCTAACACATAAATATTAAGTATTTGCTATGAAATACGTGCTATGTGTTAATAAGTTGTTTGTTTATCTAAGATGAGTGTTGCATACGAAGTATTGAATATAAAATATGTGATATGTGTTAATAATTTGTTTGTTTATTTGAGGTTGGTGTTGAATGCAATGTTTGGTACATGTTTTAAATAAGTTAAACTGTATATGTGTTTTATATCTACTATTATGTTGGGAAAAACATGGGTAGATAAATGATAAGGTGCGAAAGATGATTACGAATAGTATTGGCAGATGCACGAATAGTAAATCTAATAATACTAGCAGATGCGCTTAGGAATAATTTTGGCAGATGCACCAAATAGAGAATGTCCTAATACTAGCAGATGCGCTTAAGGATAATATTGGCAGATGTACCTAATAGTGAATGTCGTAATCTTGGCAGATGCGCTAAAAGGATAATGTCGACAAATGTACCTAAAATAGAATGTCATAATGTCGGCAGATGCGCCTAATAGTGTATGTTGTAATCCGGGCAGAGGTACTTAAAGGATAACCTTGGCAGATGCACCTTATGTAGCGATGGATTTTGTGCCAATTTCTCAGGTCAATCCTTAGGAATGAATGATTGAAGGATAGTTGATTCTTAGGGTAAAACATTAATAATTAAAGAAGATAATGGGATGGGTAATTGGGTTGATTGTTTGATGATTAAATATAATAATTATATTATTGTGGGTTGAAAACGCTATATGCTCACCAGGCTCCCAAGCCTGACCCACTCAATTTTCTTTTCATTACAGGTATTGGCACAAGGGTATAAGTTGGTGGATTTGACGAGAGATTTTTTATTATAGATCAGTAGTTATAAATAACTGTTGTAAGGTCTATTTTATATTGTTTATGCTTTTGGTCTGTATCAAAACATGCTATCCCGAGATTTTGTTATTTAATGAAAATACATTTATTTAATAAATGCTTTGATAAATTTTTTTTATCGAATTTTATTTTGGGAACAAATTCCGCAACTCTTTTAATCAACGGATTACTCTGATTTTATAAAACAAAACATAAACAAATCGGTCTTTCTGGCCGTGAAATTAGGGATGTCACAATATGTATTGAGCTTGAAAGAATACAAACAATATGAAGACCGTCTAGAGTCATGCAAATAATGGAAACTAAGAAGTAACAATGTTAAGACCATAAGATTACCTTACCCTATGGTACTAGACTGCCATAATGAACAATTTATTATAAGGAACTTTGCCAGCTCTACTTAAGAATTCTAATATTAGTGATGGTTGTAACACCCAAAATCTAGAAGGTCAATTAAGGAAGGAAAAAACTTCATTTATAAGTCTAAATCGTTGATTTCAAGGGGAAGAAGTCGACGTGTTGGAAATTTGTCACGCGTATTTTTGTAAGACCAACTTGACAAGGTTGGGAGGTCCAACTTGACGAGTTGATGCTGGGGATGAAAACCCTAATTGTCAGGCATTGCACCCTATATAAAGTGTTGGATTAGGTGTCTAAGTCCATAACTATATTTGGTATGTACTTGACCCGACCCGACATGGTCCATTTAGGTTGCACTTCACCGGAACAATTTGTATGGATAAACTTTTGAATAGAGTATATATTTATGATTTATTAATATATTATAAGTTATATATATATTAATATGAAATCATATTATTTAATTAGTATTGATCAAGAATTAATTTTGAATTAATTTGGTGATAAAAAAGAAGACTAATTAAATATGGACTCTTATATAGTATGGACTTAGGTTAATTTAGGATGGGCTAAGCTTACATGGAAGTCCATGGATAGTCCATGGAGTTATAACCCATGGATCCTAAGTAAATGAAGAGTCATGGGCATTAGGGTTTACCCTAATCACTCTACACTATATAAAGAGAACCAAGGCTACCATTTTCAACCACTAAAGGTGTGTGTAGTAAGAATAGCCGAAAACAGTGTGTGTTATACTCTCTCAAGTATGCAGTTGAAGTAAGCATAGCCGAAAACAGTGTGTGATTTGTGATTCCACTTGAGGCATTCACATTATTGGTGCTAGGCTCTTAAAGCTCCAAGCAATCAACTACAAGAAAAGGTATGTATTTCTATCTAGTTTTTTTTATTTACAAAAACCTACAATTGCATGCTAGATAGGGAAATGCTATGGAAATCATTTTTTCACGTATAATAGAGAAAACTTAGTTCCAATGCATTTAGGGTTGTATGTGCACCTTAAGGTTGTTAGGATGCTCAAAACCCTTCAGTGGTATCAGAACCAAGACTTGTTTTCAATTATATTGTTACTTATTTGTGATTTTGCAAAGCTGGAATTGATGTTTGACTGCTCAACTCACCGAGTCCATGAACAGACTCAACGAGTTGATGGTTTTAGTCATGGACTCGACGCGTCAATGCTTGCACTCGACGAGTTTGATGATCAGACATCATGTTGTTCGAGTTTTTTTTGGGCTGAATTGGGTTAGGATCATTACCCATAACTGTTTTGAATCATTTAAATTGTTTTTTATGATATGGTAATGATTATCCTAATCTAATTACAAGGTGATTTTCATAATTTCAAGAATTATATTAATATGATCATGCTAGTATCTTGAATATTGATGATACAAATTATCTTGTTCTATGAGTTTGAATATGATCATGCATGCTTATTTGATTTATTGAATCCATGATGTATGTGTTTTAATGGAGTCTGTAATTTGTCATCAAGTTATGGATTATCAAAAGTCTTTTTCCTTTAAAAGAGTAATTAAGAACTCATAGGTTATTGATATGAAGAGTCTTCATTTTAATAGGCCATTAAACTCATAAGTTATGAAGTTGAAAAGTTTTGAAGAGTTTCAAAACTTGCCCACAAGTTTTTGGAATTTGTAAAGTCTCACACAGTCATACTTTAATTCTAATCCCTAGAATTTTAAAAGTTTAAAATTCAACCCTTATACTATCATAATATTAAAAGTTTAATATATATATATATATATATATATATATATATATATATATATATATATATATATATATATATATATATAAGATAAGATAGTCTTACCGTTAGTAGGCCTCATTCACGATGCCGGTCCATAAGGGGGTATAAGGTTGTTGCCTATAAAATGACAGCTTAATGAGTGTCCACTCTTACCCACCACTACCTTGATTGGTGGAGGTCGTTAGTCGAATGGGTAGGATATGACACTAATTCTTATTAAGTATAATGATTACTATAAAGTAATTAAATTTTTTATAAATTCTCAATCTTAGTTATTTTAGGAAAATGTGAATTTGGTGCTAACCCATTCAATTACACTTTGTACCTTACCACGTCGTTAGTGGAGCGTGTGTGGTTAACCGACACACTAACATGGAAAACTAAGAGTGGCAAAGGGTAGCTTAATGTTTATCATAGATTGGTGGAGTGTGTGTGGTTAACCGGCACATCGATTAGGTAATAAAATTAAGTGTACCAAGTTAATTTGCATGGTTATTCACACCTTATTTTGTGATCATCGGCATCCCAGTCACAAACTTCAAGGGCACAATCTAGATTTCAATATGCCATTGAAAATTTCAATGAATCTCAAAAGAATCTAGGAATTTCAATTCATTTAAAACCTAATTTACATTTCATTTTTCATGTTGGAAATTGGTGAATCTCATTCACCTACCTTCAAATATTTTATAACTTGGATTACAGAATCCCTCTTCTAAGTTATAAAATATTGTGTTGGGTCCTAGCCTTAATATTACATTTGGGTGTCTTAATAAGGACTTTTATTTAATCTAAACTTGTCTTTCTTCCTTTTTCAGATGTCTTCCAACAATTCTTCAAGCTCAAACCCTACCGACTCCTTCTCTCTCATGAAGCTTTGTGGGAGGGTCATTTTTTATGGAACTAATTTCAATGACTGGATTAGGAACATTAGAATGGTCACACGCTATGAGGATAAGGAATATGTCCTTGATAAGGAGCTTAAGGAACTTGATGATTCGCCTGCTACTCCACAGGAGGTTGCTGATTTTAGGGCACATGAGAAAGATGCCACCAAGGTAGCTTGTATCATGCTTGCCACTATGGCACATGAACTCCAAAAGTCCTATAAGGACTTCTACCCTTTTGAGATGCACCAAGATCTGATGGAAAGATACCATCAGAGTGCCTGTCAAGAGAGGTATGAAATAATCGCCTCCATGATAACAACCAAGATGAAGGATGGAGAATCCATCACCGGCCACCTACAAAAAAAATACAAAGATTTGTGGACCGTCTGTTCAAACTGAATGTGAACTTTGATGAGGAGCTAGCTACAGATATCATTCTACACTCCTTACCTTCATGCTATCATCAGTTCCGCATGACCTATCATATGACTAAGGAGGATGTCACCTTGAGCAAGCTTCAGGGACTTTTGAGGACTACTTAAAGCAACCTTAAAGGGAAAAATGTTGTTTCTAATCCTACCACTGCCCCAGTTCTAGCAATCGGACAAGGTAAGGGGAAGAAAAGGAACACCCCTTCGAAGGGTACCAAGGGAAAGTCTCTTGAAGGCTCCTGTACTAGTGGAACCAAAGGTGGTTCTGCTACTCCCTCTTCCAACCCAAAAGATGCACAATGCATCTATTGTTAGGAAAAGGGGCACTGGAAGCGAAGCTTCCCTAAGTACTTGCATGATATAAAGGATGGGAAGATCAAACCCTCCTTTGCAGGTATTTACACTATATTGTCTAATAACTCACCACATACTAATTCTTGGGTCCTTGATATAGGGTGTGGAATTCGCATTTGTTCTAATTTTTAAGGACTAAGAAGAAGTGAGGAAGTGGAGCATGGGAAGATAAACTTAATCATAGGGAATAGGAGAGCATCACATGTCACCAAGATTGGAGTTTACTCTTTATTGCTAAGTAGTGGGTTAACATTAGATTTGAATAAATATTGTTACTCGTCTAAAATGTCGAGAAATATTATTTCTTTTCATGGCTTGTACAAACAAGGTTATAGTTTTTCAATTGATAATAAATGTGGTGCTATTAATGTTTTTTATAATGATGCTTTTTTATTTTAAAGCATTACCTTGCAATGGTGTGTATGAAGCTGTGAATGTTGTAGATAACTTAGGAAATAATGTATTGCATATTGATTATTCCACTAGTTTGGATAAGGCATCCTTGTCGCATTGTCGTCTTGGACATGTCAACAAGAAGCGCATAGACCAACTCCAAAAATCTGGAGCCTTGGAATCATTTGACTTAAAGTTGGATGATAGTTGTGAGTCTTGTTTACTTGGAAAAATAGCAAAGTCACCCTTCACTGGTACCTGGTCAAGGAGTGAGAGTTTGTTGGATCTCATACACACAGAGATGTGTGGACCCTTCAAAACCGTCACTAGGGATGCTAACCGCTTTTATGTGACTTTTATTTATGATTATAGTAGATATGTCTATGTATACTTAATCAAGCATAAGTCGGAAACCTTTGAAAATGTTCAAAGAGTTAAAATAGGAAGTGCAATCGAACCTTATTGGACATGGTTCGTTCCATGATGATTCGAGCTTCATTACTGTAACGCCCGTGTTTCTAGGCTTGCCATTTTTAGCAATGTAATAGTCTAGGTTAACCTTGTAACTCAACTTGAAATAATAAGAATGTATTAATTGTGAATTATTTGAATTATGTGATTTATGTGTGTATTTTCTTAATTTTTATAATTTAATGAATTAAGAATAAAATAAGCGTCAAAATTAAAGTGTGAGATACGCCCGATATCTTTGCATAAATTTGTAGTGGTCGAAACAAGGATTCCGGAGATATAAGGAATGTCAAAATCCGAGTTATAACGAAGAAGTTATGACCTGTCGAAGTTTCGAGACAGAACCGGTACGACGCCGAGTGACGTAAAATATGAATTTAAGATAGAGCAATATTTAGCCTTAGCGATCTAAACGAAAGTCGTAGATTTCGTTAAACTGAGAGCGTGCATAAAAGGAACGCCCAAATCTGACTTCGTATGAGGAAGTTATGATTTTCTGAAGTTTCGACGTGGCAGTATGCAGCCCGAATACTCGATGTGAGATCGAGCGGTTTTTAGCCGAAACAATCTAAATGAGAAACGACGTGTTCACCGGTGTACTCTATCCCCCACATGGTTGCCTTTAGGATACTTATTGTTGAGGAAGCCCTTCTGCAGTAATGTCCATCCCGATGAAAAATCCTGAAATAGGTTCCTTATAATAGACGTTATTTTTAGGAACGTAAGGTGAGGATAACGGGAATGGGTAATCGGGTTTATTGTTGATTGTTGAAATTAAATATAATTATTGTGGGTTGAAAACCCTATATGCTCACCAGGCTCCCAAGCCTGACCCACTCAGTTGATTTATTTTACAGGAAGTGGCGCAAGAGCTTAAGATGGGCGAACATCAAGTTGTTTTGTTTACAAGTCTGTATATGTATATATTTGTTGAATGACTTGTAATGCTATCGTTTATGCTTTATGATCTGTATCGGAACATGACATCCCGACTTTTGATTATGAAATGAAATTATATTTCTTTATGAAATGTTTTGATAAATATCTATTTTATCATGTTTTGTTTTTGGGAACAAATTCCGCATCTCTTTTAAAATTAAAAGGATTTACTCTGAAAATTATTTTAAAAAGCATAAATGAAATCGGTCTTTTCTGGCCGAGATTTTGGGGATGTCACAGTTGGTATCAGAGCATTAGTTTAAGCGAACTAGGAATTTGTAGAATTTCTAGACTTATACTTAGGATGCTAAGTGGAGATTGCGAGGTGTGTGTCTGTTGGATCTTAGACACAAGCACTAGTTTATTTTAGGAAAGTTGCCTAAAATGCTTTTATGTGCTAAATGTTATATGTTGCCATATATGATATTATTTGTTCGGATCTACGGTTTATTGCCAACCGGATCTGAAGGTTTATGTGTTTAGGATTCTAAGCGTATATGTACGATATTAGAACTAGCATGTAATCGTTTGGAGTAATAAGGTGAAATTATTCGGTGTATAGATCAAAATGGTGAGAACAAGAAGCGGAGTTGGAAATGCTAATGAAAACAGGAATCAACCGCCTGTAATCGAGCAAGTACCTGTCGTAGCTGCTGAACCTGGGCCGATAACAATGGCTGGTGTACAAATGATGATTCAAATGATGTTGGATCGTCAGATGGAAGAAACAAGACGCCTGCTTAGGCAGAATCGTGAAGAACCGTCAATTCAAGCGGAAGAGCCCGAGGAGAATGGAGGGCAGTCTGAAGGAGAAAACTTTAGTGGGATCATTGGTCAAGACGAACAACCAGTGGTTAGACGCAATAACCAGTATGGAGGAAATGATGGTCGTGGGTGCAAGTATAAGGATTTCATGGCATCCAAACCACCATGCCTATCCGGAAGCCCGACGCCGGTGCAAGTTCTGGACTGGGTCTCCGAAATGGAGACTATGTTTGAAAGTTGCGAATGCAGCAACAGGCAGAAGACCGCTCTTGCGATCCCTCTGCTAAAATCTGGCGTGTTGAGTTGGTGGAAGCTGTTAGCTGACTCTATGCCCAAGGGAGAAGCAAGCAAAATGTCTTGGGAAGACTTTCTGGAACAACTGAAACTGCAATACTGCTCCGAGCAGGACCTTCTGGAAATCAGTAATGAGTTTCAGAATTTGAAGAAAGGGAAATTGAGCGTTACTGAATACGCTACAAGTTTCACGGAAAAGATGAAGTTTATCCCATATTTGGTGCCTACAGAACTCTCTAAGCTCAACAAGTTTGCCCTTGGACTACCAGCGGACTATGGTCCAATGGTTAAGCAAGCAACCACATTGAAAGCCGCCATCTGAGCTGCTAGAAATGTTGAGACCCAGATCAGGGAAAAAGGTCTAGAAAGGTCAGAGGTTGGTGAGAAAAGGAAAATCGATGGATTTTCAGGGTCCAGCAAGAAAAGTAAATTCTCGAAGTCTAGGTCGAGCGGAAGTGGAGGAAAGGTAGAGGTGAAATGGTGCGACAAGTGCAAGAAGAAGCATCATGGGAAGTGTGGCGAGGAAACCACATGCTTCAAGTGTGGAAAGCCAGGGCATTATGCCAACGAATGCACTTTCACCAAGAATGTTTGTTATGGTTGCGGTGAGGAGGGGCACATCTCAAGAGATTGTACGAAAAAGAAGGAAGCAGCAAGACCCAACATTCTGCCAAAGCCAAAGGCGAGAGCATTCCAGATGACACTGGAAGCTGCTAAAGATGAAGCTGATGTCTCTTCAGGTACCTTTCTCGTTAACAAATTGCCTGCCCAAATTTTATTTGATTCTGGAGCCAACTACTCCTTTATATCGCATGAATTTGGTAGAAAACTAGCTTTGCCTATTGTGAGACTAGATAATGCTTTACTAGTCGAAGTTGCTAGTGGCAAGATTGTACCTGTTAGCCATCGTATGAAAAACATTTTAATTGATTTGAATGGGAATAAGTTCCACGAGGAATTATTACCTATAGAACTTAATGGTTTCGACATCGTTTTGGGAATGGATTGGCTTAGTGCCAATGATGCCGAAATTTTATGCAAGAAGAAAATAGTGAAAGTGAATTCACCTGGAAAGGAATTGTTTATGGTGTATGGAGATAAACGCAGAGTAAATTCTGGAATCATTTCTCTAATGAAAGCCAGAAAATGTTTGACCAAGGGGTGTACATCATACTTAGCATTCGTGATCGATGCTAAGAAGGAAAAGAAGGTGATGCAAAATATTCCTGTTGTGTGTGATTATCCGGAAGTATTTCCCGAAGATCTTCCTGGATTACTGCCCGATCGACAAGTAGAATTTCGTATTGATTTGTTGCCCAGAACAACGCCAATTGCAAAAGCACCTTATCGATTAGCACCGATGGAGATGAAGGAGCTAATGATGCAACTTCAGGAGTTATTGGACAAAGGTTTCATTAGACCTAGTTCATCACCCTGGGGAGCTCCGGTGTTATTCGTAAAGAAGAAAGATGGAAGCATGAGGATGTGCATTGATTACCGAGAGCTGAATAAGGCAACAATAAAGAATAGATATTCGTTGCCGAGGATTGATGACCTATTCGATCAGCTACAAGGTTCAAGTTATTTCTCAAAGATCGACTTGAGGTAAGGATATCATCAGCTAAAAGTAAGAGAGCAGGATATAGAGAAGACTGCATTCAGAACCCGATATGGACACTATGAGTTTTTGGTTATGTCGTTTGGACTAACCAATGCTCCAGCAACATTCATGGATTTAATGAACAGGGTTTGTAATCCATTCCTTGATAAATCTATGATAGTGTTCATTGATGACATTCTGATTTATTCAAAAAGCCAAGAGGAGCATGGCAGACACTTGCGAGAAGTTTTATAAGTCTTGAAGAAGGAGAAGTTGTATGCGAAGTTCTCCAAATGTGATTTTTGGATTCGAGAAGTCCAATTCTTGGGTCACGTGGTCAACCAAGAAGGTATAATGGTTGATCCAGCAAAGATTGAAGCTGTAATGAAGTGGGAACAACCAAAAAGTCCCACGGAGATTCGAAGCTTTTTAGGATTAGCCGGATATTACCGAAGGTTTATCCAAGGCTTTTCTTCGATCGCTAGTCCATTAACAACTTTGACCCACAAAGGAGCTACTTATGCTTGGAATGATAAGCATAAAGAAGCATTCGAGAAGCTAAAGAAGAAACTATGCGAGGCACCGATACTTTCTCTACCCGATGGAGTTGAAGACTTCACTGTTTATAGCGATGCGTCTGGTGTTGGATTGGGTTGTGTTTTGACCCAAAGAGATAAGGTGATCGCGTATGCATCTCGACAGCTGAAAGAGCATGAAAAGAACTACCCGACTCATGATTTGGAGTTGGCAGCGGTAGTTTTCGCTCTGAAAATATGGAGGCATTACCTCTATGGCACGAAGTGCAAACTTTTCACTGATCATAAGAGTCTCCAGTATCTCTTTAGTCAGAAAGAATTGAATATAAGGCAACGACGCTGGCTGGAACTACTTAAAGACTACGACTGTGAGATACTTTACCACCCCGGTAAGCCAATGTTGTCGCTGATGCTCTCAGTCGGAAAGTCAATCTTGAAAAGAGAAGGCCAAGAGCGTTGAGAATTGAAGTTGTCTCAACCATTTTGGAAAGTATAAAGAAAGCTCAAGAGGAAGCTTCGGAGAAGAATGACCGGAAGGAGGAACGTTTGGGCAAAACATTGGTGTTCGGTGTAAACAGTCACGGACTGAAGGTGTTCCAAGATCGGATTTGGATACCTAAGACAGGAGGAGTCAGAGATCTTCTGATGGAAGAAGCTCACAAGACCATGTACTCAATTCATCCCGGTAGCACTAAAATGTATAGGGACCTGAAACCCTATTATTGGTGGCCGACGATGAAGCTCGACATTGCGAAGTATGTGGCCGAGTGTGTGACTAGTGCAAGAGTCAAGGCACAACATCAGAAACCGTACGGGAGTTTAGAACCATTGCCTGTGCCTATGGGTAAGTGGGAAGACATTACTATGGATTTTGTCACTAAACTGCCCAGAACAAAGAATGGTCACGACATGATTTGGGTGGTCGTTGATCGATTCACTAAGAGTGCGCATTTCATAGCAGCCAGGGAGAAATGGTCTATGGAAAAGCTTGCGAATTCTTACGTGAAGGAAATTGTGAGGCTTCACGGTGTTCCGCTAACAATTGTGTCGGATCGTGATAGTCGTTTCACCTCAAGATTTTGGAAAAGTCTACAAGAGGAATTGGGTACCAAGTTGTGTTTAAGTACAGCTTACCATCCGCAGACTGATGGTCAGAGCGAATGGACAATACAAACACTTGAAGATATGTTAAGAGCGTGTACCTTGGAATTCCTAGGTAATTGAGATGAACATTTACCTTTGGTAGAATTTTCCTATAATAATAGTTTTCACTCGAGCATAAAGATGGCACCTTATCAAGCTTTGTATGGACAGAAGTGTCATACGCCGTCTTGTTGGCTTGAGGCTGGGGAAAAGCAGTTTATGGGGCCGGAGATAGTCCATCAAACTGCTGAAAAGTTGAAAATAATTAGGGAGAGAATGTTAACAGCTCAGGACCGTCAAAAGAGTTATGCTGACAAAAAGCGAAGACCGATGACTTTTGAAGTTGGAGATTCGGTTTTGCTTAAAGTCTCGCCGTGGAAGGGACTTATAAGATTTGGAAAAAGGGGAAAGTTAAGTCCAAGGTTTATTGGACCATTTAAAGTTCTTCAGAGGATTGGGAACCAAGCTTACAAGCTCGAACTACCAGAAGATCTGAATGGAACTCATAACACTTTCCATGTCTGTTATTTGAGGAAGTTCACGGGAGAAGTTCCCGACATAATTCCACTTTCAGAGTTGAGGATCGATGAGAACAAAAGGTTGATTGAGGAACCGGAGGCAATTGTTGACCGAAAGACTAAGAAATTGCGACGTAAGATGGTGGAGTTAGTGCTTGTCCGATGGAAACACACGAATGGGCCAAATCTCACCTGGGAGACGGAGAGTGACATGATGAGTCGCTATCCGCATTTGTTTGTTGGTGTGTGATTCCGGGGACGGAATCATTCTAAGGTGGAGAGAATTGTAACGCCCGTGTTTCTAGGCTTGCCATTTTTAGCAATGTAATAGTCTAGGTTAACCTTGTAACTCAACTTGAAATAATAAGAATGTATTAATTGTGAATTATTTGAATTATGTGATTTATGTGTGTATTTTCTTAATTTTTATAATTTAATGAATTAAGAATAAAATAAGCGTCAAAATTAAAGTGTGAGATACGCCTGATATCTTTGCATAAAGTTGTAGTGGTCGAAACAAGGATTCCGGAGATATAAGGAATGCCAAAATCCGAGTTATAACGAAGAAGTTATGACCTGTCGAAGTTTCGAGACAGAACCGGTACACGCCGAGTGACGTAAAATATGAATTTAAGATAGAGCGATATTTAGCCTTAGCGATCTAAACGAAAGTCGTAGATTTTGTTAAACCGAGAGCGTGCATAAAAGGAACGCCCAAATCTGACTTCGTATGAGGAAGTTATGATTTTCTGAAGTTTCGACGTGGCAGTATGCAGCCCGAATACTCGATTTGAGATCGAGCGGTTTTTAGCCGAAACAATCTAAATGAGAAACAAAGATCTCGTTGTTAGTAGCGAAACGATGACAAGTTAGGCGAGGACGGACGTCAGACGAAGAAGTTATGAATTTATAATGAAGTTTTTCTGTCCCGGCCTTCTAAAAATAAATAATAAAAATAAAAGTCAAAATTAGCCGATGGAGTCTAAATGAAAGTTGTAGAGTATGGTCTCACCTTCGTGTGGATATAAAGAACGTCGAAATCAGAGTTCGTATGAAGGAGATATGAATTTCTGAAGTTTAATAAAATATTTAATATTTATTTTTATTTTACTCTGATATTATCCGAAGAGAGGAGAGGCGGTCTATCCGAAGTACGCAGCGCGTACTGCTGTACGCCCCGCGTACAGCGTAGGGCACTCGAGTTCTACGGAGTAGTGAGTCGTATGCAATGACGTAGATGGACCGATGACGTAAGCGCTGACGACCACCGAGGCGTACGCCCCGCGTACGTGCGAGGGTTCAGCACCTATAAAAGGAGACCCGAAGCAGCCAAGTTTCCTTTGCAAATTCCATCATTCTCTCTGGTCCTTTACCTCGATTTGCGTGCCAATCATATCCCGAAGCCCCGGTATCATTCCCGAGCCCCGAAGCAAGATCCGAAGCCCCGAGGATCCCGAAGAGCGTTATTCCCGAGCCGAAGCCCTGCCCGCGAGGAGCCGGTTTTTGTGAAGATCTTCCAGATCTACGGAGAGACGCTGCTTCTATAAGCTGTAGTGCTTTCGGATCATCTTCTGATCAAGTGAGTGTGTAGTTATTTTCATTCCAACGCAATATTATGAAGTATTTCCTATAAAATACGTGTTATGCGTATATATTTGGTTGTTATACGTGTGAGTGTATATTCACTCTCTTCTATCTTATAGATCTGATGTATTCTCTATGAAATACGTGTTATGTGTGTATGCCTCATCTGTTATGTGGAATATGTATTGCTTAAAGCATGTTATACAGGTTTTTAAACAATGTATAAAAATGTATATTTTTATCTACTAATATGTTGGGTAGAACATGGGTAGGTAATTGGTGTGTAATAAACAGATGAGAGGCCTCGGTGTTATTGGTGTTATTCTAGTCATTCAGCAGAGTATGGATGACGACCACGGACTATTCTAGACTGTCCTGTGGAACACTAGCAGGCTCATTACCTGTAGGTGTTGTGAACGACGTGTTCACCGGTGTACTCTATCCCCCACATGGTTGCCTTTAGGATACTTATTGTTGAGGAAGCCCCTCTGCAGTAATTTCCATCCCGATGAAAAATCCTGAAATAGGTTCCTTATAATAGACGTTATTTTTAGGAACGTAAGGTGAGGATAACGGGAATGGGTAATCGGGTTTATTGTTGATTGTTGAAATTAAATATAATTATTGTGGGTTGAAAACCCTATATGCTCACCAGGCTCCCAAGCCTGACCCACTCAGTTGATTTATTTTACAGGAAGTGGCGCAAGAGCTTAAGATGGGCGAACATCAAGTTGTTTTGTTTACAAGTCTGTATATGTATATATTTGTTGAATGACTTGTAATGCTATCGTTTATGCTTTATGATCTGTATCGGAACATGACATCCCGACTTTTGATTATGAAATGAAATTATATTTCTTTATGAAATGTTTTGATAAATATCTATTTTATCATGTTTTGTTTTTGGGAACAAATTCCGCATCTCTTTTAAAATTAAAAGGATTTACTCTGAAAATTATTTTAAAAAGCATAAATGAAATCGGTCTTTTCTGGCCGAGATTTTGGGGATGTCACAATTACCAATCTCATTTTGGGCGTATGCCTTAGAGACTACCGACCATATCCTTAATCTAGTCCCAACTAAAAAGGTTGCCAAAACACCTCATGAGATGTGGACTGAGAAAGCTCCCACTTTATACCATATCAAGATTTGGGGTTGTGAGGATTTCATGAGACGTGAGGCTCACGATAAGCTCGAACCTCGGAGTGAGCAGTGTATTTTCATCGGCTACCCATAGAAATCCTTTGGTTACCTCTTCTACAGACCCAGTGAAAATGTGGTCTTTGTGGCAAGGAGAGGAGTATTTCGTGAGAGAGAATTCATAAGCCAAGGAAACAATGGGAGGCAAATTGACCTTGAAGAGCTTCAAGATTCAAGCGGTGAAGGAACCTTGAACCCTAGTAATCAACTTGAGGAGGAAACTCCTGTTGAACCAGTTGATGAGTCTGTACCTCTGAGGCGTTCCACCAGAGTAAGGAATCCACCTGAGCATTACTATGGTTTCCATATTACTGTGGAGGGTGATACATTTATCAGTGATAGTACTCTGGTAAATTTTGATGAACCTAACAACTATAAGGAAGCCACGGAGGCCCTGGTTCTGCTAAATGGAAAGAGGCTATGGACAACGAGATCCAATCCATGTATGACAATCAAGTTTGGAACTTGGTTGACAATGTGCCGGGTCGTAAGATAGTCGGATGCAAATGGATCTTTAAGAAGAAGACCGAAATGGATGGCAAGGTACACACTTACAAGTTGTGACTGGTTGCAAAAGTCTTCACTCAAACTCCGAGAGTTGACAATGATGAAACATTCTCGCCAGTAGCTAAGATTAAGTCTATTAGGGTTATGCTAGCAATTGCTGCATTTCATGATTATGAAATATGGCAAATGGATGTCAAAACTGATGGGTTTTAGCCATAAGAACTTTCCTATGTGCTCATGCAAAACCCTAATGCTTGGATCTAGGCTTTCTAATAAACATGCTTTTGAATCCAAGACTTCTAATGGCTAATTAGGTTAAACAACAATATTGAAACAGATCTAGAATCATACCTTTGAATTCCTTGTTGATCTTGTTTGTCTTGGAGCTTCTAGAGTCACAATTGTCACTCCTCTAATGGCTTACAAACACCAATAGCAAGCAAGATGATTTAGGAGAGAGGAGAGGGGAGGAATTCGGCCAGAGGTTCCTTGCTTAAGGTTGTGTGTTGAATTCCCTCACCCATAGGGTCTATTTATACTAGTAGACTCCTTAAGGGTTTCACCCTAAACCCTAATTGGATAATCTTCTCTTAAGGCTATCCAAATCCATTCCATAGATAACCCTATGGACGATTTGAGCTATCCTAAATCTCTTAGAATCCGTCCAAGGTATATCCTAATGGATTTACAGTCTAAAGTCTAACTATCAAACAATTGACAGTTTATACCCTCTTATTTAATTAATCTCTTTAAGTCACCAAATTAATACCAATTAATTTATGACTTATATTAATCAAATAGCCAAATATTATTCCTTATAATATTTACTCTCTCTTAATAAATCATCCTTCAAGTTGCTATGGTGAAGGCAACCCAAAAGGACCATGCACAACCGAATATAGTTATAGCCTTAGACACTATTCCAACAAAAACCGCTTTCCTTAACGGAAAGTTGGCTGAGGATGTTTACATGAGTCAGCCAGAGGGTTTTGTCAATGAAAAGTACCCTGATATAGTGTGTAAGCTTGAGAAATCCATTTATGGATTGAAACAAGCATCTCGCAGCTGGAATCTTTGTTTTGATGAGAAAGTCAAAGAATTTGGCTTTTCGAGAAGCGAGGATGAATCATATGTATATGTCAGACCTAGTGGGAGTATAGTCAGCTTTTTGGTACTGAATGTGGATGACATACTACTCATAGGAAATGACATCCCATCCCTGCAGGAGGTTAAGTCCTGGCTTGGGAAGTGTTTCACTATGAAGGACTTTGGAGAAGCTGCATATATCCTAGGGATAAGGATATTGAGAGATAGGAGAAAAAGACTAATTGAACTTAGTCAGAGTACTTACTTGGATAAGGTGTTGAAGAGGTTTAACATGCAGAATTCCAAGAAAGGTGACCTACCGATCCAACACAATGCCAGACTGAGTAAGACTCAAAGTCCGAGTACAGAGGTTGAGATAGCTGAGATGAGTCGATTACCATATGCTTCCATTGTTGGCTTGATCATGTATGCTATGACTTGTACTCGCCCTGATGTGGCCTTTGCTTTGAGTAATGTCAGCAGTTATTATGGGAACCCCGACAAGGCTCACTAGACTGCGGTAAAGAACATTCACAAGTACCTATGGAGGACTAAGGAATGGATCCTTACCCTTGGTGGGAGTGATGACTTGAGAGTGGTGGGATATAGCGATTCCAAATTTCAAACCGACATAGATAATTTCCGCTCTCAGTCGGGTTGGGTCTTTACTTTGAATAGAGGGTCGGTTACTTAGAAAAGCTCCAAGCATGAGATAGTATCTGATTCGACATGTGAATCAGAGTACATAGCATCAATTGAAGTGGAGAAGGAGGCGATATGGTTGAAGAACTTCATCGGAGACCTTGGAGTTGTACCAACTATAAAGGAGCCTATGGAGGTTTTCTGTGACAACAATAGTGTGGTTGCCTTAGCCAAGGAACCAAGAGATCATGGCAGATCCAGACACATTGACAGAAAATATCACTTCATAAGACACAAGATAGAAGAACGACTCCCCATGGCAAAGAGGGTATCTTCATAAGAAAACCCTGCATATCCCCTCATGAAGGGACTAACTAGAGTTAAGCATTTGCAGCATGCCAGGAGCATCGGGCTGAAGGATGATATTATTTTTAATAATTAGATAGCTATTTCCAAAACTTGTAAAATGTACTTGGCATTTGTTGAATAAATAAAAGGTGTTATTTATTTATGAGTAAAAGTTACTATCTTATGTTAGGTGTTTACTATTGTTTCAACTCTGCATGTTTTGACTTCCAGAATAATTATATTATTCAAACTTTTCACAGTCAATCATAATTTGGAAGTAGGTATTGAATCAAGACTGTCATGAATTGGTTTTGTAGATTTGTCTGAATTGTATTACACATAGCAATGGTTGCTACAACATTTATGAGTGCTCATAAATTCTGAGTATTGGATTAAACCCACGCTCACTTGTATCACTTCATGGAATTTATCTCGAGTGATCGTGAGATGGTAATATCATATAAGTTTTCAAACCTAGAGATATGAGTTGTTGACTATGAGTTGGTTTTACATTGATTGTACGAAAACGCTTCAGTAACTTGATGTTATAAAACATGCTCTAGTGTACGATTCAACAAGTAGTTAGTACAAGCATATGAGTTAAAATTTATCTGTTCCTTTTAGTCCTTGGAGGACTAAAAGCCATATCTCGGGCCCCTCGATGATTTTGTTTTGAGCTATGTACTGGGCCCGGTCAGAACCAAATTGATGTGTTCAATTAAGATCTATGTCAAAAAAATCAGAAATCGGAAACAAACTGTTGGACAATAGTACGACGTTGTTCCATGTATTTGTACAATTGATATCTTGAGAACAGAGGATTATATGATCACTTGTCTAAAATGGCATTTCATAGTTCGATAAGGTTTTAAGAGCTACGATTGCTGGTCGATTCCTAAAGTTATAATTGCAACTAAAGTTATCAAACTTATCCAAGTGAGAGATTGTTGGATAAGGTGTCTCAGTCCGTAACTATATTTGGTATGTACTTGACCCGACCCGGCATGGTCCATTTGGGTTGCACTTCACCGGAACAAATTGTATGGATAGACTTTTGAATTGAGTATATATTTATGATTTATTAATATATTATGAGTTATAATATATATTAATAAGAAATCATATTATTTAATTAGTATTGATCAATAATTAATTTAGTGATAAAAAAGAAGACTAATTAAATATGGACTCTTATATAGTATGGACCAAGGTTTATTTAGGATGGGCTAAGCTTACATGGAAGTCCATGGATAGTTCATGGAGTTATAACCCATGGATCCTAAGTAAATAAAGAGTCATGGGTATTAGGGTTTACCCTAATCACTCTACACTATATAAAGAGCACCAAGGCTACCATTTTCGACTATTAGAGGTTTGTGTAATAAGCATAGCCAAAAACAGTATGTGTTATACTCTCTCAAGTATTCCAAGATTGTTGGTGGTGATTTGTGATTCCACTTGAGGCATTCACATTATTGGTGCTAGGATCTTAAAGCTCCAAACAATGAACTAAAGGTATGTATTCCAATCTAGTTTTTTATTGCACAAGAACCTACAATTGCATGCTAGATACGGTAATGCTTTGGAAATCAATTTTGCATTTAAAATAGATAAAAAAAAATAGTTCAAAGCATTTAGGGTTGTATGTGCACCTTAAAGTTGTTAGGATGTTCAAAACCCTTCATAAAGAACATTAACCCCTAGGGCTAGCCTCTTTACCAACCTCCTTTGCCCAGAAGAAACCCTAGATCGTTTTATCCATTTATTCATGGAGTTTAGAGAGCTTGAGAGTGATTCTTGAAGGAAGTCTTGAAGAGAGAAGTAGCAATGTTGGAGGAATAATCTTGGATCGAGAAACTCTACATCAAGGGCTGCATTTTGAAGGTATAAATGCATAACCTTGACATTTAGTGTTTTCGATCTCATCTTTTGGTAGTTTAGGGCTTGTTTTTGAACTTTGGGTTGGATATCCCATGATAAGAGGTTTCCGGATACATTTTGTTTCTTTAGTGCTTTTGTACATATTTTTTCTTTTCCCTTTTCATTGTTTGCATTGCATGCATTCATTCCTAGCCTTTAGGATCCTTCTGTCCCTTTTTGCTCTATGTTTCTTTTTGCCATCTAGAAATCGTCCTGTTTGTCTGGTTCTTGTTCTTTCTTGAGGACAAGAAAGGTCTAAGCTTGGGGAGATTTGTTAGGTGCATTTTGTGCACCTATTTGCACACCTTTTAGTCCCATTTCATGCATCTATTTAGCATAATTGTTCTTTCATTTTTCTTGCATTTCATCATATTCATGTTAATCTCTAGAACAACCTTATTTGCACACTTTCATGTATTTTTCAGGTAAACCGGAACTTGGAATGTGCTTTTGGAGATGCCGGGAAGCATTGGTAAAGATTTCGGGATGATCGGGCAAAGAACGAAAAAGTTGGAAAAATCAAGATTGGAATTGGAGTCAGAGAGGTACACGGGGCGTGTTGAATTTACACTGAAAAGTGGGCACGGGGCATGTTTGACCAAAATAAGAGCTGTTGACCATGCTGAACACGGGGCGTGTTGCTGAACACGACCCGTGTCAGTTTAGCCTATTTTAACACAGACCGTGTTCGACCCAAAAACCAAATTTTGGCAGTTTTTCCTATCTTTCATATTTGGGGTTGAGGGTCATTTTTACACATACACTACATATCAGAGCACATTTGGAGGAGGATTTTCAAAGGTTTTTGCAAGGGTTTGATTAGCAATCATTTGGAAACATTATTTCTAGTATTTGTAAGTTGTAATTGCACTTTAATTCCATCTTTTATTCTTGTGATCTTGTTTTAGCCATGTGTGGCTAGAACCTTAGTTTCTCCAATTTCATGTTTTGACTTCTTGGTAGTGATTTCAATCATATGACATGATGTTTGTTCTTAATTTCTATCTAATGAATTTGATTTTGCTTCAATCGAATGTTTGATTCTAATTGTGATTCTTATTGGCCATTTGAATTAGGGTTAGATCATTCAAGTTATCTCTTTTACAAAATCCGTAATTGTTTTGCGAAATTGAACAAGTAACAAGCATTAAATTGATCTCTATTGAATGAATTTAGTGTAAATCTTATTCATACACTTTTTCACTCCCGAGCTTATGAGGAGTATTGGGTGTTGTTGGGAACATTCACATAAAGCTTAATGCAATCTTATAATCTAATTCTAAGAGCTTGTTTAGATTAGGTTAATAAGGTTAGGGTTAATCAAAGAGCTTGTTTTGGTTAATTAATATGGTGAATGGGAAGTGTTAGAGCTTTTTAGTACTTTCAAGTACCAACTTAGATAGAATTGAACGAATATTGTGTCATCTTTTAGTCACATTGCTAAATTGTCATACATGAAGTTGGAGTCCTTACAAAATCTAAATCTAATTCACTCATTTAGCTGATTGCGTGTGTTTTTAATTTGTTTGTTTAGTCATTGCACTCTAAAACCCCCCTTGTTAGTGTTGGTGACTATAATACCTTGTGCAAAGAGGTATAGACTAATTATCCCGTGCCTCTGTGGATCGACACTGCTTGTCTTGTACTATCTTTTAGTGCAATGTAGTGGGATTATTTTGAAGTATATCGTACCCCTTTATTTGTTGGGTTTGACACGCTTAACAATGTCAATTTTAGAGGCGAGGAAAAAATTGAGAAATATGAGAAAATAACATGTGTCAAAACACGTAAGAATATTATAAGTGTCAGAAATAAGTTTTTATTTCTTATGAGTTTTTATTTCGTTTAAAGAAACGATGCAATCAAATGCCCAAAATCCTCCGAAACAGAGACATCAAAACATTCTTGGTAGCATTTTGAAATTATTACAAAAAATGACAAATTTACGAGTTTATTTGTGTATTGTTTTAGATGATGACTATAAAATATATAAACTTATGTTGGTTGTTATAAATTTTTTAGTTTTATTTACAAAAAAAAAGTTATATCTTTGTAATATGAAAAAAAAAGTCTTCGAAACTCCGTTAGGGATGAGAATGGGGATACATTTTCATTCCTAGTTGGGGATGAGAATAGTAAATAAGATCTTTGGTCCTGCCATCTTGGGAAAAAAATTGGAAAATCTACAGAAAAATTTCAAATTTTAGGAAAAAGTTTCAATAAAATCTTGAATTTTTTTTTGAAACAGAAAAATCTCATTATTTTGAGAAAAATCATATAATCTGTCATTTGTTGTTCAAATATAAAAAATGAATTTTTCGTTAATTTGGGCAAAATGTTAAATAATCGCGATTTTTTTGTTTAAAAAAAAAAACTTTTAGAACTTTATTGAAATTTTTTTCCAAAAGTTTGAGGCTTTTCTATAGGTTTCTAAAATATATATATATATATATATATATATATATATATATATATATATATATATATATATATATATATATATATATATATATATATATATATATGTATGGAGTTGCTCCCCCTTACCCTCGCCTATAGATCTTTGGTCGCCTATCGATCTTGGGTCGAGCACAATAGAACATCATTGCTAAGTATCAGTAAGAAAATAAACTCAAATGAAAATCAATATCAATAGCTCAATAAATAATCGTGTTAGGTGATAAATTGGAAGATAAATAGATATTATGGTTATGGATGGTACCATAGAGAAAGATATAATAAGCGATATAAAGGTTGTTGGTAGAGCTCTATGCACCCATTGAGATTGAGATCCCTGATATTATATGAGAATTAGCTTGTAATCATTGTGTTTTTATGGAGTAAATTACACGAATGGTCCCTATGGTTTGGGGTAATTTACACGTTTGGTCCCTAACTTATTTTTTTAATTCGGAAAGTCCTTACTATTTGTTTTTGTTATGCCATTGGTCCCTATTGCTTGTTTTTGTTACACCCTTGGTCCCTATCTTAACTAAAAATACTATTATTTAAGTAGGGAAAATGATAGGGTAGGTAAGGTAAGCTGAGATGGATGAAGTTGGTGGTGTGTTTATTTAAATAAATTAAAAAATCAATGGCAAAATAGTTTTTTTAGGTAAGATAGGAACCAAGCGTGTAACAAAAACAAATAATAGGGACCTTCCGAGTTAAAAAAATAAGTGAGAGATCAAACGCGCAAATTAACCTAAACCATAGGGACCATTCGTCTAATTTACTCTGTTTTTATGTACTTTGTAATCTTGTAAATTATGAATTATGAATTATAATGCTCAATTGCATATATGTTTGATTAGAATTTTGCTTATAATCATGTTTCCGGTGAGAAGATCTTATTTTTAATAAAATCAACGCGTTACTTAATTCGAAAACGTCTCATAAAATTGTAATCGTTGGTGGTGGGTGCACCAAACGAAACAAATATATACAAATATTCGGATACTTTATGCAGTCTAAAAAAGATAGTCTTCATATATATATATATACAACATTTCATCATTTATCTATTGACAGATTCCACACAATACAACATTTAATAGGGAAAAAGAAAGATACCCTAATACTATAACCTTATATCAACTTAAAACCACACTAATAAAACTATTGGCAACGCATAAGTTACGATATGTTTAACTTTTTATGTTATTTTGTATATATATTGACGAGTTATTCCTTAGAGTTTTATAAATACTCATGCATTGATGCATAATAGTTTATTGGAAAGTCTATAAAATAATAAGAAGAAAACGTTACGCATGCGGTCTAGTTAAAGAGATGACAATAACACACCAACCAAATGAATCTACATTTATCTACCGTCACTTAATTATACATTTGTTTTGTGAAAACTACGTAACCATCATATATTTTATCGATAATCTATTTCCAAATATGGGCAAAAGAGTCTTAACGCACGAAATCCACCATATTAGTATATAACCAAAATAAGGACATCATCTTGCTTCAACATTTCATCACATTATATATTAAGTAAAATATGTAAATTTTATAGACTTTAATAATTAATAATATCTTTTAGGATACAAATTGACAGCTTAGAAAGGGTTGGGTATAATTAAATTTACCTTTCGATATTTGTTGTATTTTATAAATACTTAAATCATTAAAAATTGTGTTATTATACTATAACATGTTTTTTATTCGAGAAAATCTCAAAATTGGCCAAAAATAACTCACAAAGGGACAATAAATTTCTCAATAATTTGATACCTTAAAAAATTTTCTTCGCCTATTTAACGGGTTTTTTTTTTCTTCAGATATTTACTTCTTTGAAGTGGCTTCAAAATTCGCAACGGGCAACTAAGAATCCTGAATCTTAGAAAATTCTTATGATGTTTTAATGCTTCGATATGTTGGACTGATTAACAATTTTACAGGGCATTTTTACATTACGAAATTCTCTAGTTATGGGTATTCTTTATCAAGAATTCAAATTTGATTTATTTTTTTGAAGTATCTAAAAGTTCGATGACATTTTTGATAAAAATATGATTTCATAACCTTGTAAAAGTATGGATAATTTCGCAATGCGAAACACTATAAAATTTTACAATTTCGGATTTTAGCTTCTTTTATGTGATTTGTGTATTTTTGATGATAAATATCCTATTTTCAACTTTAAAATTTTACAATGTGATTTTAGCTTCTTTTATGTGATTTGTGTATTTTTGATGATAAATATCCTATTTTCAATTTTTTCTTTGTTACCTATGATCCACGTCAGTTACGACTGTCAAATCGGGCAGTCATGTCGTGTTTTTATCTGACACGACACGCACGACAATATTTTGTATAACATGAACACGACACGACATGATGTCGTGTTTTTTTTCATTAACACGAAAACGAACCAATTAAAACACGACAACACGACACGATACGACAAAAATAATATTACATAACTATTAGTGTATTTCATTAATATTTAAAGATATATAACACGATAAAAATGACAAACATGAAAAACCCGACAACAACATACTTAATCGTGTCAATTTTGTGTCGATTTATGAACACGAAAACGACACGACACGACATCATGTTTTTTAATCTTAACACGAACACAAATTCGAATTTTGATTTCATCCCGATTTCGTTTCGTTTCGTGTATTTTTGTCGTGTCGTGTCATAAATTGACACCCCTAACATCAGCATTTATCACTTCTTGTCATACGAAGAGAAGGGTGCCATTGCCATCCATTTCAATATTTCATTTTAAATAACATTAATTTATTAATAAATAAAATTAACATTAAAAAACATAACATTAAAATTAAAATGATATAATATAATGTTAAATTTAGAATAATATAAGATATTAAAATTAAAAACTTATCACCTTAAATCTGAAAATAAAGTCCTTCGATCCATAAAAACTTTGTAATTGTCCAGTGGCGTGGTATTAATATCAATATGATTGATTTGATAGATATGTTCCATCAAATCGCTGCGAAGGTTGTAATGTTTTTCATTGTTATGTATCTTCGTTCTTCTCGCCACATACTATTGGAGTATAGTAGAGCGATGGTGGAGAACCAGATTCATAATGGATTGCATAAGGTCACTTTCCGAATTGATATTTTCACCTTATGTCCGGGTTACAGGAAATTCATTCTAGGATAATCCAAAAAGGCACTTATGAATCTAGACATAGTGTTAAGTCTAAAATATATAAAATATTTAGACGTGTGGTTTTATAGTATTCCAAAATACTCCTATAGTATTTTATAATTGGTTCTGTAGATTTGGTAAGTTTTAAGACTTGTTGCAATACTACAATTATTCCTAGGCATATGCTAATCACTTCTCGGATAGATATAGTTAATCAGGCTATATTTATCCTAGAGTTGATTATATATCCCGAGGTCTACTTGTACTATTCAACAATCATAATACTTTTGTACTGTAGCATTATTTCTTGTATATATATATGCATGTTAGTATACCTTTTTATAAAATACTTCAAATTTTTAAAAGTATACTTATAGTCAGAGCTCTCATCCCAATGTATTTATAGTTTGTATATCTTTTTATGAATCGATATAGTGAGTTCATTATAAACAATGCTTTGATACCAGTCTGTCACACCCCCAAATCTGAACGGCGAAAATGTTCGAGGGCGGAGGATGTCATGTGTAGTATCACAACAATGCACAATAGTAATCAAAGTACAACATCCATTACATTCATAAAATATAACTTTACATATGCGTTCAAATGATTGTATATTTGAGACCAAAAAGTATAATTTACAAACATAATAATATAAAATATTGTCTTCCTCAAAACCTGTTGATACCTGTTTAATGATTTCCTGAAAATACAAGTAGTTTTGAAAAGAGTGTCAACAATTAAGTTGGTGAGTTCATAAGTATAAAATGAAAATTTTCTGTCATTTGTTTATTTGAATTGTAAATATGTTCACCCATAAAGTCCTATATTTTATGGTGTATATGTATTTGTATTCCCAAATAGTATAACTTTAAATCCCCATAAAACTATAAAAAGTATGTTTTCTTTATACTAGAATAGGATTCCATGTTTGTACTTGTATGTATAAAAAGTATGTTTTCTTTATACTAGAATAGGATTCCATGTTTGTACTTGTATGTAGTTGTAATTAGTGTAATATAATTTTAATTTATTAAAACTATACAAAGTTTCATACTTATTCTTACACTATTTTATTCAATATCAAATTGTGAGTTATCATAACCATGCTTAATGACCTAAGCCTTGCCTGAAACACAATGTTCTTCAGGCGTTATAATATGGTACGACAGTTGTCACCCCAGGCCTGCCGACCTAGCTGTTGCAAGCAGCTTAGGTGCGGGATTGTCGATCCCATATAGATATATACACAAGTGTCACGCTCTCCCTTCAGAAGACTCTGGTTATAATTTTCAGGACTTTTGTTGTATACTTAAATAAGTACTTGAAGTGTGTCTCACAAAAGCTATATTGATAATTATGTGTAGAATAATGAAAATATCTTTGAAATAGATATATTGTAAATATCTTATAAATTATATTAAATATAATTTGTATAGTTATTTTCATAAATTACTATGAATATCTAGAAAGCATATGTAGTTCCACAAAGTGTATTGATAAATATGTATGAATCATAAATTATACCTATTATAATTTATATGTTTATTGTTGTAATAAATTCCAAACCAGTAAAATAGTTTGTTTATAATTATCACAAACTAGATAATTAAAATTTGTTATTTATACGAGAAATCTTTGTATTTTACTTGTATTTTTCCCCTTAAAACATTATAAAAATAGTGAAAATATAGGTGTCTCGGGATGTCTTTAAGTGTTGGATATGATACCGGGGCTTCGGGGGTTTGTAAAGAAGTTTAAAGTGGTGAACGAGGTGAAAAAGTATGAAAAATGGAGTGAAAAAGGTGCCAAATCCGGACAATCTCGCAGCCCTTATATAGGCTATGAGCTTCGGAATGATGGGGAGTCAGCAGGACACTCGATAGCAGTAGCAAAGGCCAGACGGCGAGGAGGAAAGGGGGCGCGTGGCTCGGCTCGCAAGGCGCCACCGATGCGAGGCACGTCAGATGGCTATTGGACCGCAGCCTCGGTCAAATCGGAAGGTGACACACGTCGGATCCAGGCATCTCCGCATGCGAGGTTACGTGTCGGTTTACTGTTCACGCGAAATTTCTCGACTTCCAATTATTTCTCGATTTTTAACCAAAATCTTCCGAAATTCATAACTTTCGCATACGAGCTCCGTTTTTGACGTTCTTTATATGCACGCGTAGGTGAGAATGTGATCTATAACTCTCGTTTAGACTTAGTCAACTAGTTTTGAATTTATGTTTAATATTATTATTTTAACAGACCGAGATAAGAAAATTCGTTAAAAATTCATAACTTCTTCATCCGAAGTCCGTTTTCGTCTGTCTTTTTACCGTTGTACTAGTATTAACGAGAGATTCGATTCTCGTTTAGGTCGTGTCAGCTACAAGTCATCCGATCTTTATTTCGAATATTTGGGTTGTGTACTGTTATATCTAATCTTAGAAAAATCATAACTTCTTCATATGAAGTCAGATTTTGGCTTTCTTTTTATAGACATTCTCAGGTGAACGTATTCTACGACTTTTATTTGAATAGTTAAGGCTAAAAAGTATTTTATTGAAAAACTTTATTTTTACACTTACAATGTTTTGCTGGTTTTGTCGCGGATCTTCGATTGATCATAACTTTTTCGTTAGAACTCGGATTTGGGGGTTCTTTATATTTTTGGAATCCTTGTTAAAATATCTATCACTTGGTTCATCCCAAATGAGTTTATTTAATACTTCATTTTTTTACCTTATTTTTTATTTCAATAAATTTCTATTTTTATTATTTCAACATAAATTACAATAGTTAACCTAGACTATTACATTGTGAATTTATAATTATCTAGGTAGAGTTTAGACTCTAATAACTATAGAATTTCTCCAGTTATGACAATTGAAAACTCCTAGATCTTTTGAGATTCATTGAAATTTTCAATGGCATGTTTAAATCTCAATATGTCCCTCGAGTTTGTGACTGGGATGCCGAGGATCACAAAACAGAGTGTGAATAACCATGCAAATGTAAATAGTGCCCATAATGTTACAGTTACCTAATCGACGGGCCGATTAACCACACACGCTCCATCGATCTATGACAAACATCGAGTCACCCTTTGCTACCTTTGCTTATAACCCAATTAGTGTGCCGGTTAACCACACACACTCCACTAACATCTTAGCAAGGGTACAAAGTGTAATTTTATGGAACACACAAAATTCACTTTTGCCTAAAGTAACTAAGATTGGGAATTTTGTAAAAACATTTGGTTACTTTATAATTTATTATACTTTTAATGAGGAGAGGGTTGCCCTATCCTACCCGTTCGGCTAACGACCCTCCACGATTTTGTAAAAGCAGTGGGTGAGAGTGGACACCCATTAAACGACCATTTTATATGCCATAACCTTATACCCCCTTATAGATCGACTTCTTGAATAAGACCTACTAACGGTAAGACTAGCAGTTTAAGTTATACATATATAATAATTATTCTTATAATATTTTAATAGTATAGGGTGAATTTTAAACTTGTAAAATTTTAGGGTTTGGAATTTAATAATTTCAAAATTAAACTTTTAATCCAAATAATTAAATTCCAAAATTTGAGGACAAGTTTTGAAATATTTCAAAGCTATCTAGATCAAAATCAAATAAATAATTAATCAATTAATTATGGTGATTATCTAATTTTGACCTAATCCAATTTCATGCAAGATAATGATCAAATAATCCAAATAATTAACATTTATCTTATAAGGAAGTAATTATTCAATTAATTTGAAATTATCTTTTATTTTGGCTAGGATAATGATACAATATCAATAAAATTCGTATTTTATCAATTAAAAACGATATGGAAATTATCCCACAACAAAATAGGCATAATATCCCAAAAATCCTTCTATCTGATAGTTCGACTCGCCGAGTTCATCCTACTCGTCAAACCCACATTGAGACTCGACGAGTCCGTCAGTCAGATGGCCAAAAAATGATTTTTTCAAGCATGAATGAAACAAAAAGCATCAAATACAATAGAAACCAACCTGACTTTGATACCACTAATGGGTTTTATACAAAAGAACATTCCTATGTGCTCATACAAAACCCTAAAGCTTGGATCTAGGTTTCACTATTGTACATGTAATTCATCCAAGACTCTGAAACCCTAATCTAGCATACATAGAAATCAAAATCTATATTAAACTAGCGTCACAAGTGTAACACCTCTAATGGATCACAAACACCACAATCAAGAGAATGATGTAGAGGAGAGAGGATGAGAGGCAAAAATCGGCTCTAGGGTTCCAAGGGATCAAGTGGCCGATTTTCTAATCCTTAGGGGTCTTTAAATACTTGAGCTTCAAGGGTTTCAGTCAAAACCCTAATAGGATGACTTAGGCACAAAGTAACTTTAAGAAACTTCTAGAATAAGGCCTCTATGGCCGAAATTAAGATGGACTCCTCTTAATTTCGTCCATGCCTCTAATCCATAAGGATTCTCAGCCTATATTCAACTATCACACAATTGACAGTTCTAGTCCCCTTTATTTAATTAATGTATTTTAGCTACATAGTTAATTCTTGTTTAATATTAATTAAACTATATGATTTCTCCTTTAATCTATTATTCATATAATATATTAATAAACCACAATAACCTCTCTCTTCATAAATCATCCTATCAAGTTGCTTAGGTGAAGGCAACCCAAAAGGACCATGTACAACCGGGTCAAATACATATCAAATATAGTTACGGGCTTAGAAATTAATCCAACAAAAACATCCCTTAATGTCATTAAACTTTAACATTAATGGATTAGTTTAAGTAATAAAGATATAAGAAAGTGCATCAATATATTTTTTTAGGGTTGAGCATGGTACCAAACCAATACCGATCATTAAAACCCGAGTACTTTTATCGATATCAAGTACCTAACCGAACTAAAGTTAATGGTATCAATTTTCGGTATTAGTATTGGAGTCCATCGTACCAAATTTTATGATTTTAAAGTACCGAATACCATCTCATATTAACATAAATGGTGTTGATTAGTTTCGAATACCATCTCATATTAACATAAATGATGTTGATTAGTTTGGTACCGACGAAGATTTTGCTCACACTTAATTTCTTTATTTATGTTTGTTGCTTTTAGTGCCTCCACCTTTTTTATTTATATTGTATTCCCGGGGTATCTTATTCAAAATATTCATAATCATAATATTTATTTATTTATTTATTTTGTAATATATATTTGGGAAGATCTTTCTAATGGTCATGTCAATGAAATTATCCTAATAAGATATTTTGCAAAATTTCCTAAGTTACCGATGCATTCATGTAGTTTTTCTAAAAAAATCATGTCTATAATTTCTCATTATTTGACTTGGATTCCATAGTCTTGGTTGTTTTCATTCATGACAACGGCATGTACCATGCTACCAAAGTAGTCCTTTAAGTGGGCATCATCTATTATAATCATTGGTAGTACACATTCACAAATTAAACAAATATGCAAATGATTTATGTTACAACGATAGATTTTAATGTAGAAATAATTGTTAATTAAAATGAAGTTTAATGTGTAACCAATGGTGACAAAAGGTACTTAAATCATCATCGTTTCACCTTCGTATGTGTGAGATTTGCAAGATTTGCCTTTTAAATCACAAGAATAGACTAGAATATTGACAAATGAATCTAATGGGATTCCCTTCAAAAGGTATAGTAAATAACACTTTGGTCGTCAAGTTTCAAGCTTGAGGGTGGAAATATCAACTTTTGAATTGAGAACTTAAAATTTAGACAATTTTCTTTCCCCCAATATATATTATGTCATTTATATCGGATATTATCTCCTTCAACAATTAGCTTGGAGAAGATTTGGATGCAATTAGAGTCTTAAACACGTGTTCATTCCGAACTTAAAAAATATCAAATTTTAGAATCAGGGTAGTTCCAATCTACAATTTATAGTTTTCAACAATACATATTATGTCAAACTCGTTTTTCATTTTTATCTCGAAACCCTCTTCATCACACTTAATTCCCAAGTATAGTTTAATAACTTCTTCGATTTAAACATTGATAGGTCTTTGGGATGGCTTATGTCATAATCATGTGCAGATATAAACAAGGTAATATTAGAGATATTAGAGGATGGAGTAGTTGGACGATGATGAGGGTCTCTAAATTTTCAAGGCTGTTTTTATGTATCTACTTATATTATTTTAGAAATAAAAAAGTTTTTGGTATTAAATTTTCGGGGCCTCAAATCAGCTTGGATCGGTTCCAAATATAAAACTGATTTTTTGGTAATGAACTGAAATATAAGCATACCCTATAAAGAAGTTCTTCTTCCAACAATACGATCTTTATCCCCACACCAACCATGCCCATAATTACCTCTATCAAGGTTAGATCTACAGACACAACGTTTGAATAGCTTTCCCAAGAGGAAATAGATTCAACTCATTAACAAAGTGTTAGTATTTCATGGAGAAACACATTAGATACCTTGACATAACAATTTTTCACCTAACCGATATCCATTTTATTGGTATCCACCAGCTCATCGATGTTAGATGTCTAGTAACAGACATACACAAACCATAATTCATCACCTTTGGCGTCATGTATTGTGATTAAAGCCATTGATTGTCCTATACATTATGAGTCAAAAAACTTGTTGAAGACTACTAAAATTACACGAGTTTTCTAGAAATATACCTAATTTCATAGCAAAGCTAAATTCTGAATGCTCTTACATTATTATTATTATTATTATTATTATTTTATTTTATTTATGTCGCACTGGTCTCACTCTCACCTTAAAACAGGTGGTAAATTTTAACTACTTTCCGAATAATGGTCATTTTTTAAAATTCATACCTTTTTTTTTTTTTGTCATTTTGTGTTACTCTTTTTATTAATAAAAACAATTTAAACATGTTACAGGTTTTTTAGTATATTTTCAACGTTTTGACCAGTTTGACAAAAGTAACTTTATATTCTAATTAAAGTTTTTAAATGCATCTATATGGCTGTTAAAATTAAATGTAATAGAAATTAATATATTACTAAGCTATTAATATTTTCAATAAATTAATTATCTAATTTGGTTTTGCTTTTTGACTTGCATCAGCCCCACGCACTTAAATTAAAAGTTAAAACAAATCAGATTGTAGCTTTATGCAGCAAATTTACGTATGTGTGAACCTGTAACTTTATAAAGATAATGTCATAATATTAGACAGAAGAAAGAAGGAGAAGAAGATGAGGAAGGAGTAAATATATATAGATGATGCTCATGCCACTCTGCTCCTGCTCCACAACTACACCACCATTTTCAGCTGCAGTTGCTGCAGTCAAATTTCAGGACCCACCTCCTTCATTTACTACCCGACGAATCAACCGATCCGGATCCTTCTCCTCTTCCTCCTTCATTACAACAATATCATTCAATTCACCCATAACAAACACACACTCTCTCTCTCTCTCCCTCACACGCACAAAGATCTATCTTTCTATAATCTGTATGCTATGCGTGTCAATCTATTTGTTTACAGATCAGATGATGGATGTTTCTGTATCTGTATAGAATAAGAAACGAGTGATTTTCAGCTCACTTCCATGGCTGCCGCCTTCTGTTCTTCTGCTTCTTCCTCCTCCATTTCTGCATCGCTCTCTCCTCATCCTCATCCCCCTTTCACCCCTGTAAGTACTCTTCTCTCAACTAAGTTTATATGCTGATTTTGTTTCCTTTACTCTCCGGGTTCTACAAATTTGACACTAAGTTTTCGTGATTCTGCAAATTCAGGTTTTTCCGGGAGGTTAGATTTGTGAGAAATTTTTTTTGTGTATTTTGAAGGGTTTTATTTTTTTTTGCAGATTCAGGAATGTGAAAGAGAAGGAAAGGAAGATGATGAGTCTTGTGAACAAAACAGTGTAAAAGCTACGCCGAGTGATTGTTCAGAGAACAACAAAGAATCGTATTACGTCCATCAACCAACGCCTCTCCACCACCAAAACTCCAAGACCGCTGCCAAATCCTCCAAAAAGAGATCGGAATCATGCGACCGGGGAAAGAAATCCGATGACCGAGGGGTGTCGTGCAACAAATGCCGACCAAGTGCTCGAGAAAAGTTCTCAGTGGTTCCACTCGATACCACCACCGTCGGTCGTCACTCCAACGCTAGCCCCAACGGATTACTTAAATCGATATTCTCATCTCTCGTGAGAAAAAGCCCGAGATCTGCGTCGTCATCGTCGGAGGGGTTTACTCCGGTGTCGGGAAAAGAAGAGCAATGGAAAGGCGCCGTGGCTGAACTCTCTCATAAACTCATTCAAGCCACGAAGAAACGCGACGAAGCCATCCTAGAAGCTTCTCGGTTAAAATTCTCCATGACTGAACTCGAAAAAAAGCTCAACAAACTGGAAATCTACTGCCATACTCTCAAATCAGGACTCGATGATTGCGCAAACAAATCAACCACCACGAAACACGAGCCAATCAAGATCGGCGATCACGACAGAGTGATCGAACATTTTCTGGTAGCGGTGTCGGAATCTCGGTCATCAATGAGACATCTCAGCCGATCATTAACCGTACAACTCCCACAAATCGCCGGAGGGAAACTCTACGACCGTATACAACTACTTCTCCAACCGTACGACATCAAGATTTCTGCATCAACAAACCCTAGGATCCTTCTTCTGTACCTGGAAGCTCTGTTAAACCGAGCATTCTTTGAAGATTTCGAATCACCCGGGTTTCAAAAATCCGGATCCAATCATACCCTCAACCCGATCCACAGATGTGAAGAAAATTTCAAATCTTTTATCCGTTTAAAGGAGTTAACTTGGGAAGAAGTATTAAACAAAGGGACTAAACAATTTAGTGAAGACTTTAGTAAATTTTGTGACCGAAAAATGAGTGAAGTTGTAGCCATGTTGGGGTGGACCCGAGCTTGGCCAGAACCGCTTTTGCAAGCCTTTTTTGGCGCGTCAAAAGCAGTCTGGCTGGTTCACCTCCTGGCCAACTCAGTTCACCCTGGTCTACCCATATTCAGGGTGGACAAAGGGGTGCGGTTTGATTCGATTTACATGGAGGACATGGGTGCGGACAAGACCAAGAAGTTTACGGTCACGGGTCCTATGGTTCGAGTCATGGTCGAACCGGGGTTCTATATCTATGGGAATGTGGTTAAGTGCAAAGTCATATGCAGGTACCATAGTAATGGTTTTATAAATGTTTCCCCTAATGGTAATAACCCTTTATGATGGAATGGTTTGCCTTTTGAGGTCAACTAAAAAAATGTTTTTTTAATGTGACATAGTTGTGTTTTGAAAACTATTAGATTATGGGGTCAAAATGGAAAAGGTTTGTTGTTTGATGATGGGGTCTATAATCTATTTGGGTTTTATTAAAAGGTAGGGGGGAGAACGGAGAATAAATAAAGTGGTATGATTTAATGATGTTTTTTGTATCGGACAGTTTGACTTGGTTCATTTCGGTTGTCTTTTGTTTTGGCGTGACGTGTTCATTGGTTATAGAAAGATCCCATTTTCTTTATATCATACAAATGAAACATGATGACAAAAATTGTACGTACTTCATTCCAGGATCTTACTTTTCTTTATCATCAAACTAACATTTATTTTTTTGAAATTTTGTTTTGTAATAAATAAAGGTACAACATAGTGAAATGGTTAAAATCAGTTTGGGGGTTTCTTTAGATGAAAATTCAATCGTTTTTTTTTTTTGTCAATCAAGTTTTCTTATGTGTTTGAACTGTTGAAGATAAAGTATAATCTAAATCGGCTTATTTAATTGTGCAATTCTAGGCTTCTAGCTATAAACGTGTAATTTGTGGGAATGAAGAACAAAAACATGACATTTCAGTTCTGTAATTGTAAGCTTTATGTCATGCGAACTTACAAGATTTGGGTTTGGAGGATCTTTTTAAGATATCACATGCATGCTACAATTTACGAAATGCAATAAACATATCATTAAGATATTGTCCACTAATGACAATCGTATAAAATATGATCGCACTTTATATAAAAATCATTTAAAATATATTTATATTTTGCTACAAAATATTTTATTAATTTGTTAGTTAGATATGTCGTATTCTTTAACTGGTATTGATATGATAGTTTTTAAAGGATCTTTTTAGTCAAACTCCAAGAATCAAAACGCTAAAAGAATGTGTTTTTTCTTGGATTAATGTTGCATATATTGTGTCTTTTCTTGGATTAATGATTTAGTGTTGTATTTTGCCATCGGTTGTGGTGACAAGATCTTGAATTGGAATCTTGTAATTGGGAGTATTGGATAAGAAAAAGCGCTTAGAATATGTTGAGCTTCGATTTTTGTCCTAATCCTTGTACCATACATGATTGTACTTTTGTATGAATGTCTAAGCCTTTTGTTTTATTCATTGATATTTCCTGTGATTTATTTTTTTCATTTCAAAGTAAATACAATTAATATAAATATAGTGTGATATAAAAATATTTGAAATGCACTTTTAATTTTAATTTTTACAAAGAAGCAGTAGCATTAATCGGGTTGTAATACAACAAACCTAGTTATTTTTAACGTTAGTGCTCCTATGAAAAAACCAAAAGAAATATTGTGTTACAATTGTATCAAACAATGCAGATTATTTTGGTTTGATTCCTCAACAAATATTTGAGCTTCGAAAATTCCAAAGAACCCAAATAACCGTGAGAAAGAACCATGTTCAAGGTTTTTTTTTTTTTTTTAACCGCCGACATTGTCACGTGATTTATCCAATGCATCAAATATGGAAACGAAGTGAAAGTAGGGATATACATGTGTCACCACCGATAAATTTGGTTATGAATAGACAACGTCACAAGGCAAGAAAACAACAAGTGATCAACAATCTCCAACTTTAAACTGCAATAGGACATAGTATTGAATCCACGTCAATTCCTTGTTCATCCAAAAAACATTGTAGTAGGCACTTTGTTAAGCCGAAATATCCAGGCCAAGACATTCAACTTAATCTTAACAAAGTTGCCCTAACGAGTTGGATTATCACCTACTATCAATGTAGATTTATTAATAAAATTATATGTGCAAATGATAAATACATACTCAAAGACTCAAGCTCCTAAAGCCAATCATCTTTTTGATCAGAAAGAACCATCGAATGTGGTGCTTCTTCCAATTCAATGACACTTTCGCCACACCTCAAGAGGTGATTTGGAATTAACCGTGCTCATCTTATTATGATCTAATACAAAGACTCTAAGAAATCTCACATTCAATGGTAATTATTTTCTAAAATTTTAAGTGGGATTGTTTATTAAAAAAATTAAATAAATAAAATTAATGAATTTAGAAGTTTCAAACTTATTATAAGGTTTAATAGAAATTTTAAGTTGAGCGACTATACTTACCAAATTTAGAAAGCTTAAATTTGACCTTGACTCAACTAGGTTTGGATCCAAAATGTTAATGATTTAAATAAATGGGGTTAAAATAGTAAAATATTTTTTTTAATAGCTAAATTATATATATATATATATATATATATATATATATATATATATATATATATATATATATACAACAACAACAACAACAACACTAGCAAGAAGCTTGCAAGAAAAAACAATAACAACACGTCTCATCCATTGAATCCAATAAATTTTACATTTACTACTCCTATTAGAGAACCAATTAAAAACATGAATAATGATACTTTAAAAAATTACTCTTACGCATTTTGAATGTTTGAAACACAACACTATTCCGATATTGCCACAACACCCAAGTAACCGTGATACAAATAACCTCTACCACATATTTCTTTTTCTTCTTTATTCTCAAGGAATCAATCGAAATAAACAACTCCAACACATCGTTAAACAACATGAATGGAAGATCCAACCACATAAAAACCTTACCCCAAATCTGATTAGCTATTTCAAACTTCATAAACACATGACTACAATCTTCACTTTGAAAAGAGCACAAAGGGCATAACATAGAATGAATATCAATGTCTCTCTTCACCAAATTTTCTCTAGTCAGGATCTTATCACGAAGGACTCGCCAAAGAAACACATTAAGCTTTATAGGAGGCAATCTACACCATCTAGTTTGGACAATATCTTCCTGCAAAACAATACAATCAATATGTTTTATGGTGTTGCTAACTTCAAAACTTCCATACGTGCCAATAATCCACTCCCATTTATCTGGACAATCCCTAAAAGTCACTTGATTCAATAATTCCATAAGATCTGCCAATTAAGAAGTTGTACCTCCGCCTTCACAAAAGGACGATGCCAACAAAAAGTCCACCTCCCGGCAACCCATTTATCTGCGACACAACATTCATTATTCAAATCCAAGTCATAAGTCCTAGGAAACCTCACCGCCAACGTATCTTCCCCCAACCATAAATCATTCCAAAACTGTGTGGTACCCCCATTACCAATACGTTTTCAAAGGAAAGAAAAGGGAATAACATGCATATCATTCACTTTATTAAATAAACGAACAATATAAGCCAACACTCCACCACCTTTCGGTTTAATAGAGTTTGAACCCATTCCACCATGCACTTTATGTTAGATGTTATGTTGCGGCCAACTTAGGGTTACATGTTAAAAATATGAACTTAGGGACTAATTTTGTCAAGCGTGTAAACATTCAAACGTAAATTCACAATTCCCTCATTTCTCTGTCATTGAAACGACCTATATCGAAAGAAAAGTGAAAGAGATTGGTTTTCAAATATGGTGAAGTAAATGGAAAGTGCTTGAGCCTTGAAGTTAATTTGAAGATATGAAGCTAATTTCTCAAAGAATTTTTAAAGTTAGGTTGCTTATTTAAACCCATATTTCCATTCATATTATTAACTTTGAAAAAAACCTACATGAATCTAAAACCTATGGATTATTTGTTTAAGAATGAATTTTTGGTGTTAGATTTATGGTTAGATTGAATAACTAGCCTCAATGTGTCATTCTTAGGCTTAATAATCAATTCTAGTTGAGTTTGGTGGATTTTTAATCCTAGAAATGGAGAAAATAATTTTTGAGGTTTAGTAAACTGATTTAATGTTTGACTTTGTTTATGCCACTCCAGAAGTTTTAGGTTGTTCATTTTGATGTTTTGAGGTCCCTTGTTCGTAAAGTTTGCATCTTGATGGTTGTGGACCAACCATGCATAAGTTATTGACTTTTTGGTGAAGCTACTAGACTATATTTGGGTTTTGGGTTTCTTGGAGCCATGCAAAGGCATCAAGTAGATGACTTTATTGATTAAGACACCCATTAGAATTAGATCTGAGCCTTAGATGTAAAGTCTTAAAAGGATTAAGCACTTTTAATTGAGTCCTTTGTGACATCCCTAATTTCACGGCCAGAAAAGACCAATTTAGTTTATGCTTTTAAAATAAAATCAGAGTAGTCTTCCAAAAGATGTTGTGGAATTTGTCCCCAAAACAAAATATGATAAAAAAATAAATTATCAAAGCATTCCTTAAAGAAATGTATTTTCATTATATAACAAAACCTCGGGATGTCATGTTCTAATACAGACCAAAAGCATAAACAATATATTATATGTCTTACAACAGTTATTTACAATTATTGGCATATAATCCAAAAATCACTCGTCATCATCCAACTATGTTCGGGGTTCACTACCTGTAATACAGAAAGCTGACTGGGTTAGGCTTGGGAGCCTGGTGAGCATATAGGGTTTTCAACCTACAAATAATAATAATTTTATTAATTTCATCGACCAACAATAAATTTATTAATTTCATCAACCAACAATAACCCTGATTACCTGTTCCAGTTATCCTCACTTTACGTCCCTAAACACCTATCATAAGGGATCATCATCGGGATGGACACTACGGCTAAGGGGATTCCTCAGCCATATATGTCCTTAAGGCAACCATGAGGGAGATGGAGTACACCAGCGAACAAATAGTTCACCAACACCTACAGGTTGCGAGCCTGCTGGCATTCCATTATACTGTCTAGAAAGTTCTGTGGTCGTCATCTATACACCGCTAGATGACTACCACAACATCGAGGCCTCTCGTCATTTTAACACACATCAACTATTTCATCTACTCATGTTTTACCCACATATTTGTAGATAAAAATACATATACAGTTTAAAACTTGTATAAAACATCTATTCAACACCCATTTTAAATAAACAAACAATATAATTATACATAGCACGTATTTTATAGAAAATACTACATATCTATGTGTAAGATGAAAAATGACTACACACTCACTTGATTTAACTATAATTGGGCAGCGATTCATTTCTTAAAACGATTGTTTCCAATGAAACCGGGATCTTCAATGAGAACCGGGTCTTGCGATGGCTGAGCTTCAAACCGAAAAGATATATTTCTCAGGGTCTTCGGACACTTGGGGACGTTCTTCGGGTGTTAGGTATGATCCTAGGGCTTCGGGGGTTTTAAAATAGCTTAAAAGAGGGTGTAAGGTGTAAAAAGTGTGAAATTTCCAACCAAAACCAGGAAGGTTCGCACCTCCCTTTATATAGAGATTCATTCCAAGTGCTGCTACTTATTTCTTCCTAGCGATACCTTACTTGCATTGGTAACTTTTCTTTGTTTATTGCTTAGTAGAACACTTGCATTGATAATATATTTGGTCATGTCAAACCTAACAAGATCTCCTATTTTCCGAGGGTAGGGCAGGCTATATATCATAGGGGAATCAAAAATACCTGCTCGGTGTCACGGTCTGTGTTACCATAGCTAACAAGATCTGCCATTCCATGTGACAGATTCATCGCCCCACCACCAGACGTCATAGTAATCTCCAGTCATCATCAATGGCAAGCAAGCTTGGTCTTTCGTACACTACCATCAACCATTCACTTCACATCTAAGTTCAAACCCTCACAACATACAAAATTCCCTTCACGTCGCTGTCAGGGAAACAAAAATCGTCCTTTCAAACCCTAGAAATCATCAACTCCGCCCACCAGATCTACAAACCGCGCCAATAATCCGTTTGAGTTGAACACCTTTGAGATATCTTGGAAGATTTCAACAGTCGTTTGACATTGAACTATAAATGGGGGAAAGTATGATGCTTGAAGCTTATCTGTTTTCAACCGGTGAAGAAAGGTATGACACTGACGCTGATTACTGGCGGTTCCCGACCGTCAAATTGGTAGATTGATGATGGAAGGCGACGAAATCGGAATGTGGTCCCGTCGAAGTAAGCGAAGTCAAAGAGAGAATTTCTGGCTGTTTGGCGGAGTAAATGTAAGAACACAATTCTTATGCATATTTCAATAATACCAACAACCATAACTTTTTTTTAATAATTATTATGCAATATCTGTAAACATTTGTATGAATTTTTTATATGTTCCCCTGAGTTTAACGCGGGTTATAATCTAGTCTTTATATATATTAAAAAAGAAATCTTATGATATCATCTTCAACAATCAACACCATTAATTGTGTTTTCTTGATTAATTTCAACCCTTGGATCATTTTGAAGATGTCATCGTAAAATTATTAAATTAAATTAATATTGACTAAATTTAAAAGTTTGGCTAATTGATTTAATATTAATATCATTTATAAAAGGAATGTATTCAATTCATTTAAACCTTATCATAATTTTTGAAAGTAAATTTCGTTCCTTCCTAATTAAAATCATGTTCTTAACTATCAGCTTTCGTATATATTCTTTCAATTCATATTTATTATATGAAACGTATCTATAAGATTACGGGATATCGTTGCTCAATTTCAAAAAATCAAAAAATTCAAATTTTGATATCCTTTCCATAATCATTGTTGAAAGTTATGTATAAATCATGTGCTATTGTTCGTATATTATGTTTTTTCTTCAGACCCTTTGCAGCATCACGGTCGAACAACATCACTTGTTGCATCATCACGTTCATCATCCAAGTTCCTTCTTTAATATGATGTTCTTAATTTTTATTAATTGTATTTGATTTTTTGATTCTCATTAGTATTGTATTTGACTGTGATCTTTGAATACATGAATAATCTTGATTATAAATGTTAGTATTAGTTTTTCAATCTTTTACTTTTGTATTTTTAACATGCATTTGATGTTGCACTTTACATGTTTGATAAAATGCCCATGAGAAAAGCATGGTGACTTTTGATTAACTGTATGTATGTATGTGTGTCTTACGTAATTAAATTTTTTTGAGATTGTTTGGATTGCACGGTAGTTGATGATTAAAAACTACCATTTACCGTTCAGTGTTTTTAGTTATCAATATTACAGTGCTATTAATTTGACATATTTGCCCATAGTTCTTGGTATTTAACAGATTTAATTAACAGCAATGTACTTTGACTTTAATCTATAATGTTTTGAATTGTAATTTCTAAATTTTTTTTGAGTTGTTGTAAATGTGTTCGGTAGATATAAAGTTTATTGTAATTTCTATTTTGTTTTTAACATATTTATTTACTAGCAATGTGCGTATGAGTTTTTTTATTTAAAAATCCAAAGCTTTTATTTATACATTTTTCCTAATCTGTCCATGTCCTTGAAAGGTCATATCTCGATCCCTTTTTGGTCGAAATTAGTGAACAAAGTTTCGTATTTAAGATAGTTAATCTTGGAAATAACATAGTTATGAAAAATTATAAAGTAAGATAAAAAAAATTATAAGATATTAGGAGATTTGTAAAATGTACAATTAGTAAAAATGTTACGGTTATTAAAAAAAATAAGACCGTTAATATTAGTAAAAATGTAATATTTAAACTAAATTATCACAATAGTAATGAAATGTTATTATTTGATGTTTCATATAACTGAAAGATATATACCAATTTACATGATATACCAATATTATTCAAAGTTGTCTCAAGTCTAATGCAAAGTTCTTGCAAACACCAAATAAATAAAAACTAACATAAACGCTATCCCTTATATTCATAATCAATTTAAAATAAATCAATCATAATTTAGAAAAAAAAAATCGTTGATGATATACTAAAATCAAAATTCATATAACATTTAACATTCCATAAATTATACTCTATGACTTTATTTGAATAAATGAAATAATTCTTAATATTTAATGCAGTGAAAAAATAGTATATTGGTTGTCAATATAAGTTTAAATTAAGTAATCTTATTATGGAATGAACGTCTAATTAGAATGTTTATGTTTATATAACAATATAATGAAGTAACATTTTTAAATAACTGAAAAACATAGAATAATGACATGTAGAAAATAATTAATTCAAAAATATCAAAAATTGTCATGTGACAAAATGAATGAGAAAATAATATGTGGTAAAATGATTCATATATATATATATATATATATATATATATATATATATATATATATATATATATATATATATATATATAGCTTTATCTTATTTTTTATTGTGTTGACTATTTATAACTATATATGTATTTTTTATATTCTCCCGCATTTAAAATTTAATATTTTGACGACTTACACATTTCTTTTATCAAGTTCACACTTTCCAAAATCGGATTCTGATTGTAACCTACCAATTTAGTCGTCATTACTTTCATCTATAATTTCACCTAATTTAAATTTGTATTTCCCTTATATAAACTTTTTTAACGATCTCGATTTTTTCCCTCCAAAAATATTTCAAGCATTTATTTCTTAAGTGCTCTTTTATCAAATTTAAATTTGTATTTCCCTTATATCCATAATAAAATTATTTTTATACTTAGGCGTTTCCAAAATTGGATTCAAGCGTAACCTATCAATTTATTCGTCGTTAACTTCATCCACAATTTCAAATCCAATTAAAATTTTTATTTTCCATATATAAATTTTTTTAGTGATCCTGATGACCCGATTTTCCATCCAAAAATATTTCAAGCATTTATTTTTTGATAATGTTGTCCTCTTATAATTATTACTTTTCTCATATAAAATAATAAAACTTAACAATATATATATATATATATATATATATATATATATATATATATATATATATATATATATATATATCGATTTTGTAAGCAACATTAACACTAAAACAAAGTGATTAAATTTTTTTTATTTTGTATAACATACCAACCTACTTTGCTTTATGTTTATATAGTAATAATAAAATTTATAAATTTACACAACAAATATACATATTTCGAATTTTGTCATATTATTATATCTTACAAAATACAATTCTCTCCAAAATAATACTCTTCAATAATTTCATACATAATTTCTCTAAATCTAATTTTGTATTTTCCTTATATAAATTTTTTTAATGATCACGGTTTTTTCCTCCAAAAATATTTCAAACATTTATTTTTTAGATAATGTTGTCCAATTATAACTATTACTTTTCTCATATAAAATAATAAAAGTTATCAATATGCCTATATATTTATATTTAACTTTTATAAGCAACATTTCTAATAATTATTAAAAGAGAACCTTAAATTCTAAAATGAAGAAATAACGACCCTTGATTACATTTCACTCTTTCGTCTCCACCTTCGGATCGTTTTGCTGACATCATCAATCAAAATAAGGACGCGTCCTTCCTTCTTATTTTTCATTCCTAAATTCCTAATTTCATTCTAGGTTTTCTTCTCCACACTGTCAGCCAAATCGAATCGATCATATGTGTTCTTCCTCTCCAGCTCGACCCCACCGCCACCCTCTCCAGCTCGTCCTCTTAAGCGTTTCTTAATCCATACCCCTCACAACTATCCCTTCGGTTTAGCAATTTTGGTTCCCACTCGCCTAAATCATTTTTCGTTTCTTGTGTCCGTGCTAACCAATCAACCGGTCAAATGGAACTGGAGAAAACGGTGGTTCAGCATGAGTTGTCGACTTTTCAGCCCCCCGATTTACTCGGCCGTTTTTTTAAGTATGGTGAGAAACACTTCACCCAAGGTAAATTTCTTGAACATAAGTATGTTTTAAGATCAAAGCTACCACTGCCATTAATTTTTTGGAGAAAATGAGGCTATGAGCGGAAGGAATCAATAGGGGTGATGTTGTGGTGATGCGATGATGCTGAGGTGGTGATATTTAATCTAAAATCAAAATACAATTTAAACTTCCTTATTGCAGGTATACATCAGGTAAAATTAATTTCAAAAATATATTTCTTATCATTTTTATGGTAATTTCATTAAATTGAGGTGTTTGTATATGATAAAAGGTCTTTTGTTGTCATGCACAACACATGTTCGATAAAATGCACAATCTATATTTTTATGAAATTTTCATATATGCATTTATTGGCTATATGGTTATTTAATATCTTAATTACATCTCAATTTGTTATATCCATATATGGTTTATTTACTGTTTTAATTGCATCTCATTTTATTATGTTAATGTGAATATAGTACCGTAAACAACCATGCTCATTTTACATGTGTAATGTGTGCCTCATTACTTAAAATGCAGATAATTTATTAGGTAGTGTTGTCATTATTTTAACTATTATCTTCTTACTTATGAAATATATTTGAACTTGATTGGTGTTCAATGCATTGGTGATGGTGATGAGATAGGAAATAAAGATTACATATAGTATTTATTCCAAAGAATGAGGTCTTATTATAAAATAACATAAGAATATACATCCAGAGAAGCAATCGTAAATGAAGACAACATTACATGGATTATAAGCTAATATCCATGGCTCGTAACATGTGTTGAGTGAAGAAATGGAGTATTGGGATATCAATAAAACAATATTGAAGGTATAAGACCATCAATTTTTCTCATTCTTGGTTATTTTAACACAAGATAAATACGTAGACATAGAAATTTACCATTTTATTTTGTAGGAATCTTGTATTTGAATATTATAGCCAAATCAGAAGAGGTTCTTTAAGAGTGAAAAGAAACGATCAGCTTTGTAATTTTTCTGTAAGTATATTTTTAAATTTTGAAAATTGAAAATGCCAACTATTAATTATATTCAAACCATTAATACAATTAATATGAATAAATAAGGGATTTATTTTATTAGATATACCTTCTAAATTAATATCATGTGTTATGATATAAAGGGTATTTTTTGCTAACAATAATTTTTATAGTTAATGTAAATGGTGATTTATGTTATTGGATAAGAAAGTAATTACTATTTATAGCAAGATGAAAATAATTACTACTTATAGCAAGATGTGGATGCTCTTATAAAAACCTGTTAAGAAAGAGTCATCTGCAGCAGAGATATTTGAATCAACATGTATTTTCTGATAATTTCAAATTTTGAATTATCCGAAATTCAAGGAAGGAGATAGAATTTGTTGAGAAATATAAGGATTCAAAACACAAGTTAAAATTTAATATTATTTTATTGATGACTACTTATACTATTAGCTTAATGGTTTGAACCTCTTAAAAAAATAATATTATTATATTCAATCTATTTTAGAAATAGTAAAATTTATTTTATAAGATAGTAAAGATATATATATATATATATATATATATATATATATATATATATATAACAAATTTAACCCTTCAAAGTTCCTGCATAGTAATTGGTTAAGGTGTACGCCTAGTGCCAAGTAGAAAAGAGAATCCGATTATCTTTTGACCCAACCTTTATTTTTCATCAATTATCTTTTAAAAAAACCATAATTTTTCATCAAAAACTGCATGATATGTTAATAAAGATTGAACTCCATTTTCTCTCTTTTATATTATACTAGTTTATAATCCGTGGGAACCACGGTTATAAAATTAATTAATCTTTTATAGTAAAAACTCAAAATTATAAAATTAATTAAACTTTTATAGTAAAAACTTAAAATTATTAATCAACTAATTTAAATAAATTATTAATTAAGATATGTTTTTATTAGTTATATGAAATTATAATCGTTGATTCAAATAAATATGTAATATTATTTTTTTAATATATATTAGACATTTTTTATTTGTGAATTAATGAAAACAATAATATAAAATTTAAATTTGAAATTTAAATTTAAAATAGAGAATAAATACATTGACAAATAGCATCACATTAATGATGATGTCTAATAAATTTAAAATGTAGAATTAATAGATTGACAAATAGCATCACATTAATGATGATGTCTAATAAATTTAAAAATAATATTATTATATTCAATCTATTTTATATATAGTAAAATTTATTTTATAAGATAGTAAAGATATATATATATATATATATATATATATATATAAACAAAAAAAAAAAAAAAAAAAAAAAAACCGTTAAACATAACAAATTTAATCCTTCAAAGTTCCTGCATAGTAATTGATTAAGGTGTACGCCTAGTGCCAAGTAGAAAAGAGAATTCGATTATCTTTTGACCCAACCTTTATTTTTCATCAATTATCTTTTAAATAACCCATAATTTTTCATCAAAAACTGCATGATATGTTAATAAAGATTGAACTCCATTTTCTCTCTTTTATATTATACTAGTTTATAACCTGTGGGAACCACGGTTATAAAATTAATTAATCTTTTATAGTAAAAACTCAAAATTATAAAATTAATTAAACTTTTATAGTAAAAACTTAAAATTATTAATCAACTAATTTAAATAAATTATTAATTAAGATATGTTTTTATTAGTTATATGAAATTATAATCGTTGATTCAAATAAATATGTAAATTATTTTTTAATATATATTAGACATTTTTTATTTGTGAATTAATGAAAACAATAATATAAAATTTAAATTTGAAATTTAAATTTAAAATAGAGAATAAATACATTGACAAATAGCATCATATTAATGATGATGTCTAATAAATTTAAAATGTAGAATTAATAGATTGACAAATAGCATCACATTAATGATGATGTCTAATAAATTTAAAAATAATATTATTATATTCAATCTATTTTAGAAATAGTAAAATTTATTTTATAAGATAGTATATATATATATATATATATATATATATATATATATATATATATATATATATATATATATATATATATATATATATAAACAAAAAAAAAAACGTTAAACATAACAAATTTAATCCTTCAAAGTTCTTGCATAGTAATTGGTTAAGGTGTACGCCTAGTGCCAAGTAGAAAAGACAATTCGATTATCTTTTGACCCAATCTTTATTTTTCATCAATTATCTTTTAAAGAACCCATAATTTTTCATCAAAAACTGCATGATATGTTAATAAAGATTGAACTCCATTTTCTCTCTTTTATATTATACTAGTTTATAATCCGTGGGAACCACGGTTATAAAATTAATTAATCTTTTATAGTAAAAACTCAAAATTATAAAATTAATTAAACTTTTATAGTAAAAACTTAAAATTATTAATCAACTAATTTAAATAAATTATTAATCAACTAATTTAAATAAATTATTAATTAAGAGATGTTTTTATTAATTATATGAAATTATAATCGTTGATTCAAATAAATATGTAAAATTATTTTTTTAATATATATTAGACATTTTTTATTTGTGAATTAATGAAAACAATAATATAAAATTTAAATTTGAAATTTAAATTTAAAATAGAGAATAAATACATTGACAAATAGCATCACATTAATGATGATGTCTAATAAATTTAAAATGTAGAATTAATAGATTGACAAATAGCATTACATTAATGATGATGTCTAATAAATTTAAAAATAATATTATTATATTCAATATATTTTACAAATATTAAAATTTATTTTATAAGATAGTAAAGATATATATATATATATATATATAAACAAAAAAAAAAAAAAAAAAAAAAAAAAAAAAAACCGTTAAATATAACAAATTTAATCCTTCAAAGTTCTTGCATAGTAATTGATTAAGGTGTACGCCTAGTGCCAAGTAGAAAAGAGAATTCGATTATCTTTTGACCCAACCTTTATTTTTCATCAATTATCTTTTAAATAACCCATAATTTTTCATCAAAAACTGCATGATATGTTAATAAAGATTGAACTCCATTTTCTCTCTTTTATATTATATTAGTTTATAACCCGTGGGAACCACGGTTATAAAATTAATTAATCTTTTATAGTAAAAACTCAAAATTATAAAATTAATTAAACTTTTATAGTAAAAACTTAAAATTATTAATCAACTAATTTAAATAAATTATTAATTAAGATATGTTTTTATTAGTTATATGAAATTATAATCGTTGATTCAAATAAATATGTAAATTATTTTTTTAATATATATTAGACATTTTTTATTTGTGAATTAATGAAAACAATAATATAAAATTTAAATTTGAAATTTAAATTTAAAATAGAGAATAAATACATTGACAAATAGCATCATATTAATGATGATGTCTAATAAATTTAAAATGTAGAATTAATAGATTGACAAGTAGCATCACATTAATGATGATGTCTAATAAATTTAAAAATAATATTATTATATTCAATCTATTTTAGAAATAGTAAAAATTATTTTATAAGATAGTAAAGATATATATATATATATATATATATATATATATATATATATATATATATAAAAACAAAAAACAAAAAAAAACCGTTAAACATAACAAATTTAATCCTTCAAAGTTCTTGCATAGTAATTGGTTAAGGTGTACGCCTAGTGCCAAGTAGAAAAGAGAATTCGATTATCTTTTGACCCAATCTCTATTTTTCATCAATTATCTTTTAAAAAACCCATAATTTTTCATCAAAAACTGCATGATATGTTAATAAAGATTGAACTCCATTTTCTCTCTTTTATATTATACTAGTTTATAACCCGTTGGAACCACGGTTATAAAATTAATTAATATTTTATAGTAAAAACTCAAAATTATAAAATTAATTAAACTTTTATAGTAAAAACTTAAAATTATTAATCAACTAATTTAAATAAATTATTAATTAAGATATGTTTTTATTAGTTATATGAAATTATAATCGTTGATTCAAATAAATATGTAAATTATTTTTTTAATATATATTAGATATTTTTTATTTGTGAATTAATGAAAACAATAATATAAAATTTAAATTTGAAATTTAAATTTAAAATAGAGAATAAATACATTGACAAATAGCATCACATTAATGATGTCTAATAAATTTAAAATGTAGAATTAATAGATTGACACATATCAACACATTAATTAAGAGGTGTAATATGATGACACATGACAAAACAACTACTATTTTATTAATATAACTATACGAATTCCAGCGCGTTGCGCAGCAAAGATTAAAAATATATTGTTAAAATATTGAAAAATAAATGTTTATAATGGTTATATTATTGACATTAACTTTGAGATAATATTTTTACATTATATATATATATATATATATATATATATATATATATATATATATATATATATATATATATATATATATATAATCTCTATTATTTTGAGCAATAATATTCATTGACTTCAACGCACATTTCTTATTAATAGAATTAAATATAATTATCTATTTAGTATTATTTTTAACAATTATTATTATTTATTAATTATATTTTTACTTATGATATCATTTTCTAATTTAAATAATGATGTTCATTTAAAATACAGTTTATTTATAACTAAATGTAATTTATAATTTGATGTTATTATCATTTAAAACTGTTATTCATTAGTTTAAACCACTTATTATTAATAATAAATTAAAAAAGACTTTTAAGAAACACTTAATATTATTATTAAAATGTGAAACATACACTAAATAATAAAGTGATAAGATAGATAATTTGCATTTTAGAGACTTGCATGGATAATATGACATATTCATGTAATTTGATTTTATTATTTATAATTACTGCTTATTAATTTGAAAACCATTTGTTATTATTAATAAGTGAAAGAACCTTTTAAAAAACACTTATTCTTATAATTAAAATGTTAAACATATACTAAAATATAAAGTAATAAGATATACAATTTGCATTTTAAAAAATGCTTAAATGGATAATATGGATAATATGACATATCCATCATTTTTAATTAATTATTGTTTTGAAGCAATATGAACATACAAACATGTATACAGTAGTTAATTAAATATTATATACATTATCTTCCATAACATATGATCGATAACATGAATCTAATATAATTTACATTAAAATTTCAACCACAACATACAATGATATTCTTAAAAGAATAGTTAAATCAAGAAAATACAAAAAAGAATTTGTATATAACGAACTTACAAATTAATAACTTCAACATAATAACATGGCTCGAAAAATTGTTCAAAACCCGCAAACCAACACAAAAAACTTTAAACTTGTTTTCTTTGTGAATTTTATATGTGATTTGTATTTGTGTGTCTACTAAAAAAGATTGATATTTTATAGTAGAGTATCCATTAATTGTTTATTAAATATATTATATAAGTTATAAAACCTTTGAATTGTTAATCATTATTAAGAAACTTTTGAATGGTATTCATTAAAATTTGAGGTTTCAAATGTATGAGGTGTTTGCAAATTTTTATGGAGGTTTCAAATGCATGAGGTTTAAGGAAAAATACTAACTTTATAAGTATGTATGAAGATAAAGATATTTAATTTAATTATATTCAACTTTCATTATGATGCTTTTAATATTGCTTTTTATAAAAATAAATGAACAAACATATAAAATTTTGGGAAAAAAATAGCTTTTGATCATAGAACTTCACGAGAGGCAAAACTCATCAATCAATTTGGCCAAAAATAATACTAAACAACCATCGAAAATTGATTCCTTAAACAATGGGAAAATTATTATTTTGTCTTATGCACTTTCCTTTTTTGGTCATCTTTATCTTTATGATCACCTAAAAATTATTGTTTGGTTTACTTGTTTTAATATATTTAGAACGACTTCAACGAGAGCTCCCCCTTCAAGGTTATTGTTATTTGAAATAAATAAAACATAACTTATAATCACTGTAGCTAGATTTATTTTGTTTTTGTCATCTCATTTCGTTGTGCGATAATATTTAGATTAATGAAAAATCGATAGTTGAATTCTTAAAAAAAATGCTTATTTTATTTTTGTGTTTTGTATATTTAATCTTTTCTAATTCAAAATTATTTTCATTTTAATTCCCTAATTTATTCCAATTTCAAATTTATATTATCTTGGGATGAATTATGAGTTTTTATATATCGTGGAATGGAATAGATGAAAATAAAAAAATTAAATTCTAAAAAAGTATAATATGACAGTAATACCATAAATAGATTGAAAGGGATAAAAATGGTGGGTTGATTCTATCCTGAGAAGGTGTGTGACGCCTTTATTCTTGTGGTTGTGAACAACTTTGACTTTTGGTTTTGATTTACAGTCTTCAACCATGTCTTGGGACTGTGTTATTTTGTTATCTTTTTGTGGGGAGTCCCACATACTCTTTGTACATAAGGCCTTTTATTAATTACAAACTTTGTCCAAGGGTTGTGTCCTTCTTTCTGAAAAAATATTCAAAATCATCTTCTTTTTTTTTTTAAATATATATTATTGTAATAATATAATTTTTCAGAATCATATTTAATATATTAACTATTTATAAAATTCATATAAAATCACACATAACAACGTTACTAAACAAATTCAATCCGACTTGACCTGTTTTGATCCACTGTGCATCCAGCTAACCGTTTTTTAAATTTCGTTCATGAAAACTTATAAGATTTGACTTTATATTTTATTCAAAAAAAAGTTATCTTTGTAAAAATGTAATATCTTCTTTGTGGGGGTTGGTGACTTGGTCGAGAGAGAGACTAGTCAGGCCCATTGGGAACCCGCCCCCTGCTTATAGGACCCAAGGGCAACATGCCTTTAAATTTACAAACTTTGTTCATAGTATAATTAATGAAGAAATTACATGTCCATTTCGAGTATTTGATTATAAGTGGAATACTTTTATAGTTTGATATCAATATTATATATAATTTCGAATAAATCTAATAAGGTTTCTTTTTCTCATTTTGGTCGGGACATATTGCAATTGTGTGGAGGAAGTGTTTGTATGTGGATTTGTCTTTTTGTTAAATGAATATGTATGACAACAAAACAAATTGGCATTTTAGAATTATGTCTAGAATTAACATTGAATACAAAAATAATTTGTTTGATAATTATTATGATTATATATTTTAAACGTTAATTATTATAAATTTATAAAATACTTAACAAAAAGTATTTAATATATGTTTTTGAATGATATAAGAAAGTTTAAATTTATAAAATAATTAAATAATATTTGATACATTTAACTATTTATATTCTTAAGATTTTGATATAAATAATAAGTAAGCATTTGCTATGAATAACTGTAGATGATGAATTATGCAGTTAAATTCATGATAGAAAAAAGCAAAAAAAAAAAAAAAAAATTGAACTGAAAAGACCATTAATTATAATAGAAAAATCTAGAAATACTAGATAACGGTAGAGGGAAGACGTAACCAAGTGGATCAAGGCAGCGGTTGTGAATCCACCATGCGCGCATGTTCAATTATCATCGTTCGCCTAAATTTAATTTAATTTTTTTAAATAAATTATTCGCTACAAACAGATTTTTCTTAGCGAACATGTCACAACTTCCTCTTTTTTTTTTTTTTTTTTGTAAAGACGAAGAAAAAAAATTCTATTTTCTCTTCTATTTACTACGGCGATGAAGAATCAAACTATCACTATATTTATTCATTTTTCTAATTTTTTTTCCAAGTGCAGGATAACCCTTTATTTTTCATTAATCCATTTTTTGTTGAGTTAAAAAGTAACATTTATATATGTCATTATTATATCTCGGGGTTAAAATACATCCATTATATGTATGATATGTGTTATTTTGAAGAATTTATTAAGCTTTGTGCTTACGGTTTTTGTTATATATGTTTTAAGGTACCTTTGGTTCCAAAGGAAAGGATATGATTTGATTGCACTACATCTCCTGAAGATTTATTTCGCATCAACTGTTTATGATTTAGTCTGATATTAAGCAAATACTTTTATTCTGATTGTCTTTTGAAACAAACGAATAAATGATTTTGGTTCATCTAAAAATATTTTTGCACTTCGTATTTTTGTGATGTTACGGATGTAACTTCCTATTTCTATATATAAAGATTTCTTTTTAATTCCTCAATATTAATAAAAATATCATTTAACATTATTTTTCTCAATAAAATAATTTCATTTATTTTTATTTTAATTATATCAATCAAATAATAAAGACTTTGAATAAATTTTAATTTTATTAGAATATTTGTAATCATATTCATATATGAATAAATCATATTGTATATAAATAATTTGATAATACAGGTGTTGTTGCGATCATGATTTAATAAAACACAATGTAGAGATGTAAGCAAATAAAATTTAGTTGTAACTATTAATGAATAAAACCTAATCTAAATAAAAACAAAATCCAATACATTTGTAATCTTATATGAACATGTAACACCGTAAATTTCAAAACAAAATTTTCAAATTTTTATAAAACATAATTCAATTAATATTCAGAAAACAACCATATTTAATCATTCAATCTAAGTAATAAAAAATCCCAAGATCTCAAAACATAAATCCCACGCGTGTGTACTGATCAAGCCGGCGCCTTCCCGCGGTCGTCACTAGTACCTGAAACAAATAACATAAAACACTGTAAGCACAAAGCTTAGTGAGTTCCCCAAAATACCACATATAACACATATTAGCCACTCGAGGCTATAACTCTGTGGGTCTGTGCACCCAAACTCTATGAACCCTCAGGTTCTAACTCTGTAAACATGCACAGCATAAATCACATAGAAATAATGCAGTACAACACATAACATACATAGCATACAAATACTCTATCACATAACTCTGGTTACCTACTCAAGGTAAAGTATAGTGAGAAGACTCACCTCGCGTGTCTCGGTAATTCGTAAATCCTGAAATCACTAGTGCTCGATCTCCCGAGCTATAGTCCTCCTATAGCACAATACATCTCTAATTAACACTTTCCCAACTAAGGTTGACTACCATTTAACAAGTCAACTTAGGTCAACGCTGGTCAACGGTCAACTATGACCGGACTCGGCGAGTGCACTATAGCGACTCGGCGAGTCTGACCGTATACACTGATTTCCCTGGAATCCTCCCTTGACACGTCGAGTATTTTCCTAACTCGACGAGTTCCACCTGGCATGAGTTGTGGGGCCACCACGACTCAACTCGCCGAGTCTCAAGAACAACTCGGCGAGTCCAGCTTGATTCAGTCCACTTGTCCACTCTGACTCCCCTTGACTCACTGAGTCAACCCTCCCCAACTTGGCAAGACCACAAGCTGTGTGGTCGGGGCAATATTCATACTACTCGCCGAGTCTGTTCTTCGGACTCGGCGAGTCCGTGCCATGTAATGACTCAAACTTGCTCTTAAGGTCAGATCCAGTCCTTCCAAGCTTATTTAGCACGTAAAGTCACTATCTTGATGCACATACAATATCTATATGACCATATATGATGCTTTTGTCTCAAATACTACAACTCAAGGTCATAAACTCCATTGCTATACATAAAGCTTGATGAGTGAGGCTCTCTGGACCTCTATGGATCCAGATCCAGAGCCTCAACACAAGAAGGGAACTATTTGGCATCAAATCAACCCAATAATGTCCATAAGAAACCCTAAATCCCATTATACTTCACAAAACAGAAGATGAGCCGAAATCATACCTCTAGATCGATGATCTAAGCTTCAAATCCACAGTATAGCAACCTCCTTTGCTTCCTCTTGTCTAGAACCTCCTCCTTCTTTGCTAAATAACACACACAAGGTCAAGAAATGCTTCCTTTCTCTCAAAACGTTCAAGCACTCAAGGGTTTCTATCTAAGGGTTGGTGAGCACAAATGACGGCCATAAGGCCCTTTAAATAGGTCTCAAACCCCGGAAATTAGGGTTTCACCACACAGCGTGGACTCGCCGAGTCCACTCTTGGACTCGCCGAGTCCAGACGCGAACCCGTGCCCAATTCTGCGATCCTACTCGGCGAGTTTGGGCTCCAACTCGCCAAGTCCGCTCACAATTTCCAAAAATAAACCAATGAAAATACCTGGAAATTCTGAGCTGTTACAGAACACACAATTCTAATCCTAAATGAATAAATCCGAAGGTTGAGATACAAAATCCTATTACATTGTAATCACAAATAAAAATAAAAGGAAATTTCAACTCTTAATAGAGATATTACCAAACTTCATATATTAGTTCAAAGCAACACCTGTGAATTTTATGTTGGATTAGATGTCTAAGCCCATAACTATAATTGGTATATACTTGAATTGATAGTAGCATATCCCTTTTGGGTTTCCTCAAAACTAGCAACTAGACATGACGACTTTTGGAGAGAGATCTTGATTTGTTATTTGATTAATAATTTGAAATAAGTAATTTGTTAATATATTATGAGAATAATATATTAATTAGAAATAGTAATATTTAATTAATATTTAACCATAAATTAATTGGAATTAATTTTGGATTAAAATAATTAATTAAAAGTACATGGTCTAAAATGCAATTGTTCAATAATTGAACAAAAGGTTCCAGAACATTCCTAGGGAGGCATGGACGATTTTGAGGGATATTCTTGTTGGATTAGTGTCTAAGCCCTAAACTATATTTGGTATGAACTTGACCTGGTTGTGCATGGTCCTTTTGGGTTGTCTTCACCAAAGCAACTTGACAAGGTAATTTATGGAGAGAAATGATATTATGATTTATTAATATATTATATGATTAATATAATAAAAGGGAAATCATATTATTTTATTAATATTAGTCATAAATTAATTAGGAATTAATTTGGTGGCTAAGAGAGATTACTTAAATATAGGAGCTTGAACTGTCAAATGCGTGATAGTTGGTTTTTTGGGCTGGGAAACCTAATGGATTAAAGGGTGAACGAAATTATGATGAAATTCCATCATAATTTCGTCCATATGCCTTATTCTAGAAGGTTCCATGGGCTGCTTGGTGATTAAGCTATCCATTAGGGTTTTGATTGAAACCCTAGCAGCCTATATTATAAATAGAGACCCCTACATGCAATTTTCGGCCACTTGATTCCAAGGAAACCCTAGGGCCTATTTTTAGCATCTCTCTCATCTCTCATAATTGCCTTCTTGCTTGTGTGGTGTTTGTAAGTCATTAGAGGAGTTACACTTGTGACTCTAAGCTCCAAGAAGAAGAAGATCCATGATTGTTCAAGAGGTAAACATCTGGATCTGGTATATCTTGATATTTTCGAAATATGTATGCTAGATTAGGGTTTGTAATTCTTGGATACAATGCATGTACAATAGAGAAACTTAGATCCAAACATTAGGGTTTGCATGAGCACATAGGAAAGTTCTTGTGTGTAAAATCCATCAATGGTATCAGAGCCTTGATTGACTTCTGTTGTATGTGATGCAATGTTCGTATGTTAACTAAAAAATCATTTTTTCTGCCTCTGTCTGACTCGACTCGGCGAGTCACTAGCTGGACTCGGTGAGTCCAATAAGTGACTCGGCGAATCCGGTCGTCAGACAGAGGAAAACTCGGGATTTTATGCTGTTTTTCTAAAGGATAATTGCCAAAATCGTTTCTGTATGATAAAATTCAAATTTTATTATTATTATGAGATTATCCTTACCAAAACAAAAGATAATTACCAATTTGTTAAATAATAAATTCCTTATATGATAAAATTTGATTGTTTAAATTAATTGATCTATTATCTTGCATGAAATTGGAATAGGTCAAATATAGATAACCACTAAATTATTTGTTTGATTTAAATTATTTGTTATTTGACCCCTATTTCTTGAAAAGTTCAATACTTGCCCTCAATCTTGAAATTTAAATTTTGATTAAAAGTTTAATTTTGAATAATTTAAATTTCAAACCCTTAGAATTTTACAAGTTCAAAATTCAACCTTATACTTTATTTATTATAAGATTAATATATATATATATATATGTGTGTGTGTGTGTGTGTATGTATGTATGTATGTATAAGAACAAGCTACTCTTATCGCTAGTAGGCCTCATTCACGAAGCCAATTTATAAGGGGTATAAGGTTGCTGCCTATAAAATGGTGCTTAATGGGTGTCCACTCTCATCCACCACTTCCTTGATTGGTGGAGGGTCGTTAGCCGAATGGATAAGATAGGGAATTTAATTCCTCATTACAAGTATAATGAATATTACAAGTAACTAAATGTTTTTCAAATTCCCAATCTTAGTTACTTTAGGGTAAAATGTGAAAATGATGTTATTCCATGGAATTACACTTCGTATCCTTGTCAAATATTAGTGTAGCGTGTGTGGTTAACCGACATACTAATTTAGGATTGACATTGGTGGCGAAGGGTGGCTCGATGTTTAGCATAGATCAGTGGAGCGTACGTGACTAACATACACATTGATTAGGTGATAGTGAAATTGAGTGAACCATGTGGATTCACATGGTTATTCACACCTTGTTTGTGATCCTCGGTATCCCTGTCATAAACTTAAAGGGCATATCGAGATTTAAACATGTCATTGAAAGGTTCAATGAATCTCAAAGATCTAGGAGTTTTCAAAGCATTTAAAACTAAATCTTCTTTTGTTTTTCATGGCGGAAAATTAGTGAATCGTCATTCACTTACCTTCAAGTTATTTGCTTTTATATTACGACATCCCTTTTCTAAGTTGTAAATAATGTTGTTGGATCCTAGCCCTAATTTCTCATTTGGGTGATTAAGTAGGGATTTATTCTAATCAAACTTGTCCTTTTCTATTTTCAGATGTCTAACGCAAACAACAACAATACTCTTGAAGCTACTGGTGGATTCTCACTCATGGGTTTATGTGTGAAAGTGATCTTTAATGGCAACAACTTCAACGAAGGGATCCGAAACATTCGAATGATCACTGATAGTTTCATTTTATTTACTTCTTTTTATAGTTTATTTTAGCACATTCCATCTCATTTTAGTTAATCTTCATGCATATTTTCTCTTTTTGTTATTTTTCTCCTTTACCGGGTGCTTTCCAGTCTTTTGAGCTTATTTGTAGGATTTATCGAAGACTATATGTCATTGGAGGTATGAAAGGAGTGCAAGACTTTTGGAGGCTTACGGTTTGCTTGTGGACTTGAAGTGGTGTGATTGGGCATGTTGTCAACACAATCAAAGGAGCAAGTGGGCTTAATTTTAGATGAAGAATGATGATGATGTGAAGAGAATTTTGAGCTATAGAAGATCAAGGAAGCAATGACCCATCTTGGGAGAGTCAAGAAGACACAATTGGGCTATCAAGAACCTTTACATGTGGGCTGGACCAAGAAATAAAGGAGCAAAAACTAGAAGGCCAATCAAATGGGACAAATGGCCCAAAATCCACGCGGTCCGCATGGATTTACAAATGGTCCGCGTAGATCGCACTGTGGAGAATCCGGATTTTTCACTTTCTGACTCTATTTTGAGAAGGTTGGTGGAATGCTTTTGGGGGACTTTTGAATCCTATTTTTGAACACTTATACTGGAGATTTGAGGCATGCTTGGCATCTAACACATGGAAGAACAACACTTTTGCTCTCTAGAAGATTGGAAGATTTAGAAGGTTGGAGCAATTTTTCTTCCAACTTGCATCTTGAACAATGTTTGGTATCACTAAACTTTCTTGTATTTCCTTTATTTTGGCCATGCTTGGCTAGACTCATATTTGGTTGACTTGGATGTAATTGCTTGAATGATTTGCTTATTTTGAAGAACTCCATGAACTTGTGTTGAACATCTATGATTATATTTTCTATGAAAACTTCCTTCATGTTTATATATCTCTAGTCATGAATATTGATATATGAATGTTATCTTTGTTGGTTAAATTCTTGACTAAGCAATGGGTCTTCAATTTAACAAGCAACAATTAGTTTAAATGTTTGTTTTCATTTCATTTTGACTAAGAAAATATTTTCTCCATAGTGGTAGTTAAAGCAATAGATTACTCTTTGGATTTGGTGACTCTTAAAACCCAATGCTAATTGATTTTCACAAAATTACATGCTTCATTAGTTTTGTGACTTTGATTTAGGAAATGTGCTATGAGCTTCTCTAGTCATTTTAACACAAAAGAAGAGTTGAGGCAAGTTATGCTTATAAATTGCTATAGCCAAATTAGATTATAAACACAAGTATTGCACCTTGGTATTCCTCATGATTATTTAACCAAATGTTCAAGTAATGAAAGTCTAAAGTCAACCATCGTTCCCTTATTGATTTTACATCAAACTCTTATTTTTGTTACAATTGTCCATTTAAATCATAGTTAATTCTAGTTTGTTTCAAGTATTTCAAAACATCAAAACCCCCATTTTCAATTTATTGTCATATTCCAAGTATTTTTACAAAGAGATTTTTCATAGAGTTATAAATTGAACCAATCTCCGTGGATTCGACCCCTTTACCACTATACATTATTTTAGTGTGTATTACTTAGGGTTTTTATTTTTGTTGGCCTTGACAACCACCAAATTTTGGCGCCGTTGCCGAGGATTGGTTTATATTTAATCAGTTTGTTTCTCTATGCCTAGATCTCATTGTGCAAGTACTCTAGTTTAAAACTAAAAAATTGGTAAAAAAAAAGGTATGGTTTCGAAATGAACAATCCTTGCATTAAAGACCAACTTTCTGAGCTAGTTCAGTTAGTTATGATGATTGGATGACCAAAGTGTGCAACCCATAACTCTTCCTCACAATAATTGTGCCTAAAATGGACATCATTCCGATATGTTTCCATATTTACAAGTAGAGTGGGAAGAAGTACAAGAAAAGGGAAGCTACTACTGGTCAAACCAATGGAGTTATGATCAACCTCAACATGATCAATGGTGGGAATACAACCAAGCTTGGGAATACAACCAATACCAAATCCCATACGAAGCTTGGAGAAATGACCAATACTGTAACAACCCGAAATTTCCGTACCACTTCTTGTAACTCTTTCGTAGTTCAATTCAAGCAAATAATCGTCGTTTTCAAATTCGATTCTGATTTTCTTGTTTAATTAAGTCATTAATTTGTATTGATCTAAAATGACTTAATGGGTGTCTTAATACATTTAGAAATCATTTTAACATCCCATATTAGTGATCGGAATATTTCTAGAATCGACCATACCGGGTTACGACAACTTAATCGGGTACGACCAAAAGCCTCGTCTAACGCCAGTATCGGATAGAATTCTACCGTGTCCAAAACTTAGACACTATATAATGTGCTCTAAGCCTTCATTTGAAGCTTTTGGCTTCATATCAATACTCTCTCTCTCTCTCTAACCTCTCTCCTCACTCTAAATCAAGGTCCAAAATCAAAGATTTAAGGCTCCAAATCATAGAGGTAACCTTCCTAGCTTGTTATTCAACCTCTTAGGCCTTCAAATCTATGTTCAAAATGTGAAATAGGACCTGGAACTTGTGTTTACAGCCAAGGAGTAAGCTTGGGCCGTAAACACACAAAAATGGGGTTTTTGAGCCATCTAACCATTTCCAAATCATTGTTGGGACTTAGATACGACTTTGAGGCTTGCAAACCTGGACTTGGAACACCCTAAACATGCATTTTGAGGGACAAACAAGATTTTATGGCCAAGGCATGTGCTTGGGCTGTAAACTCCTCAAACATGGGGGATAAACTCACTTTTACATGTTAGAATGCCTTGAAACTTAACCAATAGCCTTGTGGTAAATCCTAGAACCATCTAAAAATAGTTTGGGGACCTTAAACACATCAAATACCCTACATATGAGAGTTTACGGCCATAGAACACTTCTGAGCCGTAAACTCTTAAAAATATGCTAAATGGTGCCCTAAATTCATAACAAGGCTTGGAAAATTTACTAGAATCACATGTGATTGTCCCTTATACCTCAAATCAATTATTCTTGAACATAGTAGAGTTTACGGTTGTAAACTCCAAGTTTACAACCGTAAACTCCCTTCTAAGTGGTATAAGTTCCATAAATCCATTCCAAGGCATTTTATAAATTCATTCCAACAATCCCCATGTCCAAACAAGCCATTAAACACTCAAAATCACACCAACATGAGTTTACGGCTGTAAACTCATGTATGTGTGTGTTTTGTGGCTGTAAACTCCCTTAAATGTTTACTCTTGGGGAGTAAACTCAAACCCCAAGTCCCTAGTGCCTTTACACGTCCGAAGATGTCACCCGGGTCACTCCAAACGCTCGTTTTGAGGTGTTTAACCTCGTTGGAGTGTAATGTTCCATATAATTAGTGATTGTAAATCTAATTAGATATATATGGACACTATTACATTTTACATAGGGACATCGCGAGTAATCAAGCCCCGAACCAACGTCTAGTGTCCGAAACCGTCGCATTTCCGAGTTCGGTGAGTTCATACCCCTACCCTTTTTCACTGTTTTCACTGTTTTCAGGGGGGAACACAAGCAAAGTACAAGGGATTACTTGTACTCAAAACATGTTTTCATGTGTGTGTTTCACATTTTATATGCTTTTAACACTGATTACTACAACTGATAAACGTTTGAACATGCAGATCACGTAAACATATATTTGTGAAATGGATTTTAAACTGTTATGTTTTACATATATTTCACAAATGGTTTCCCACATTTTATCAGTTAAAAGCATGGCATTAGAACATTGAACATAAAACCTGTACACTATTTTGTCCTCGGTAACACTCCACATAAATACGCGAGTGGAGGACTTTCATATTATTACTAGTAAATTTGTTAATCCTGTATGATTGGAGACACGTCCTTGGTGAACACTCCACGGAGATACGCGAGTGGAGGACTGCACCCGTAACCAGAATCTCTGGGATTTAGAGAGCGTGACTTGAGTGTATAGATCTATACGGGGCTGACTACCCCACGCCTGGCTGCTAGCTACAGCCGAACCGAAATGGTTCAAGGGTGACGAAAGTCATAAGTATGTGGACTACTTATTGCCACAGGTTTAGTCCATTGTATGGTTATGGAACTCGCAATTAGGATAATAGAGATTTACTTATAGTAATAATGAATAACTTTATATAATTCACAAGATAACCAGGTTTCGGTATACGTCTTTCACATCGGTAACAAACATTCAGGAAAGTATGGGACTTTCCTGGGAAACCTAGTACATAACCAGGTCTAACATAAATACATCTTTTACAGTGATAACCAACATTCAGGAAAGTATGGGACTTTCCAGGGGAAACATTTACATAACCAGAAAGGGTAACAAACCAGATAACCTTACTTTACATCTTTCACAATTGGTAAAATAAATCAGGAAAGTATGGGACTTTCCTGGGAATACATTGGTACATAACCAGAACAGTATGTCAATCCAGATAACCTAACTATACATTTTCACATGAGGAAACATGTTTTTCAGTGTACAACTTTACTTTACATGTTGGCAAACGATAACCAACCCTTTTAAGAAAATATGGGATTTTCTTGGTGTGCATAACATTTCAGAAACAAAAAGGAAACTTGAACATTTTCACAAACAAAAATCGCTTATGAAATCACCAGCGTTATGCTGATTTTCAAACCGCTTCTGTTCTCAGGTCAGCGTTAGAACAGGTACTCGAAGATCCTTTTGTCAGAAGACGGAGTTTTCAGAAGACCCGTTTCATTTTGTTCATATATATATATATATATATATATATATATATATATATATATATATATATATATATGTATATATATATATATATTATGTATCACAACTGTACAAACTTTACTTTTGAAACAACTGTAAAACTTTTCTTATGTAATGTAATGGTTGTTTTACTTTACTTACTATGTGGATTGGATTTGATACTCAACGTGAAGTCAACCCCGGAAATGTTTCCGCCTTCGGTTTTCGGGGTGTGATAGATTGGTATCAGAGCCCTTGTTTATAGTGAATGAAGTATAACAAACCTTACATGGTATAAAACTATAAACACTAAAGGGCCTAAGTGCTTTGAATTAAAAGTATCTTCAAACTACAAGTATTTTCAAAAGTATACAAGTATACCGAATCGTCGTGATCCGTAACCACAAGTAGAACAAAACATAAGTAATTGGGTGTTGTGTACTACGGTTAAACCTGGGCAGTTATGTAGTCGTGTCTAGGGTCAATATAGCCTGGCCAACTATATTCATTCGAGACATGGCCAACGTGTGCTTGGGAGTGACTGTGGTGTGCGGCATGCCTAAAACTTACCCTAATATCCCAAACATCGAACCATTGTCATAATTGATGGGTTTTGGTCATAAGACATCCTATGTGCTCATACAAACCCTAATGCTTGGATCTAGGTTTCTCTATTGTACATGCTTTTAATCCAAAACTATAAACCCTAATTCTAACATATGGAAATCGACATTAACATATAATTAGGTCTAAGAACATACCTTGATTGTTATATAGCAATAACAATCACAAATCTCCTTGTATTGACTTTGGAATGCTTAGAGTCATAAGTGTCACTCCTCTAATGGCTTACAAACACCATAAGCAAATGGAGAAGGTATAAAGAGAGAGGTGAGAGGTTAGAATTCGTATCTAGGACCTCTTGGGAAGGGATACACGAATTCATGGCCCTAGGGGTGTTTATATAGGTGTAGAGATAGGGTTTCAGTCATTATCCTTATCTAGTTGATTATCCATTAAGCAACCAATAAGATAATCCTTGAATCCTTATCATACTCGAATTCTAAGGCTTTTCAACCTTAAATTCGTCCACCATATAAATAAGATAATCCTTACCTTATTTTGTAACTATCACATAATTACAAATCAGCCCCTCTAGTTTAATTAATTACATTTGATCACAAAACTAATTCTTAATTAATTATTGACCAATATTAATTAAACAAATATAATTTCTCCTTCAATATATTATCCTTATAACATATTAATAAATCATATTATCCTCTCTCTCTTTATTCATTTCTCCAATCAAGTTGCTTTGGTGAAGGCAACCCAAAAGGACCATGCACCATCGGGTCAAGTACATACCAAAATAGTTATGGACTTAGTGAAAGCATTTTCTCACAATCATTTTCATGAAGGAGGAAATCTTATAACACTTAGATTTAAACAGTGTATGTGTTCCTATCCATGTGAATTTGTTAAAATCCAAAGTTTACGACAAATTCAAACTCATATGGATCGAACTTTCTTAATCTTGATTTCTTGCCTTATGGTAGCACAGCTGCCCACCACGTCGTAGCTCACCCTTTCCTATCAATGTACTTTCCATTGATCAAGGTCCTTGCCTTTTATGCATTCAAATGAGAACTCATAGGACTCATATGCATAATTAACTCGATTGGATTGGCACAGAAACAAAATAATGTCTTCACGATAGGTTGTAAACCTTAACTCGTATGCTAGTGATGATCGATACGGTTTATTTGATTTGTTCTTGAAACTTTTCAAGACTATTAAGACTCCCACTGACTCCTTGACATATACGATTCTCTTATCAAAACATTTCTTGACAACCAAATATTCAAGAGTTAGTGTAGCTTTTATCAAAACAAAACACTTCATAATTTTGGTCTTAGTTGGTCTTTGTCTTATCCAAGACATCACAACTTTCCACAATTAATGAATGTTATAAACCTTCTTAATACTATTCACTCAATGTCACAATCTTGACTTTAAGACTTGTTTTGGAACGAAGCATGATTGACTTCTTGATTTGACCATTTCTTCAGTCTTTGATTCCTCTTCTTGGACATACAATTGTACCAAGACTCACTTAGAGGATCAATTGAGATATGGTTCTTATGTTGGATTAGTGTCTAAGTCCATAACTATTTTGGTATGTACTTGACCCGATTATGAGCATGGTCCTTTTGGGTTGCCTTCACCATAGCAATATGTAGGATGATTTAAGGAGATTAAGGTTTAAATATGATTTATTAATATATTATGAGAATAATATATTAAAGGAGAAATCATATTGTTTAATTAATATTAGTCAAGAATTAATTGTTAATTAATTTTGTGGCTAAAAGAGATTAATTAAATATAGGGGACTGGACTGCAATTATTGGATAATTGAGTTATTGGGCTAAGGAATGCTATAGGAATAAGGGGTGAACGAAATTATGATGGAAGCCCATCATATTTTCGTCCATAGCCTTGTCCAGAAGGTTCCATGGGCTGCTTAGAGTTTAAGCTGTCCATTAGGGTTTTGACTGAAACCCTAGAAGCCCACACTAGTATATAAAGGACCCCTTAGGCCCCAAAAACGTACACAACACTTCCATTAGGGTTTCCAGCCGTTTTTGGTGCCTCCTTTTCTTCTCCTCTTCATCCAAGTTGCATATGGTGTTTGTGACTCCATTAGAGGTACTACACTTGTGGTACTTGCTTTCAAGAGCTAAGGAAATTCAAGGAACTAGTTGTTATTGCTATATAACAACAAAAGGTATGTATTCTAGCTTTATATATAAATTTCGAAAATTATAGTAGCATGCCAGGTTTCTTTTTGTGTTCATAAAGCTGTATAACTAATAGTGAAAACATAGATCCAATACTAGGGTTGCATGCACACATAGGATTGTTTGTATAAAACCCATCAGTGGTATCAGAGCCATTGGTTTTTGTTTTCAATTAGCTTTTATTAAAATTTGTGAACTTGACATATTAGGGTTTATGGCTAATAAACCCTAAAGGCTAGGTAATTTTCGAATTAGGGTTGCAAAACCCTAGATGGCGATTTTTGCTAGGGTTTCCCAAATCCTTTCCTTAGCCTCCAAGATTTTGAAATCTAGGGTTATCCAACCCTTGGATTTCGAAATTACCTCCTTCCCCATGGTTAGATCCTAAATTTTAGGGATTTGGATAATCCCATATCTTGTAATTATCTTTTAATTGTTGATATGGTAATTAAAGATCTTGAATTATCCCATCCCTTATTTTCGAGATTTAGAGAGGGATTCAAGGGATTAGGATATCTTAGATGTATAATTGGTAATTATCCTCATGATCTAGATAATCCCTTGTGATTTAATAATTTAAATTAATTGTTTAATTTATGGTAATTATTAAATCAAGAGTTTTAATAATTAAAATTTAATTTAAATGTCTTAAATTCGAAAATTTTAAGTGAGATTAAAACCTAATTGTTTTGAAGAGTTTCAAAACTTGCCCTCAAGTTTTGGAATTTAAATTGTTGATTAAAAGTTAATTTTGAAAGTCTAAATTCCAAAACCCTGATTTTAAAAAAGTTCAAATTAAACCCTTATGGTTTTATTAAATTAATTAAGTGTATAATTAAAAGAGATTTAATAAATCCATAATGATTTTGGTTAGTTAAAAGTATAATTTAAACCACCTAGTATTTTAAAAGTGTAAAATACACCCTTATACTATATATAACATTAAAAGTTTAATATTATATATGTATAACTAAAAAGTCAGTCTTACCGTTAGTAGGCCTCATTCACGAAACTAGTCTATAAGGGGTGTTTAAGGAAATTGCCTATAAAATGGCGATTGAATGGGTATCCACTCTTACCCACCGCACTCTTAACTAGTGGAGGGTCGTTAGCCGAACGGGTAGGATAGGACAGAAACCTTCCATTATAAGTATAATGAAGTACAAAGTAACTAAATGCTTTTTCAAATTCCCAAATCATAGTTACTTTAGGCAAAATGTGAAATTGTATGCTAACCCATGGAATTACACTTCGTACCCTTGTCAAACGTTAGTGGAGCGTGCGTGGTTAACCGGCACACTAATTTGGGGATGACATTGGTAGCGAAGGGTGACTCGATGTTTGTCATAGATCAATGGAGCGTGTGTGGCTAACCGGCATATTGATTAGGTGATAGTAACATTGGGTGCACCATGTGATTCGTATGGTTATTTACACCTTGTTTGTGATCCTCGGCATCCCAGTCACAAATAGTAGGGCATAATCGAGATTAAACATGCCATTGAAAAGTTCAATGAATCTCAAAAGATCTAGGAGTTTCAATTCATTTAAAACTTAAACTTCTTTTTCGCTTTTTCATTGTGGAAATTGGTAAATCGTCATTTACCTACCTTCAGATATTCTGCAACTAGATTACGACATCCCTCTTCTAGGTTGTAGAGTATTGTGTTGGATCCTAGCTTGATGTTTCATTTGGGTGTTGCATCAAGAATTCTAATCAACTTAACTTGAATTTTCTCCCGTTTTGTAGATGTCTGAATCTTACAATGGTCTTCCCAAATCCTTTGGAACAAGCTTTCCAAATGAAGATGACGTTCCGAGATACGATCAAGGAAATGAGAGTCATGCTTCACTTCCTCCACCTCCTCCAATTATTCTCCCTGACCCACAAGTTCAAAGGCTTGAAAAGTTCAAGCTCACTCAAGCCCTTTTGGCAAGTAAACACGAAGATGGGAAACCTGTGTGCGCGCACGTCTTAGAGATGAAGTCATACATTGATAGGTTAAACATGTTGGGTGTCGAGATTTCAAGTGAGTTGGCTGTTGACTGGGTTCTTCAATCACTTCCTGAATCATATAGTGAGTTCGTTAGAGAGTACTATATGATGGACCACGACGTGACCCTAATTGATCTCACCTATTTGCTTATAGCTGCTGAATCAGCAATGATTTGGCGTGCTGGTCAAGCAAATTTGTCTAGTGAATCAAACTCCCAAACTTCAATGGACACTGGCAACATTGGAAGTCCAGAAAGAACTAAGTCTGTGATTGTCCGATGTGTTGTGCCAAAGGAGTCTATTTGCTTTTATTGCCAAGAGAAGGGGCATTGGAGACGAAGCTGCCCTAATTACCTGAGAGATCTAAGAGATGGGAGAGTCAAGACGTATGGCTCTGCTTCAGGTAAAATCCATTAACTAACTCTTTTAAGTTCCTATTCTAGATTCTTAATACATGATGTGATAAGATTACATTTTGAAGTTTTGAAGGATCGAGGAAAAGAGAGGAAGCTTGAGAAAAGAAGTGAGCTGAATCTAATCATGAAGAAATGGATGTCGATCGCATTACTTGAAGAATGGATTCTTAAGCTACTACTTGGAGTTAGAATAGATTGTTAAGAAATATGTAATAACATAGTTTTTCAATTGAATTACATTGTAAGGACAAATTTTTTCCGCAATAAAATAAATTTTGATTTTGTCTTATTTATTTATCCTTACAATAAAATATATGAAAAATTGATGTTCATGTACTTCTATTATTAGCAAAATGGATTTGATTCTTAATTATGGAAATGTCAAAAGTGTACCAAATAGGGAGACTTTCTCATCGCCCAAGTTTCAATTGGTCAGAAACTTGGAATCATGCAATGTGTATTGTATGATGAATGGAAAACTTTCACATTTGGGAAACTTAGACTAATTCTTTGGCAAAGTGTCAATTAAAGGACAAGGAGATCAAGTACACAAGGTTGTGTGTTGATCAAGTCCACCACAAGAGTGACAAAGATATTCGTCATGATTTACTAAAGCTTAGTAAATATGATTATACTTATAAGATTAAGTATAATTCTGAGTTGATTGAAAAAGTTTCAATGAATAGTAGAACGAATAAAGAAGAATCAAGTAGGCAGAAAGATAAAAGTTTCTCTTTTCTAGGAATAAGGGAGAGTACCTTTTATTGTGTTTTATGATAAGTCTTAAAGATTAAGAACCATGTCTCAATAGATCCTCTAAGTGAGTCTTAGTGCAATTGCATGTCTAAGAAGAGGAATCAAGTATTGTAGAAATGGTTAAATCAAGAAGTCAATCATACTTCGTTCCAATATCAAGTCTTAAAGTCAAGATTGTGACATTGAGTGAAAAGTATTAAGTAGGTTTATAACACTCATCAAATGTGGAATTTGGAAAAGTTTTCTTATTCTTGCACATTTGAAATTGGTAAGTTGTGCTGTCTTGGATAAGACAAAGACCAACTAGGACCAATTGTGTGAAGTGTTTTGTCTTGATAAATGCTTCACTAACTCTTGAATATTTGTTTGTCAAGAAATGTTTCTTGACAAGAGAATCTTATATGTCAAGAAGTCAGTGGGAGTCTTAATGGTCTTGAAAAGTTTCAAGAACAAATCAAGAATAAACCTTATCGATCATCACTAGCACACGACTTGAGGTTTACAATCTATCGTGCTGACATTATTTTGTTTCTGTGCCATTCCAATTGAGTTAATTGTGTATATGAGTTCTATGAGTTCTCATTTGAATACATACTAAAGCCTTAGTCGATGGAAAGTACATTGATATGTAAGGACAAGTTACTTGGAAGACATGGTGGGCACTCGTGTTACCATAGGGCATGAAATCAAGAATAAGAAAGTTCAGTCCATATGAGTTTGGATTTGTCGCGAACCTTGGTTTTGGCAAATTAACATGGATAGGAACTCATACACCATAAAATCTAAGTGTTATAAGATTCCCTCCTTCATGAAAATGACTGTGAGGAAATGCTTTCACTAAGAGAGATTTTAAGAAGATAGCGATTGTGAAAATTGTATTCTCAAATTCGATTATGGTTACGGCATCCCTTTCCATAGTTCGAATTGTGAGATTTGGCAATTAGTTTCAACATTTGGAACTTAGTAACATAAGTTATGAATTGTTTAAACACACATATGAGCTATCTAAGGCAAAGGTGTATAAGGTTAAGAAGCTTAGATAAAGGCTTATCAAAGCATCTGGTATTAGAAATATGAATTTCAGAAATTCAATAGGCATTGTTTTCTGGAAGTTCATTTGTTTTCTGAATACATGTCAAAGCTAGTGGGAGCATAAATGTTATGCTTATATGATAATCATCATGATAGTGGGAGCATAAGTGTTATGCTTGTATGATTGTTATGGCGAGTATTGCAAGTTAGCAATATTAATTATAGAAAAACAAAGATTCCATTTGCAAAGTTGCATGGGTTGAAAAGTTGTTTTGCTATAATTAAGGGAGAGAATATTATACTCCGTTTCAAAATCTAAAGCTTAGATTAAGAAATTTTAATATTTTCAGTCAAAGGATACATTGTGTGTTCTTAAAATTCGATTATGATTACGGCATCCCTCTTCATAGTTCGAATTGTGAGAACATGACACATAAAATATTATGGCAAAAGATTGGTAAAGTATCATATCTTTATGTAAGACATTATGCATCGTGTCCCATACGCTTCGGGTATAGGATCGATTGTAAATGCTATAGTATTTTACCATTCTAAAATTTTCCAAATGTCTAGCGCATTAAGAGGGAAAAAAGGAATATAATTGGTTTTGACTGAAAGAATTTAACAACTATCAAAGGACAATCCAAAGTTCGCTGAGGATTGATCGCTTGTAAGTAGTTGGAAGTATGGTATTGGATGGACCATATCGACATTATTATGAATAGATAAGATTCTATTAAGAATGAGTTGTCATATGGCAAATGTGAAAATGTTTCCATATTGGGAGTTGGATATTGAGAGTCTATGCCTAGATTAGAAACTTTTATGCAAGAAGGATGTTCAAAGGAATGTACTTTGAATGTGAGACTTCACATCTATGGAATTGTCTTGTAACAATTTCTAGGAAAGTACTTTGTAATTTCATTAGCTACGTCTTGGTGACTTTTGTGCTATGATTTTGCAAAGGGATCGTTGCATAAAATGTTAGAATCTAGCATATTCTAGTAGTGGCAAGAACCTTGTGTTCTTACACTAATAATTAGGATTAAGGAATTGTGAAATGAGCATCATTGGAAAAGTTTTCAGGTGATCTATTTCGCAAAGCATGGACCATAGGAAACAAAGTGTGCATGTTTAGAGCATGGGACAATTGTTGGTATAATTCAAGTAATGAGTTGATTATCCGAAACATTAAATGATAAATAATAAGTAATCAATATGGTGGATAAATAGAAGGGTTTTATTTACTCTCACAAGTTTGAGGCCATATAGGATTAAGTATTGTTGTCATGTTTCAATTTGCATGTTTTGACTTCCAGAATAACTAGGTTATTCAAACATCCACAGTTGGTCATACGTTGGGAGTAGGTATGAATAAAGACTGTCATGAATCTGTCTGTAGATTGTCTGAAGTGTTTAGACATGGCACAAGTTTGTTGCAGAGTTCGTGAATGCTTTGATAAGATTAAAGTATTGGATTAAACCCACGCTCACTTGGATCACTTCACAGTTTTATCACGAGTGATTAGTGAGACGATAATATTGTATATTCTTGAAACCGAGACGTGTGAGTTGTTATTTGTTAATCGGTTACACATTGATAATAAGTAAACGCACCAGTAACTTGGTGTTATAAAACTTATTGTTGTGTGTGATTCGATCAGTAAATACAAGCGAGCATTTGAGTCGAAGTTTATCCATTCCTTTTACCCAAAGTGGAATAAAAGCGATATCTATGGGCCTCTCGATGATTTAGTGATGACACCGAAGCGCTTGGCCAAGCCGGGACTAAGTTGATGTGTTCAATTGTAGTCTTTTGTCAGTCGTCATAAATCGGAAGTCGGGAAACAGTATAGAGAGAATGATTGAAATTCATGTCTTATGTCTATACGATATCTTGAGAATGGAGGAATATATAATCCCTTATCTAGAGGACACGCTATCTGATAAGATCAGAGTTGACAGCGGCTTTTGAAAGCTACGATTGCTGATCAGGTTCTGAAGTCATACGGAAATTAGTTATTAGACTTATCCAAGTGGGAGACTGTTGGATTAGTGTCTAAGTCCATAACTATTTTGGTATGTACTTGACCCGATTATGAGCATGGTCCTTTTGGGTTGCCTTCACCATAGCAATATGTAGGATGATTTAAGGAGATTAAGGTTTAAATATGATTTATTAATATATTATGAGAATAATATAGTAAAGGAGAAATCATATTGTTTAATTAATATTAGTCAAGAATTAATTGTTAATTAATTTTGTGGCTAAAAGAGATTAATTAAATATAGGGGACTGGACTGCAATTATTGGATAATTGAGTTATTGGGCTAAGGAATGCTATAGGAATAAGGGGTGAACGAAATTATGATGGAAGCCCATCATATTTTCGTCCATAGCCTTGTCCAGAAGGTTCCATGGGCTGCTTAGAGTTTAAGCTGTCCATTAGGGTTTTGACTGAAACCCTAGAAGCCCACACTAGTATATAAAGGACCCCTTAGGCCCCAAAAACGTACACAACACTTCCATTAGGGTTTCCAGCCGTTTTTGGTGCCTCCTTTTCTTCTCCTCTTCATCCAAGTTGCATATGGTGTTTGTGACTCCATTAGAGGTACTACACTTGTGGTACTTGCTTTCAAGAGCTAAGGAAATTCAAGGAACTAGTTGTTATTGCTATATAACAACAAAAGGTATGTATTCTAGCTTTATATATAAATTTCGAAAATTATAGTAGCATGCCAGGTTTCTTTTTGTGTTCATAAAGCTGTATAACTAATAGTGAAAACATAGATCCAATACTAGGGTTGCATGCACACATAGGATTGTTTGTATAAAACCCATCAGTGGTATCAGAGCCATTGGTTTTTGTTTTCAATTAGCTTTTATTAAAATTTGTGAACTTGACATATTAGGGTTTATGGCTAATAAACCCTAAAGGCTAGGTAATTTTCGAATTAGGGTTGCAAAACCCTAGATGGCGATTTTTGCTAGGGTTTCCCAAATCCTTTCCTTAGCCTCCAAGATTTTGAAATCTAGGGTTATCCAACCCTTGGATTTCGAAATTACCTCCTTCCCCATGGTTAGATCCTAAATTTTAGGGATTTGGATAATCCCATATCTTGTAATTATCTTTTAATTGTTGATATGGTAATTAAAGATCTTGAATTATCCCATCCCTTATTTTCGAGATTTAGAGAGGGATTCAAGGGATTAGGATATCTTAGATGTATAATTGGTAATTATCCTCATGATCTAGATAATCCCTTGTGATTTAATAATTTAAATTAATTGTTTAATTTATGGTAATTATTAAATCAAGAGTTTTAATAATTAAAATTTAATTTAAATGTCTTAAATTCGAAAATTTTAAGTGAGATTAAAACCTAATTGTTTTGAAGAGTTTCAAAACTTGCCCTCAAGTTTTGGAATTTAAATTGTTGATTAAAAGTTAATTTTGAAAGTCTAAATTCCAAAACCCTGATTTTAAAAAAGTTCAAATTAAACCCTTATGGTTTTATTAAATTAATTAAGTGTATAATTAAAAGAGATTTAATAAATCCATAATGATTTTGGTTAGTTAAAAGTATAATTTAAACCACCTAGTATTTTAAAAGTGTAAAATACACCCTTATACTATATATAACATTAAAAGTTTAATATTATATATGTATAACTAAAAAGTCAGTCTTACCGTTAGTAGGCCTCATTCACGAAACTAGTCTATAAGGGGTGTTTAAGGAAATTGCCTATAAAATGGCGATTGAATGGGTATCCACTCTTACCCACCGCACTCTTAACTAGTGGAGGGTCGTTAGCCGAACGGGTAGGATAGGACAGAAACCTTCCATTATAAGTATAATGAAGTACAAAGTAACTAAATGCTTTTTCAAATTCCCAAATCATAGTTACTTTAGGCAAAATGTGAAATTGTATGCTAACCCATGGAATTACACTTCGTACCCTTGTCAAACGTTAGTGGAGCGTGCGTGGTTAACCGGCACACTAATTTGGGGATGACATTGGTAGCGAAGGGTGACTCGATGTTTGTCATAGATCAATGGAGCGTGTGTGGCTAACCGGCATATTGATTAGGTGATAGTAACATTGGGTGCACCATGTGATTCGTATGGTTATTTACACCTTGTTTGTGATCCTCGGCATCCCAGTCACAAATAGTAGGGCATAATCGAGATTAAACATGCCATTGAAAAGTTCAATGAATCTCAAAAGATCTAGGAGTTTCAATTCATTTAAAACTTAAACTTCTTTTTCGCTTTTTCATTGTGGAAATTGGTAAATCGTCATTTACCTACCTTCAGATATTCTGCAACTAGATTACGACATCCCTCTTCTAGGTTGTAGAGTATTGTGTTGGATCCTAGCTTGATGTTTCATTTGGGTGTTGCATCAAGAATTCTAATCAACTTAACTTGAATTTTCTCCCGTTTTGTAGATGTCTGAATCTTACAATGGTCTTCCCAAATCCTTTGGAACAAGCTTTCCAAATGAAGATGACGTTCCGAGATACGATCAAGGAAATGAGAGTCATGCTTCACTTCCTCCACCTCCTCCAATTATTCTCCCTGACCCACAAGTTCAAAGGCTTGAAAAGTTCAAGCTCACTCAAGCCCTTTTGGCAAGTAAACACGAAGATGGGAAACCTGTGTGCGCGCACGTCTTAGAGATGAAGTCATACATTGATAGGTTAAACATGTTGGGTGTCGAGATTTCAAGTGAGTTGGCTGTTGACTGGGTTCTTCAATCACTTCCTGAATCATATAGTGAGTTCGTTAGAGAGTACTATATGATGGACCACGACGTGACCCTAATTGATCTCACCTATTTGCTTATAGCTGCTGAATCAGCAATGATTTGGCGTGCTGGTCAAGCAAATTTGTCTAGTGAATCAAACTCCCAAACTTCAATGGACACTGGCAACATTGGAAGTCCAGAAAGAACTAAGTCTGTGATTGTCCGATGTGTTGTGCCAAAGGAGTCTATTTGCTTTTATTGCCAAGAGAAGGGGCATTGGAGACGAAGCTGCCCTAATTACCTGAGAGATCTAAGAGATGGGAGAGTCAAGACGTATGGCTCTGCTTCAGGTAAAATCCATTAACTAACTCTTTTAAGTTCCTATTCTAGATTCTTAATACATGATGTGATAAGATTACATTTTGAAGTTTTGAAGGATCGAGGAAAAGAGAGGAAGCTTGAGAAAAGAAGTGAGCTGAATCTAATCATGAAGAAATGGATGTCGATCGCATTACTTGAAGAATGGATTCTTAAGCTACTACTTGGAGTTAGAATAGATTGTTAAGAAATATGTAATAACATAGTTTTTCAATTGAATTACATTGTAAGGACAAATTTTTTCCGCAATAAAATAAATTTTGATTTTGTCTTATTTATTTATCCTTACAATAAAATATATGAAAAATTGATGTTCATGTACTTCTATTATTAGCAAAATGGATTTGATTCTTAATTATGGAAATGTCAAAAGTGTACCAAATAGGGAGACTTTCTCATCGCCCAAGTTTCAATTGGTCAGAAACTTGGAATCATGCAATGTGTATTGTATGATGAATGGAAAACTTTCACATTTGGGAAACTTAGACTAATTCTTTGGCAAAGTGTCAATTAAAGGACAAGGAGATCAAGTACACAAGGTTGTGTGTTGATCAAGTCCACCACAAGAGTGACAAAGATATTCGTCATGATTTACTAAAGCTTAGTAAATATGATTATACTTATAAGATTAAGTATAATTCTGAGTTGATTGAAAAAGTTTCAATGAATAGTAGAACGAATAAAGAAGAATCAAGTAGGCAGAAAGATAAAAGTTTCTCTTTTCTAGGAAGAAGGGAGAGTACCTTTTATTGTGTTTTATGATAAGTCTTAAAGATTAAGAACCATGTCTCAATAGATCCTCTAAGTGAGTCTTAGTGCAATTGCATGTCTAAGAAGAGGAATCAAGTATTGTAGAAATGGTTAAATCAAGAAGTCAATCATACTTCGTTCCAATATCAAGTCTTAAAGTCAAGATTGTGACATTGAGTGAAAAGTCTTAAGTAGGTTTATAACACTCATCAAATGTGGAATTTGGAAAAGTTTTCTTATTCTTGCACATTTGAAATTGGTAAGTTGTGCTGTCTTGGATAAGACAAAGACCAACTAGGACCAATTGTGTGAAGTGTTTTGTCTTGATAAATGCTTCACTAACTCTTGAATATTTGTTTGTCAAGAAATGTTTCTTGACAAGAGAATCTTATATGTCAAGAAGTCAGTGGGAGTCTTAATGGTCTTGAAAAGTTTCAAGAACAAATCAAGAATAAACCTTATCGATCATCACTAGCACACGACTTGAGGTTTACAATCTATCGTGCTGACATTATTTTGTTTCTGTGCCATTCCAATTGAGTTAATTGTGTATATGAGTTCTATGAGTTCTCATTTGAATACATACTAAAGCCTTAGTCGATGGAAAGTACATTGATATGTAAGGACAAGTTACTTGGAAGACATGGTGGGCACTCGTGTTACCATAGGGCATGAAATCAAGAATAAGAAAGTTCAGTCCATATGAGTTTGGATTTGTCGCGAACCTTGGTTTTGGCAAATTAACATGGATAGGAACTCATACACCATAAAATCTAAGTGTTATAAGATTCCCTCCTTCATGAAAATGACTGTGAGGAAATGCTTTCACTAAGAGAGATTTTAAGAAGATAGCGATTGTGAAAATTGTATTCTCAAATTCGATTATGGTTACGACATCCCTTTCCATAGTTCGAATTGTGAGATTTGGCAATTAGTTTCAACATTTGGAACTTAGTAACATAAGTTATGAATTGTTTAAACACACATATGAGCTATCTAAGGCAAAGGTGTATAAGGTTAAGAAGCTTAGATAAAGGCTTATCAAAGCATCTGGTATTAGAAATATGAATTTCAGAAATTCAATAGGCATTGTTTTCTGGAAGTTCATTTGTTTTCTGAATACATGTCAAAGCTAGTGGGAGCATAAATGTTATGCTTATATGATAATCATCATGATAGTGGGAGCATAAGTGTTATGCTTGTATGATTGTTATGGCGAGTATTGCAAGTTAGCAATATTAATTATAGAAAAACAAAGATTCCATTTGCAAAGTTGCATGGGTTGAAAAGTTGTTTTGCTATAATTAAGGGAGAGAATATTATACTCCGTTTCAAAATCTAAAGCTTAGATTAAGAAATTTTAATATTTTCAGTCAAAGGATACATTGTGTGTTCTTAAAATTCGATTATGATTACGGCATCCCTCTTCATAGTTCGAATTGTGAGAACATGACACATAAAATATTATGGCAAAAGATTGGTAAAGTATCATATCTTTATGTAAGACATTATGCATCGTGTCCCATACGCTTCGGGTATAGGATCGATTGTAAATGCTATAGTATTTTACCATTCTAAAATTTTCCAAATGTCTAGCGCATTAAGAGGGAAAAAAGGAATATAATTGGTTTTGACTGAAAGAATTTAACAACTATCAAAGGACAATCCAAAGTTCGCTGAGGATTGATCGCTTGTAAGTAGTTGGAAGTATGGTATTGGATGGACCATATCGACATTATTATGAATAGATAAGATTCTATTAAGAATGAGTTGTCATATGGCAAATGTGAAAATGTTTCCATATTGGGAGTTGGATATTGAGAGTCTATGCCTAGATTAGAAACTTTTATGCAAGAAGGATGTTCAAAGGAATGTACTTTGAATGTGAGACTTCACATCTATGGAATTGTCTTGTAACAATTTTTAGGAAAGTACTTTGTAATTTCATTAGCTACGTCTTGGTGACTTTTGTGCTATGATTTTGCAAAGGGATCGTTGCATAAAATGTTAGAATCTAGCATATTCTAGTAGTGGCAAGAACCTTGTGTTCTTACACTAATAATTAGGATTAAGGAATTGTGAAATGAGCATCATTGGAAAAGTTTTCAGGTGATCTATTTCGCAAAGCATGGACCATAGGAAACAAAGTGTGCATGTTTAGAGCATGGGACAATTGTTGGTATAATTCAAGTAATGAGTTGATTATCCGAAACATTAAATGATAAATAATAAGTAATCAATATGGTGGATAAATAGAAGGGTTTTATTTACTCTCACAAGTTTGAGGCCATATAGGATTAAGTATTGTTGTCATGTTTCAATTTGCATGTTTTGACTTCCAGAATAACTAGGTTATTCAAACATCCACAGTTGGTCATACGTTGGGAGTAGGTATGAATAAAGACTGTCATGAATCTGTCTGTAGATTGTCTGAAGTGTTTAGACATGGCACAAGTTTGTTGCAGAGTTCGTGAATGCTTTGATAAGATTAAAGTATTGGATTAAACCCACGCTCACTTGGATCACTTCACAGTTTTATCACGAGTGATTAGTGAGACGATAATATTGTATATTCTTGAAACCGAGACGTGTGAGTTGTTATTTGTTAATCGGTTACACATTGATAATAAGTAAACGCACCAGTAACTTGGTGTTATAAAACTTATTGTTGTGTGTGATTCGATCAGTAAATACAAGCGAGCATTTGAGTCGAAGTTTATCCATTCCTTTTACCCAAAGTGGAATAAAAGCGATATCTATGGGCCTCTCGATGATTTAGTGATGACACCGAAGCGCTTGGCCAAGCCGGGACTAAGTTGATGTGTTCAATTGTAGTCTTTTGTCAGTCGTCATAAATCGGAAGTCGGGAAACAGTATAGAGAGAATGATTGAAATTCATGTCATATGTCTATACGATATCTTGAGAATGGAGGAATATATAATCCCTTATCTAGAGGACACGCTATCTGATAAGATCAGAGTTGACAGCGGCTTTTGAAAGCTACGATTGCTGATCAGGTTCTGAAGTCATACGGAAATTAGTTATTAGACTTATCCAAGTGGGAGACTGTTGGATTAGTGTCTAAGTCCATAACTATTTTGGTATGTACTTGACCCGATTATGAGCATGGTCCTTTTGGGTTGCCTTCACCATAGCAATATGTAGGATGATTTAAGGAGATTAAGGTTTAAATATGATTTATTAATATATTATGAGAATAATATAGTAAAGGAGAAATCATATTGTTTAATTAATATTAGTCAAGAATTAATTGTTAATTAATTTTGTGGCTAAAAGAGATTAATTAAATATAGGGGACTGGACTGCAATTATTGGATAATTGAGTTATTGGGCTAAGGAATGCTATAGGAATAAGGGGTGAACGAAATTATGATGGAAGCCCATCATATTTTCGTCCATAGCCTTGTCCAGAAGGTTCCATGGGCTGCTTAGAGTTTAAGCTGTCCATTAGGGTTTTGACTGAAACCCTAGAAGCCCACACTAGTATATAAAGGACCCCTTAGGCCCCAAAAACGTACACAACACTTCCATTAGGGTTTCCAGCCGTTTTTGGTGCCTCCTTTTCTTCTCCTCTTCATCCAAGTTGCATATGGTGTTTGTGACTCCATTAGAGGTACTACACTTGTGGTACTTGCTTTCAAGAGCTAAGGAAATTCAAGGAACTAGTTGTTATTGCTATATAACAACAAAAGGTATGTATTCTAGCTTTATATATAAATTTCGAAAATTATAGTAGCATGCCAGGTTTCTTTTTGTGTTCATAAAGCTGTATAACTAATAGTGAAAACATAGATCCAATACTAGGGTTTTGACGCTCGAACTCGCCGAGTACCGCACTGTACTCGCCGAGTTGAGGTCTACTCGCCGAGTACACTATGGTACTCGCCGAGTTCCTCAGCTATAAAGCCCAAAAAACAATTTTCCAGTTATACAATGCATCAATACAATTGAAACCAAGCTTGGCTCTGATACCACTGATGGGTTTTGGTCATAAGACATCCTATGTGCTCATACAAACCCTAATGCTTGGATCTAGGTTTCTCTATTGTACATGCTTTTAATCCAAAACTATAAACCCTAATTCCAACATATGGAAATCGACATTAACATATAATTAGGTCTAAGAACATACCTTGATTGTTATATAGCAATAACAATCACAAATCTCCTTGTATTGACTTTGGAATGCTTAGAGTCACAAGTGTCACTCCTCTAATGGCTTACAAACACCATAAGCAAATGGAGAAGGTATAAAGAGAGAGGTGAGAGGTTAGAATTCGTATCTAGGACCTCTTGGGAAGGGATACACGAATTCATGGCCCTAGGGGTGTTTATATAGGTGTAGAGATAGGGTTTCAGTCATTATCCTTATCTAGTTGATTATCCATTAAGCAACCAATAAGATAATCCTTGAATCCTTATCATACTCGAATTCTAAGGCTTTTCAACCTTAAATTCGTCCACCATATAAATAAGATAATCCTTACCTTATTTTGTAACTATCACATAATTACAAATCAGCCCCTCTAGTTTAATTAATTACATTTGATCACAAAACTAATTCTTAATTAATTATTGACCAATATTAATTAAACAAATATGATTTCTCCTTCAATATATTATCCTTATAACATATTAATAAATCATATTATCCTCTCTCTCTTTATTCATTTCTCCAATCAAGTTGCTTTGGTGAAGGCAACCCAAAAGGACCATGCACCATCGGGTCAAGTACATACCAAAATAGTTATGGACTTAGACACTAATCCAACAGTAATCAAATCATGAAATACTATGCGAGTATTTCTCGATCCAATCCTCTGTAGAAATCCTTATTCGAGTGGCATTCTGTGATCATTCTTAGCGATAAATTATCTGTTTTGATAACTCTTTCCTGCTTTATCGCTTATTCGGAACATATAACTGCCATATCTATCGATTCAATGTAGAGGACTTACCATCCTCTCTCTTTCTTGATCTTATTAGATCAAGATGCCTCCCAGAAAGAGACCCAGCTCAAAGAACAACAACAATCCTTCTTCGCCACCACCTCCTCCTCAATTTGACCTTGCATCGCTCCAGACAGTTCTGACTACTGCAATGGTGGCAGCCATGTCACAAATGAACCCTGGTGGTTCAGGAGGTGGTCCCTAATCCCAGAACCCCGAAGATAGCCAGGGACACCAAAAAGGGGGTTCTTATAAGGATTTCATGAACGCAAAACCAACATCCTTCAATGGCGTCGGAGGTGTCATTTCCTTATCCCGATGGTTCGAGAAAATCGAATCCATCTTCAAAATATGTGCCTGCGCGGAATCTGATAAGGTCAAGTTCGCAGCATGTACCTTCATTGATAAAGCTTTGACTTGGTGGAATGGTCGAGTCAAATCTCTGACCCTACCTGTAGCCAATGCCATGGGTTGGGAAGCCATGAAAGAACTCCTCATAGCCGAGTACTGTCCCCATGGTGAAATGCAGAAACTAGAGCACGAGCTCTGGAACCTAAAGATGAGAGGTTCCGACATTGCTGCATATACTTCCCGATTCGATGATCTCGCACTTCTCTACCCGGGATTAGTCACTCCTGAAAGCAAAAAAGATCGAAAGGTTCATTTGGGGTTTATCCCAACCGACAAAGAGTCATGTCATGGCTGCTCGTCCGGATACATATGATAGCGCCAAGACTTTAGCCCAAACCCTGATTGATCACAACGATGATGTTGAGGAAATCACTACCACTTCTGAGCCGATTCAAAGGAGTGGTGAGAAGAGAAAGTCCTGGAAGAAGAAGAAGGGTCAATCTTCTCAAGGATCTTCCAAGAAACAGTAGACTGTAGCGGTCCATGCTGCTACTACCCCCGTTGCTGATGCTTCTGTTGTGGGATCCACAGCTCCAACTCCTACCAGTAGATATGCTGGTAATCTTCCTTTGTGTGACAAGTGCAAATACCATCACAATCCTGGCCCCTGCTGAGAACTATCCTGTACCAACTGTGGTAAGAAAGGGCACACAGTTCGATTCTGCAAAACTCCGACCCAATTGGCCAACCAATCATCTGGAGCAGGCGTTAGTCAAGCTTGCTACAACTGTGGAGAGGTTGGGCACTTTAAAAGGAACTGCCCCAAGAAGTCAACTACTGATAACACCGGAAGGGTTCTAACCATGGGACGGGAGGAAGCAGTCGCCGACCCCACTGTTGTTTCGGGTATGTTCCTTCTCGACAACTCATATGCTAGTATTCTTTTCGATTCGGGTGCTGAAAGGAGTTTTGTTAGTCATACATTCAAACATAACCTAAAACGTAATCCCCAACCACTAACTGAAACGTTTACCGTCGAGATGGATAACGGTGAGAAAGAAAGTGCTAACGATGTATTCATAGGTTGTACGCTTACCTTAAATGACCACTCATTTCCTATAGATCTCATGCCAGTTTCCATTAAGAGCTTTGATGTTATCATTGGCATGGATTGGTTGAGTCCCAATCATGCTGATATCCTTTGTTACAAAAAAGCCATCCGTCTCAATCTTCCTTTGGGATAGACCCTCGTAATCTATGGCGATAAGCCCAGTTCCAATCTTCGTGTCATTTCCTGCATCAAAGCTCAAAAGCTCCTACGAAAGGAGTGCATTGCATTCTTAGCTCATGTGATCAACGAAAGACAGGAAGTTAAAGACCTCACGAGCATCCCCGAAGTCTGTAACTTTCCTGATGTGTTTCCTGAAAAGCTTCCACGAATTCCTCCCGAGCGTCAGGTCGAGTTCCGTATTGACCTAATTCATGGAGCTACCCCCGTAGCGAAGTCTCTGTATCGCTTAGCTCCAGCAGAAATGCAGGAGTTATCCAGTCAACTCAATGAGTTGCTTAGTAACCGATTCATTAGACCAAGTTCCTCACCCTGGGGAGCTCTGTTACTGTTTGTCAAGAAGAAAGATGGATCCTTTTGGATGTGTATCGACTATTGTGAGTTGAACAAGTTGACCGTTAAGAACCGATATCCTCTTCCGCGAATAAATGACCTCTTCGACCAACTCCAGGGAGCCAGCTATTTCTCAAAGATAGACCTTCGGTCAGGGTACCATCAATTACGAGCTCAGGAGAGTGATGTTTCCAAAACAACTTTTAGAACTCGATATTGACACTACGAGTTCGTAGTGATGCCCTTCGGTCTAACCAATGCACCGGCAGTGTTCATGGACCTGATGAACCGGGTGTGCCGTCCCTTCTTAGACAAGTTCGTCATCGTGTTCATTGACGATATTCTCGTCTACTCCAGGAGTGAAGAAGATCACAAGCAACACTTGAGGTTAGTGTTAGAGACCCTTAGATCCGAAAAGCTATACGCGAAATTCTCCAAGTGTGAATTCTGGATACGGAAGGTAACTTTCCTCGGTCACGTGGTAAGCAAGGAGGGTATTCACGTGGATTTTTCCAAGATTAAAGCGATAGAGAATTAGTCGGCACCGAAGACACCCACAGAAATCCGTCAATTCTTGGGTCTTGCCGGCTACTATCAGAGGTTCATCCAGAATTTTTCCAAAATCGTCAAACCCTTAACCACTCTAACACAGAAAGGTGTACCCTTTTGTTGGAATGATAAACAAGAAAATGCATTCCAAACGTTGAAGAGAGCCTTATGCAGCGCGCCTGTTCTGTCCCTACCCGAAGGGACAGAGGACTTTGTTGTCTATTACGATGCGTCTAAAAAAGGTTTAGGCTGTGTGCTTATGCAAAGAGGAAAAGTGATTGCTTATGCCTCAAGACAACTGAAAGCACACGGGGTCAACTATACCACACATGACTTGGAACTAGGAGCCGTAGTCTTTGCATTGAAGATTTGGAGACATTATCTCTACGGAACCAAGTGCACGATCTTCACCGATCACAAGAGCCTGCAACACATCTTTGATCAGAAAAACTTGAACATGAGGCAACGACAATGGGTAGAACTACTCAGTGATTATGAGTGTGAAATCCGTTACCATCCCGGCAAGGCCAATGTGGTAGCAGATGCCCTTAGCCGAAAGGAAAGTGCAGGCCACAAAGTGAAGAACCAGACGATGACTATCCATTCCAACTTACCCATGCGAATCCGAGAAGCCCTCAAACCCTAGAACGTGTTGATCGAAACCTTGAGAGGAATGGGAAAGAAACTTGAGATCAGAGGTGATGGAGTCTATTGTTTCATGGATCGGATCTGGATTCCAAAGTCCGGAGGATTCAGGGAGATTGTAATGGAGGAAGCACACAAAACCAAATACTCTGTTCACCCGGGTTCTGACAAGATGTACCTGGATCTCAAGAAACAATATTGGTGGCCAAACATGAAAGCTGAGATAGCTACGTTCGTGGGCAAGTGTCTGACTTGCGCCAAAGTCAAAATTGAGCACCAGAAACCCTCGGGTCTGCTCCAACAGCCCGAGATCCCCGAATGGAAATGGGAGATGATTACCATGGACTTCATCACCAAACTACCCAAGTGTCCTAGTGGGTACGATACCATTTGGGCAATTGTCGATCGTTTAACAAAATCCGCTCACTTCATTTCGATCAAAGAGTCATACAAGATAGAAAGACTTGTGCGAACGTACATCCAGGAGGTAGTTCGACTGCATGGTGTACCTGCATCCATTATCTCTGATCGAGATAGCAGGTTTACCTCCAGATTCTGGCAGTCCCTTCAGAAATCCCTTGGAACCAAACTAGATATGAGCACGGCATATCATCCTCAGACCGATGGACAAAGTGAGAGAACAATCTAAACCCTGGAGGACATTCTTAGGGCATGTGTCATTGACTTTGGAAAGTTGTGGGACACACATCTATCCTTGATCGAATTCTCATACAACAACAGTTACCACACCAACATTAGGGCTGCTCCGTTTGAATCCATATACGGTCGTAAGTGCAGATCCCCTCTGTGCTGGGCCGAGGTGGGGGATACACAGTTAGCCAAGATTCGAGTCCCCGACAGTGCTCTCACTGGTCCTGAAATCATCTGCGAATCCACCGAAAAGATCATCCAAATCCGAGACCGATTGAAAGGTTCACGAGATCGTCAAAAGAGTTACGCTGATAACCGTCGGAAACCTCTAGAATTCCAGGTTGGAGACCGTGTTCTATTGAAAGTCTCGCCCTGGAAAGGCACTGTACGTTTTGGTAAACATGGAAAACTTAACCCTAGATACATTGGACCCTTCGAGATCCTCTCCAGGATCGGTCTGGTTGCCTATAAGCTTCGTTTACCTCACGAACTCAGTAACATTCATCCTGTCTTTCATGTCTCAAATCTCAAAAAGTGCCTATCCGATGAAACCCTAGTGATTCCCATAGACGAGATCGAGATCAATGAAAACCTCAACTTTATGGAGGAACCGATCGAAATCATGGATCGAGAAGTCAAACGTACCAAGCAAAGTCTCATCCCGTTAGTGAAGGTTCGCTGGAATGCCAAGCGGGGACCGGAATTCACTTGGGAGCAGGAAGACTCAATGAAACAGAAGTATCCACAACTCTTTCCAGATCCATGATTTGTATCTTGTCTCGTGTTTTAACTTTGAATTTTGGGACGAAAGTCCCTTTAACGGGGGGATAATGTAACAACCCGAAATTTTCGTACCACTTCTTGTAACTCTTTCGTAGTTCAATTCAAGCAACCAATCGTCGTTTTCAAATTCGATTCCGATTTTCTTGTTTAATTAAGTCATTAATTTGTATTGATCTAAAATGACTTAATGGGTGTCTTAATACATTTATAAATCCTTTTAACATACCATATTAGTGATCGGAATATTTCTAGAATCGACCATAGCGGGTTACGACAACTTAATCGGGTACGACCAAAAGCCTCGCCTAACGCCAGTATCGGGTAGAATTCCACCGTGTCCAAAACTTAGACACTATATAATGTGTTCTAAGCCTTCATTTGAAGCTTTTGGCTTCATCTCACTACCCTCTCTCTAACCTCTCTCCTCACTCTAAATTAAGGTCTAAAATCAAAGATTTAAGGCTCCAAATCATAGAGGTAACCTTCCTAGCTTGTTATTCAACCTCTTAGGCCTTCAAATCCGTGTTCAAAATGTGAAATAGGACCTGGAACTTGTGTTTACAGCCAAGGAGTAAGCTTGGGCCGTAAACACACAAAAATGGGGTTTTTGAGCCATCTAACCATTTCCAAATCATTGTTGGGACTTAGATACGACTTTGAGGCTTGCAAACCTGGACTTGGAACACCCTAAACATGCATTTTGAGGGACAAACAAGATTTTATGGCCAAGGCATGTGCTTGGGCTGTAAACTCCTCAAACATGGGGGATAAACTCACTTTTACATGTTAGAATGCCTTGAAACTTAACCAATAGCCTTGTGGTAAATCCTAGAACCATCTAAAAATAGTTTGGGGACCTTAAACACATCAAATACCCTACATATGAGAGTTTACGGCCATAGAACACTTCTGAGCCGTAAACTCCTAAAAATATGCTAAATGGTGCCCTAAATTCATAACAAGGCTTGGAAAATTTACTAGAATCACATGTGATTGTCCCTTATACCTCAAATCAATTATTCTTGAACATAGTAGAGTTTACGGTTGTAAACTCCAAGTTTACAACCGTAAACTCCCTTCTAAGTGGTATAAGTTCCATAAATCCATTCCAAGGCATTTTATAAATTCATTCCAACAATCCCCATGTCCAAACAAGCCATTAAACACTCAAAATCACACCAACATGAGTTTACGGCTGTAAACTCATGTATGTGTGTGTTTTGTGGCTGTAAACTCCCTTAAATGTTTACTCTTGGGGAGTAAACTCAAACCCCAAGTCCCTAGTGCCTTTACACGTCCGAAGATGTCACCCGGGTCACTCCAAACGCTCGTTTTGAGGTGTTTAACCTCGTTGGAGTGTAATGTTCCATATAATTAGTGATTGTAAATCTAATTAGATATATATGGACACTATTACATTTTACATAGGGACATCGCGAGTAATCAAGCCCCGAACCAACGTCTAGTGTCCGAAACCGTCGCATTTCCGAGTTCGGTGAGTTCATACCCCTACCCTTTTTCACTGTTTTCACTGTTTTCAGGGGGGAACACAAGCAAAGTACAAGGGATTACTTGTACTCAAAACATGTTTTCATGTGTGTGTTTCACATTTTATATGCTTTTAACACTGATTACTACAACTGATAAACGTTTGAACATGCAGATCACGTAAACATATATTTGTGAAATGGATTTTAAACTGTTATGTTTTACATATATTTCACAAATGGTTTCCCACATTTTATCAGTTAAAAGCATGGCATTAGAACATTGAACATAAAACCTGTACACTGTTTTGTCCTCGGTAACACTCCACATAAATACGCGAGTGGAGGACTTTCATATTATTACTAGTAAATTTGTTAATCCTGTATGATTGGAGACACGTCCTTGGTGAACACTCCACGGAGATACGCGAGTGGAGGACTGCACCCGTAACCAGAATCTCTGGGATTTAGAGAGCGTGACTTGAGTGTATAGATCTATACGGGGCTGACTACCCCACGCCTGGCTGCTAGCTATAGCCGAACCGAAATGGTTCAAGGGTGACGAAAGTCATAAGTATGTGGACTACTTATTGCCACAGGTTTAGTCCATTGTATGGTTATGGAACTCGCAATTAGGATAACAGAGATTTACTTATAGTAATAATGAACAACTTTATATAATTCACAAGATAACCAGGTTTCGGTATACGTCTTTCACATCGGTAACAAACATTCAGGAAAGTATGGGACTTTCCAGGGGAAACATTTACATAACCAGAAAGGGTAACAAACCAGATAACCTTACTTTACATCTTTCACAATTGGTAAAATAAATCAGGAAAGTATGGGACTTTCCTGAGAATACATTGGTACATAACCAGAACAGTATGTCAATCCAGATAACCTAACTATACATTTTCACATGAGGAAACATGTTTTTCAGTGTACAACTTTACTTTACATGATGGCAAACGATAACCAACCTTTTTAAGAAAATATGGGATTTTCTTGGTGTGCATAACATTTCAGAAACAGAAAGGAAAGTTGAACATTTTCACAAACAAAAATCGCTTATGAACTCACTAGCGTTATGCTGGTTTTCAAACCGCTTGTGTTCTCAGGTCAGCGGTAGAACAGGTACTCGAAGATCCTTTTGTCAGAAGACGGAGTTTTTAGAAGACCCTTTTCATTTTGTTCATATATATATTATGTATCACAACTGTACAAACTTTACTTTTGAAACAACTGTAAAACTTTTCTTATGTAATGTAATGGTTGTTTTACTTTACTTACTATGTGCATTGGATTTGATACTCAACGTGGAGTCAACCGCGGAAATGTTTCCGCCTTCGGTTTTCGGGGTGTGACAAATACCAACCAACTCCACAATTTCAACATCCATGTCCTCCACTTCCTCAACAACCTAAACCGCCAAGCATGTCCTTAGAGGAGATTGTGAAGAGCATTGCCACTTTTACCCAAAATTTCCAGGAAACAACGCAAGCTAGCCTCAAAATCTTGGAGCAACAAATAACATAACTCACTCAAACAATAAGTATGATGGAAGCTCAAGACAAACTACCATCTGAAGAGATCCAATGGCATAGCACATGTACCATTCCTTTGAAAGATGAGAAATGTTTTGATGGCCCAAGAGTTTCAAATGGAGAAGAGGAAGAAGTAGAAGTGGAAGAGGTTATCAAGGAGGAAGAGGAAATTGAGAAACATGTCAATGCAACTATAGAGGACATGTTGGCGATTAACAAAAGAAAGTTTGAACCACCCACTGTCATTGAGAAACAAACTCCAGTGATAGACCAACCACAAGAGCCGAAAACGCTAAATTTGCCAGACTTTTCAAAGGATACGTATCCCGAGAAAGAAAACGCCCAATCGGTCATCTACTCAACCACCATGTCAAAGGGGGAAGAGTTGTTCACCTTACTAAACAAGTACAAGAAAGAATTTGGTTGGATGATTTCTATTATCAAAGGTCTAAGTCCGATATGGTTCTCCCGTAAAAAGAAAGTCAAATACAAGAAAAGAGTCATAATGGAGGTGTGGGAATTCAAAAATGTCGACACGGGGAAAATCTTCAAAGTCAATGGGCATCGTTTGAAACCTTTCTATGAAGGTTTTAATGCAAATGTCCTAGATGTCATCCATTTGGATGCCCCAGTATACTGAAATTAAGAGGGAAGTACGTCTCGCCAAAGACGTTAAAGAAGGGCATTTTTGGAAAACATTGTGTTTTCATCTTTTCTAATTCTGAATAAATGTCTTAGATAAATCCTTTTTGCATTTCACATTTCTTCTTCTTCCTTCTTGCAGTAAAAGAGTGTTGGATTTTAAGCCCCGATATTCGTTTTGGTCAAAGGGTGAAATTAAGAAGTTGCAGCAGGACACACGCGGTCCGCGTGTACTTGGGGATGAGTCCGCGTTAATAAATAAATGGTCCGCGTGTGGTCCCCAAAAATGTCCGTGTCCAACTTCAAATTTCGGGGTTTACAGAACATTTTACGCGGTCCGAGTGTACTCGAGGGGTCGTCCGCGTGTTTATACAAATGGACCACATGTACCCGATGCCTTGTCCGCGTGTACTACAAATGGTCCGCGTGTACTCCAGAAACTGTCCGCGTGGATTCGTTGACCATCTTTGGCCAGCTTTGACTTCCATTAACTTTTGACCAAATAACTTAAGTGACATGCAACCCTTCTCCTTCATTAGCATTTCGGTTGTTTCCCTCTTTTTATGCATTCTTTCTCCCTCAAGATACCATTAATCCATACCTATATTCTCCTCTTGATCCCCCGGTTTAGGTACTTTCGCCTCGCCCCAAGCATTGAGGATAATGCTTATTTCTAAGCGTGGGGTGGGGTATTCCCTTTTTGTTTTTCCTTTCTCATGCATTTTAGCTTAGGTTGCATAGCATTTAGCCTTAAATTGCATTCATTTTAGTTTTTAATTTTATAAAATTCCAAAAAGATTTTATTTTATTCTTTTTCTCTTTTTATTTTTTGCATGGCATTTAGCTTAGGGCATTAGCATTCATGCATTTTTGTTGTCTGTTTATTCTCACCTCTCTTGGATGCCATGGAACAGGTTCACAGGTATTGTATCATTATTGGTCCAGGATCTTGTTGCTATCTCACCCATCGAACCGGGATCACTAGCTGCAGTTTGGGATTTCATACTTGGGATCAGATGCTGGTAGCTTAAAGGGGTAAGTGATCATGGCCAGGTAGTTTCATGAAAAATTATGCATACAATACTAACAACTGTAGGATATACTATAACAATGGATGTTCTTAGCCTTGCGGTCACTACCGCTGAGAGGATCACACTTGATCATGTTTGAACTGTTAGGATGAAGCATTGGTGCTTGTCCCCGAGTAGAATCCATATCCGGTCTCTTTACATCACCATATTTTTTTTGCGATTTTCTTAGAATTTTAGAGAGTCTTTTAGTCCACATTTGGACATTTTCATTATCTTTGAAAAAACACAAGTTTGAAAAGGAGCTTACGTTACATCTTTATGCTCCACACATGGTCATTTTCACACTTAGGCTATTCGGATTATATCATTACCCTTTCGGTTCCACTTACACACCTTTAGGAACCAAATTTTGAGTCAAAGGGTTTTCTTGTTAAAAATTTCGATTGTTAATACATTACCTTCAAGTATTTAACAAAAAAAAATCAAAAAAAAAAAAACACAAAACAAAACAAAACAAAGCAAAAAGAAGCATGCAAATTTTCAGTTGCAACTATCTTAGATAGGTGGTCGGTTCAATTATTGAACAAATTTCCCAACATCTTGGTCACCCGGCGTTTTATATTCATTTGTATAGGTCTGTTTTATTGTATATAGATCGAGTTGTTTATTTTTGCAAATTGGTGATGTTAGAGAGGCTGTTGAGTCGGATACTACGGGAGGTTCGGGTCAACGCTTAGTGAGCCGATTCCTACAACGGTGCCCAAAAGATTAAACCTAGTTACACATGAGAGAAGCTGGCAGACGTGAGATCAGAGTGTGCACTTAAAGAAGAGCTCCACCCGAGCCCATCCAGTTGCTTTCTCCCTACTACAGATGTTCTTCATTGTATGCGTGTTCCATTGAGGCTGCGACTGACCATCCCTCCTTACTCACCTAGAGGAGTTGTCCTGGATATGGTTTAGGGTCTCATTGTCATCGGATGAAAAATTTGTGAGATAGCAGCGAGATCAATTCCGACCATGTTGACTAACGTTGATCAGGTTCCATGGTTCTATCCATTGTTTTTATTTTCTTAGGATAGTTCATCCCGAGTTCATTTTAGTCTTGTCTTACTTGAGGACAAGTAAGGTTTAAGCTTGGGGTGATTTGATAGTTTCATTTTATTTACTTCTTTTTATAGTTTATTTTAGCACATTCCATCTCATTTTAGTTAATCTTCATGCATATTTTCTCTTTTTGTTATTTTTCTCCTTTACCGGGTGCTTTCCAGTCTTTTGAGCTTATTTGTAGGATTTATCGAAGACTATATGTCATTGGAGGTATGAAAGGAGTGCAGGACTTTTGGAGGCTTACGGTTTGCTTGTAGACTTGAAGTGGTGTGATTGGGCATGTTGTCAACATAATCAAAGGAGCAAGTGGGCTTAATTTTAGATGAAGAATGATGATGATGTGACGAGAATTTTGAGCTATAGAAGATCAAGGAAGCAATGACCCATCTTGGGAGAGTCAAGAAGACACAATTGGGCTATCAAGAACCTTTACATGTGGGCTGGACCAAGAAATAAAGGAGCAAAAACTAGAAGGCCAATCAAATGGGACAAATGGCCCAAAATCCACGCGGTCCGCGTGGATTTACAAATGGTCCGCGTAGATCGCACTGTGGAGAATCCGGATTTTTCACTTTCTGACTCTATTTTGAGAAGGTTGGTGGAATGCTTTTGGGGGACTTTTGAATCCTATTTTTGAACACTTATAATGGAGATTTGAGGCATGCTTGGCATCTAACACATGGAAGAACAACACTTTTTCTCTCTAGAAGATTGGAAGATTTAGAAGGTTGGAGCAATTTTTCTTCCAACTTGCATCTTGAACAATGTTTGGTATCACTAAACTTTCTTGTATTTCCTTTATTTTGGCCATGCTTGGCTAGACTCATATTTGGTTGACTTGGATGTAATTGCTTGAATGATTTGCTTATTTTGAAGAACTCCATGAACTTGTGTTGAACATCTATGATTATATTTTCTATGAAAACTTCCTTCATGTTTATATATCTCTAGTCATGAATATTGATATATGAATGTTATCTTTGTTGGTTAAATTCTTGACTAAGCAATGGGTCTTCAATTTAACAAGCAACAATTAGTTTAAATGTTTGTTTTCATTTCATTTTGACTAAGAAAATATTTTCTCCATAGTGGTAATGAAAGCAATAGATTACTCTTTGGATTTGGTGACTCTTAAAACCCAATGTTAATTGATTTTCACAAAATTACATGCTTCATTAGTTTTGTGACTTTGATTTAGGAAATGTGCTATGAGCTTCTCTAGTCATTTTAACACAAAAAAAGAGTTGAGGCAAGTTATGCTTATAAATTGCTATAGCCAAATTAGATTATAAACACAAGTATTGCACCTTGGTATTATCATGATTATTTAACCAAATGTTCAAGTAATGAAAGTCTAAAGTCAACCATCTTTCTCTTATTGATTTTACATAAACTCTTATATTTGTTGCAATTGTCCATTTAAATCATAGTTAATTCTAGTTTGTTTCAAGTATTTCAAAACATCAAAACCCCCATTTTCAATTTATTGTCATATTCCAAGTATTTTTACAAAGAGATTTTTCATAGAGTTATAAATTGAACCAATCTCCGTGGATTCGACCCCTTTACCACTATACACTATTTTAGTGTGTATTATTTAGGATTTTTATTTTTGTTGGCCTCGACAACCACCAATCACTCACTACGAGGATAAAGAATATATCCTCGACGAGAAGTTTGAAAAGATCAATCCAGAAACTGCCACTGCTGAGGAAATCGTTGCCTTTGAGGCACATGAACGTGATGCTACGAAGGTTCATTGCATCATGCTCGCGAATATGAATGAAGAAGTCCAAAAGTCCTACGAGGACATGTATCCATTCGAGATGCATCAATATTTAATGGATAGGTATCACTAAAGCGCGAGGCAAGAGCGCTATGAGATCATCACTAACATGATCACCGCTAGTATGGGGAGTGGAGAATCCCTAACCTCAAATTTTCAGAATATGAAAAGGTATGTTGATCATCTTCTAAAGTTAAATGTTAACTTTGATGAGGATTTGGCTATCGACATCATCCTCCACTCCTTGCCTCCGTGCTACAACCAGTTCAGAATGACCTACCACATGAACAAAGAAGAGGTCACTTTGAGCAAGCTTCAAGGGTTGTTGAGGACAACTGAGTTTAACCTAAAAAGGATAAATCTGTTGCATCAACTCCTACTGATTCGACCCCTGTGTTGAAAATTGGGCAAGGAAAGGGTAAGAAGAGGAAGACTCCTTCTAAAAGCCACCAAAAGGGAAAGTACCAAGATGGTTCCCCTTCTAGTGGGACCAAAGTTGGTTCCGCTAAGCCATCTTCTATCCCTAAGGATGTAGAGTGCTTTTACTGCCATGAGAAGGGCCACTGGAAACGAAGTTGCCCTAAATATCTGCAAGATATTAAGGATGGGAAGATAAAGCCCACCTTTGCAGGTATATATTCAATTAAATCTAATAACTCATCACTTGCTACTTCATGGGTTCTTGATACTGGATGTGGTTTCCACATTTGTTCTAATTTTCAGGGCCTAAAAGAAAGTAGGGAAGTGGAGCATGGAAGGATAAACTTGGTCATGGAAAACAAAAGATCGTCGCCAGTTACCAAGATCAAAGTTTATTCCTTAGTGTTGAGTAATGGGTTAGGTTTAGATTTAAATAATTGTTCTTATTCGCCAGATATGGCAAGCAACATCACTTCTTTTCATGGATTATATAAACAAGGGTTTCGATATTCATTTGATAATAGTAATGGTTTTATTAATGTTTATCTTGATGGTGTTTTCTATTTTAATGCACTACCTTGTAATGGATTATATGAATCTGTGTTGGTTGTAAACAACTTAGGAAATGATGTGTTGAATAGTGATTCGTCCAATAGTTTGGACAAAGCATGCTTGTGGCATTATCGCCTTGGCCATGTCAACAAGAAACACATAGCCCAACTCCAAAAGGATGGAGTATTGGAGTCATTCGACCTTAGGGACGATGACACGTGTGAGTATTGTTTACTTGGGAAGATGACCAAGTCACCCTTTACTGGCACTTGTGTAAGGGGTGAGGGTCTATTGGATCTCATACACACAAATGTTTGTGGGCCCTTTAGATACACCACAAGGGATGTTTGCCGCTTCTACGTGACTTTTACATATGATTATAGCAGATATGGATATATCTACTTAATAAAGCAAAAGTCATAAACCTTTGAAAAGTTCAAAGAGTTTAAGAATGAAGTGGAGAATCAGCTGGGCAGGAAAATCAAGATGCTTCGAGGACGCTACAATTGAAAAGTTCAAAGAGTTTAAGAGTTTAAGAATGATTATAGCAGATATTGTTTCGCAATTGACGCCTCCGAGGATGCTACAATTGAATGGTGTGGCTGAGAGACGTAATCGGACCTTGTTTGACATGGTTCGTTTTATGATGAGTCGGTCTTCGTTACCAATAGCTTTTGGGGGTATGCCTTAGATACTGCCGTCCATATCCTTAACCTAGTTCCCACAAAGAAGGTTGCCAAAACACATTAGGAAATGTGGACAGGGAAAGCTCCCTCGTTGGAACATATCAAGGTTTGGGGTTGTGAGGCTTTCGTAAGACGAGAGACTCACGACAAGCTTGAACCTCATAGTGAGCAATGTATTTTCATCGGCTACCCGCAAACTTCCTTCGGATATCTCTTCTATAGATCGAGTGACAATGTTGTCTTCGTTGCGAGAAGAGGGTTTTCCTAGAAGGAGAACTCATAGGACAAGGGGACAGTGGGAGGAAAATCGATCTTGAAGAGCTTCAAGAGTCGAGCGATGAAGGAACCTCTAACACTGGTGATCAACATGAGGAGGAAACTCCTGTTGAACATGTTGATGAGTCCTTACCTCTTAGACGTTCCAGTAGGGCTAGTGTTCCACCCCAGTTGTATGGATTCCATATTACTACTTAAGGGGATACATTTATTAGTGATAGTACACTAGTAAATTTGGACGAACCTAGCAGATACAAGGAAGCCATGGTAGGCCTGGAGTCAGCTAAATAGAAAGAGGCAATGGACAATGAGATTTAGTCTATGTACGACAGCCATGTTTGGAATTTGGTTGATAATGTACCAGGTTGTAAGACGGTCGGGTGCAAATGGATCTTCAAGAAGAAGACAGACATGGATGGGAAAGTATACACTTATAAAGCACGATTGGTTGTGAAGGGCTTTACTCAAACTCCAGGAGTTGACTATGATGATACCTTTTCACCAGTTGCAAAAATAAAGTCTATTAGGGTGATGCTCGCAATAGCTGCGTTTTATGACTATGAAATATGGTAGATAGACGTTAAAACTACTTTCCTTAATGGGAAGTTGGCTGAGGATGTTTACATGAATCAGCCAGAGGGTTTCGTCGATGCGAAGCACCCCAATAGAGTGTGCAAGCTTGAGAAATCCATTTATGGATTGAAGCAGGCGTCTCGCAGATGGAATCTTTGTTTCGAAGAGAAGGTCAAAGAGTTTGGTTTTCTGCGAAGCGAAGATGAGTCATGTGTATATGTAAAATCCAATGGGAGTATATTGATCTTCCTTGTATTGTATGTCGATGACATACTACTCATAGGAAACAACATTCCAACCTTGCAGGAGGTCAAGTACTGGCTTGGGAAGTGCTTCGCTATGAAGGACCTCGGAGAAGCTGTGTATATTCTGGGAATAAGGATAGTAAGAAACAGGAGTAAGAGACTGATAGGACTCAGTCAGGATACATACTTGGATAAGGTACTAAAACATTTTAGTACGAAAAATTCCAAGAAATGGGAGTTACCAATCCAAAGCAATACCAAACTGAGTAAGACTCAGATCCCGAGTACAGAGACAGAGATAGCTGAGATGAGCCGAGTACCTTACGCTTCCGTAGTTGGCTCAATATGTACGCTATGAATTGTACTCCTCCTGATGTAGCCTTTGCTTTAAGCATGGTCACCAGATATCAGGGAAACCCTGGTAGAGCTCATTGGACTGCAGTTAAGAATATTCCCAAGTACCTTCGGAGGACCAAGGAATGGTTTCTAGTCCTCGGTGGGAGTGATGACTTAAGGGTATGAGGGTACAGTGATGCTAGTTTTCAGACGGATCGGGATAATTACCGATCACAGTCCGGATGGGTCTTTACCCTTAACGGCGGAGCAGTGACTTGGAAAAGTTCAAAGCAAGAGATGGTAGCTGATTCAACGTGTGAATCATAATACATTGCGGCAAGTGAAGCATGAAAGGAGGCAATATGGTTGAATAACTTCATTGGAGACCTTGGAGCTGTTTCATCCATAAAGGAGCCTATGGAGATTTTCTGTGATAATGAAGGTGCAGTTGCCTTGACCAAGGAACCAAGGGATCATGGCAGATCCAGACATATCAACAGAAAATATCACTTCATTAGACATTAGGTAGAAGAAGAACTCCTCGTGATGAAGAGGGTATCGTCAGAAGATAATCCAACATATCCCCTTACAAAGGGACTGAGTAGGGTTAAGCACTTGCGGCATGCGAGGAGCATAGGGCTGAAGGATGATATAGGTTTAGATTAGATAAATAGGAAACGTGTAATAGATAATTTGTACCTGACATTTGATGAATAAATAAAAGTGTATTATTTATGAGTAAAGATACTATCTTGTGTTGATTATTTATCTATTGTTTTAATTTTGCATCTTTTGACTTCCTGAATAATAAGATTATTCAAATAGTCCACAGTCGCTCATATGTTGGAAGTAGATTTGAAAGAAGACTGTTATGAATTTGGTTGTAGATTGTCTAAAAGGTTTTAGGCATGGAAAAGGTTTGTTACAAAGTTCATGAGTGGTTATGAATTGTGATTTGAGCATTGGAATAAACCCATGCTTGCTGGTATCACTTCATGGAATTTTTCACGAGTGATCGCAAGATGATAATATCATATAATCTTTAAACCTAAAGATATGGTTATTATTTGTTGGTTGGTTGTGCATTGATAACGCATAAACGCATCAGTAACTTGATGTTATAAAACGTATTGTTGTGTATGATTTAGCCAGTGAATAATAAGAGCATATGAGTCGAAATTTATCTATTCCTTTTATTCCAAGAGGATAAAAGCGATATTTGGCCACTTGATGATTTGGTTTGACTTATGCGCTGAGCTCGGTTAGGAAAAAGTTGATGTGTTCAACTAAGTTCTATGTCAAACAAATCGGAGATCGAGGAACAATGTGCTGAACAATAAGAGTGACCATGTGTCCATGTGATTATCAACATGATATCTAGAACTGAGGATTATACGATCCCTTATCTAAAGGACAAAATTTTGATCAGAGTTGATAACAACGTATAAGAGCTACGATTGCTAACCGAAACCTGAAGTCATATGTGAGATATAGTTATTAGACTTATCGAAGTGGGAGACCGTTGTATGAGTGTCTAAGCCTGAAACTATATTTGGTATGAACTTGACCCGGTTGTGCATGGTCCTTTTGGGTTGCCTTCACCAAAGCAACTTGACACGGTAATTTATGGAGAGAAAGGATATTATGATTTATTAATATATTATATGATTAATATATTAAAAGGGAAATCGTATTATTTAATTAATATTAGTCATAAATTAATTAGGAATTAATTTTATGACTAAAATAGATTAATTAAATATAGGGGCTTGAACTGTCAAATGCGTGATAGTTGGTTTTTTGGGTTGGAAAACCTAATGGATTAAAGGGTGAACGAAATTATGATGAAAGTCCATCATAATTTCGTCCATAGGCCTTATTCCAGAAGGTTCTATGGGCTGCTTGGTGATTAAGCTGTCCATTAGGGTTTTGACTGAAACCCTAGCAGCCTAGAGTATAAATAGAGACCCATACATGCAATTTTCGGCCACTTGATTCCAAGGAAACCCTAGGGCCAATTTTTAGCATCTCTCCCCTCTCTCATAATTGACTTCTTGATTGTGTGGTGTTTGTAAGTCATTAGAGGAGTTATACTTGTGACTTTAAGCTCCAAGAAGAAAAAGATCCAATATTGTTCAAGAGGTAAACATCTAGATCTGGTATATCTTGATATGTTCGAAATATGTATGCTAGATTAGGGTTTGTAAGTCTTGGATACAATGCATGTACAATAGAGAAACCTAGATCCAAGCATTAGGGTTTGCATGGGCACATAATAAAGTTCTTGTGTGTAAATCCCATCAATTCTAGGGTTTCTAGAATATCTCATGTGGATAAATATGAAGTTGGATAATTATCGAATTTAAAATATTGTTATTATATTTGGATTAGGGTTATCCAGAGCATCCTTGTTGCACTATAAAAGGGACCTCACCCCTAAGGATTTCGTCCCACTCATTCCTTTAAAGAAATAGCCAAAATTTTGAGCCCCCTCTCCCATCTCCTCTCTCAATTCTTATTTTTGTAACATCCCAAGATTTTGCAGGTATTTTCGAATCTTTCCCTCATTATTATCATTGTCATTTTTAGTCCTTGGGGTTGGGAGGATATAGCCATGAGATGCCCTAATGGCTAATAACACAATTTTGGATTAGGAGTACGCTACGTGTACATAAGGGTATGCTGAGAGTACTAGGCGTGCCCTAGTACGCTAGGCGTACTCACGTCAGGAGACAACCCTAATATTTAGGGTTTGGTGTTATATAAGTGTCCTTATGAGCTCATAACCCTCTATCATTTTAGCCTCCATAGCTTTGAGTCGTTTTCCCCAAACCCTAACCTTTCTCTTGAGTGTATGAGCTAAAAGTGTGTGTTTTGAGTAGAAGAAGAAGAAGGAATTGCATGAAGGTGTTGGAGAAGTGAAGCAAACTTGAAGATCTGAGATTATCTTGTCCTCTAGAAGCTCCAAGAGGTTAAAAGATTCTGCCTTTATGCTTGTATGATGTAGATATTGCCTTAATAGCTTTATGACACCATTCTTGTCCCAAAAAGTCCCAATATTGTGCATGTTATGATTTGGACGTGTTAAGCTGCCCTTTCAGACCCTAGGAAGGGTTCTAAATGATAAAAGTAAAGTCCCGATGGCTAAATGTGTCCTATGCAAGTAGTAGAAAGGTCTTAATGGATTAAGACCATGTATTAAGGGCTTTTTGGACGTCCAAAGTATTAAAGTTTGAGACTTTATGGTTCTGAGGTACATTTAGTCAATGGATCTAGAATATGGGCTTAAGTATTTAAGCCATTAAGCACCTATCATGATTTTGGACTTAACGAGCGTACGCCCTATGTAAGCCTTTGTACGCCCTGCGTACAAAGTCAACCACCCCGATGGTGGTGAATCAAGACTGTCATGAATTGAATTTTATATTGTCTAAAGAGTTTTAGACATGGTAATTGTGTTGCTGCAATATTCATGAGTACTTTGAAATGGAGATTTGAGTATTTAATTAACCCACACCTAGAGAATTACTTCATGGAATTTAACACGAGTAATTCTTAGATGATAGTATCTTACAATCTTTAAACTGAGATATATGAGTTGTAGTTTGCAAATTGGTTGTGCATTGATGATATGTAAACGCATCGGTAACTTGAAGTTATAAAACGTATTGTTGTGCATGATTTAATGAGTAAATGGTGCAACGATATAAGTCAAAGTTTATATGTTCATTTTGCCTTATCGAGAAAAGTGATATTTTTGGCCCCCCGGTGATTTAGTGTTGACTTATAGTGTCGGGCCCGGCCATGACTAAAGTGATGTGTTCAATTAGTTCTTTGTCATTACAAATCAGAAATCGGGAAACAAAGTCTTGGACAATGAGATTGATTTTGTTCCATGTTTTATGTCCAAATGATATCTTGCATAACGAAGGATTATATGATTACTATTCTTAAGACACGTAACTGGCTGGGCCATAGTTCGACAACAACTTTTGAGATCTACAATTTGCTGATCAGTTTAGTTTGTTACATATTGCTACTGCTATTCTATAGTATGTAAAGAAAATCTAAATATGTTGCTATTATGCTATGATCGGTAAAAAAACATGAGTGTTACTGTGCCACTATTATAGGTGAAAGATAAAGCACATTGCATATACTAAAAGATAAAAAAAGGACATTGTATTTTTCTGCAATAAACTATTCAAGATAAAAAAATGAAAGAAACAACATTATAGAACCATGTATGAGAGTTCATATCATACCAATTTGTTGGTTAGAATTGGCTCCAACTTCATTAGAGTGCAAAAGATGTTCAACGACACCATCTTCTTTTCGTCTCCATGCCTTTGCTTTTTTTTTTCTTGCAGCTTTTTTCATCTTCTTTGGAGAATTTGCACATTCTAGATTATCTGCTAAGACTTAAAGACATATTATATTATGTAATGTAGCCATACAAATGAAACAATGCCTTATTGGGAGAAAAAGAAACAATACCTTATTAAATTAGTCAAAGCTTGCGAGTGCATACCATTTTGTTGGTTGGCATATCTTCACTTACATTATCATGTGGAACGCCTTCATGATCACCTCCCTCACTATTTTCTTTATTTATTTTCCTTTTCTTCAATTTGTTCTTTTTGTCACTCATTACAACAATGTTTTTACCCTCATTAACATGACTAGTGGAAATAACCAATTCCGACGGTTCTTTGTCTTTTTTTTTTCTTTTCCTTGAAACTTTTTTCATTTTCTTATCAGAATTTTGCACCTTCGTGAATGAAGGTGTGTTACTTCGTCTTTTGTTCCTCCTCTTAACACAAACTCCATGTTCCTTCACCCTGCACACGCCATCATATGAAAAATGAAAAACATAAAATTGATTAAATCAAGTAATTATAAATTTTAACATGTCATCAACCATCATAATTGATTGAAAATCTAGCAGAAGGAATTTTGTTAGAGCTCTATCGAAGTCTCTTTTCAAGAGAAAAATAATTCAAAACAATGTTAACAAATGGTATGATGCAACTTGCAACCTTGCTAGGTTCAATGAACTCAAAATCCCAACAGCCACTGGAAGCGTTTCTGTAAAAATAAAATGATATCAGTAAACTCTATAAACTATAATTCATTTGAAATAAGAAATATATCAAAATCAATAAACCTGGGCATCGATCAAATTGTAGGAAATCAAACGGAGGCAAAATGAGAGATGAAAGCAGGTGATCGACTATGTGATTTGAATCGATTAGACAAAAGTAAAGCTCTAAAACTGAAAACCCAATTGAGTTTGTTACGTGGACTAAGAGTCGATTGTTTGTTATAACTTAAAATCGATTAAACAAAACTTGCAATAGAAATAACAACATTGATGCTAGTCGTTACAGGCTTCATCACACATTAGAGTTCATCTTATTCAAGTGCCTTAAGTCTCCATTAATCTTCTTCATTGACGATATTTTAGGGCTTTGCCCCAAACTTTGAAAGAAAAAGGTGGAGAAGATGGAATCAAATTTCAAATATGTTACCTGTAAGATGAGTGACCGTATTTTAATTTATATGTATGATGAGAAGATGAAATCAAATTTGAAACATTCTTCTTCATTATCTGTCGCTAGTTTTTTGCAAATATGTTACTTGTAAAATCTTTGAATTGAATCGATCAATAGAGAGTTCCTCGATAGAGAAGGCATGTTGGTGTCATGTTGCAATGGGAAGACGAATTAGGGTTAAGGTTTTTGTGATTTTAGGTTTCGAATGTAATTTAAGTTTGGAAACTTTGAATATCATTTAGGAGACACATAATTGTTGTTAAAGAAACGATGTTCTTTTTATTTCGTCAAGATGATGTTATCAAATTGATCTAAGGGTGAAAAATTATTAAAGAAACAATCAATGAGCCTGATTGTTGAAGTTAATGTAATACTGTTTATCTTTTAATATATATAAAAATAATATAATATTTTTTCTAAGTATCCGAGGATAATAAATTGGGGAATAAGACTAATTAAGGTAATTGACTTTTCAGTTTGTTCACATGTAGGTAACTATCTTTTTTTGTACACATCTAGGTAACAAACTTTTTGAAACTGTTCACATATGACCATTATGACCTACTGTAGCAGGTTACCTCCAGCTACAGTAGGTCATAATGGTTACATGTGAACACTTTCAACAAGTTCGTTACCTAGATGTGTACAAAAGAAAAATAGTTACCCAAATATGAACAAAACCAAAAGTAAGAGTAAATTACACGAATGGTCCCTGCGGGTTGGGGGAATATATGCGTTTGGTCCCTAACTTATTTTTTTAATTCGGATGGTCCCTACTGTTTTGTTTTGTTGCGTTTGGTCCATGTATTACCTAAAAAGACTAGTGTGTCCTTACTAATTTATTTTTTTTAATTAATTTTCTTATTTATGTATTTTTTTATATGTTTAAAAAAACTAATAGACCTCACATATCTGTATCTTCTCACCATCATATCTTTCATCATCCTAAACTTTTATTTCTTTTCCATATTTAATAACAACGAAGTCTTCACCATCTATTCTTTTTCGGTCCTTCAACTTCAGCGAACCAACACCACAACCCAATAAAGTGAAGAGACCGTGGGTTATGGTCTTTGTTCGTCAGAGTTGAAGGACAAAAAAAAAGGATGGTGAAGACTTTCATGTCACTAAAGATTGAAAGAAAATAGAGGTTGAAGAGGATGTGAGATGAGATGGTGACCGGTGGGACCCAAATTAAATTTCTCAAATATGGTTTCAGATTTACGGTGAGGAGATACAGATATGTGAGATCTATTAATTTTTTTAAACATATAAAAAAGCACAAATAAGAAAATTAATTAAAAAAATAAATTAATAAGGGCATAATAGTCTTTTTAGGTAAGATAGGGACTAAGCGCGCAACAAAAATAAATAGTAAAGACCATCCGAGTTAAAAAGAATAAGTTAGGGATCAAATGCACAAATTCTCCTGTACCATAGGGACAATTCATGTAATTTACTCTTACTTTTGGTTTTGTTCATATTTAGGTAATTATTTTTTTTGTACACATCTAGGTAACGAACTTGATGAAACTGTTCACGTATAACCATTATGACCTACTGTAGCTGGATGTAACCTACTACAGCAGGTCATAATGATCATATGTGAACAGTTCCAAAAAATTTATTACCTAGATGTATACAAAAATAAAATAACTACCTATATGTGAAAAACCCAAAAAGTTAATTACCTTAACAAATCTTATTCCTAATAAATAGATAGTGTTGGGTAGGGTTTCCGTTTCTAATTGCAGAAAAGAGAACGGGAATATTCAATATTGGTTTGCGACTTATTCTATAACAAATCAATTACGTCCTCAAGTTACCCTTCTAAGCCATCGCCCGACCCGATCCACATATTCCAAGTCGGATAAATACATCATTATATATTCGGGTACGGGCCATTTCAACGCGGGTTACCACCAAGTCAACCCATATTCACTCTTACACCCCTTTTATTTACATTTCAGGTCTCTCTCTTTCTCTCTCCCCCATCTTCAAACCACCATAGAACTGATTGCTGTGATCTGTGTTTCCTGTTGAACTTTGAGGTTTTCTTCGATCGATTCACGCACTGATTTTTGTAGTAATTAGCTTCTTGAATCAAATATGTCGATGTCGGATTCGGATACTTCGTCTCAAGGAGGCAGCGAATATAAAAACTTCAGACAAATTACTCGTGATCGTGAGTTTCTTTCCCTATATGTACGATATATTCGCTTTTAATTGTGCATTTGTGTTTTTCAAGTTTAGTTGTGGTTGTGATCAAGTTGAATAAGTCGTGCAAAAGCTGCAGTGTATGCTTTTTGTTTGAATTGATCATATAGGTAACTTACGAAGTTGTGGTTTGAGTTTTCTTTCAATTCATGAATGGTAAAAAAATCTGTAGGGATGTAGGTTCACATAGAGGAAAACGTTCATGCTTATAATTCCTCCACAATGTTTCCTGTCGAGACTTGAAAATTAAGGAAATCGTTTGTAAATCTGATGTGTTTTACAATTAATTGAATTCACAATATCACTAGACTTATAGATGCCGAGTTCAGATGGTTATAATGGGAATTGGAAAAAGTACTGCTTGTGTGAGTTTTTACAGAACACCATTATATGAAATTATGGTTCATCGTTTATTTCCCTCTTTCGTTTCATTTAATCAGTCAGAAACTCTTTTAGATTTTAACCAGATGAGGCTTGAAAACCTGACAATCCCATTTTGGGGTATTAGTGGTGCCAACTGACATCAAGAATCAAGATTGTGGTGTTACCCTTATTTGCACTTCTAACTCTACATAACAATTCTGGTAATTTTACTAGGCTAACAAAATTGTTACAACCTTGTGCCTTTGCAAATGGACACTAACTTAATGGGCTAATACTAATAGCATGTGTGTATCTTAAGTTCAGTAGTCTTCATCAGGTTAACAAAGTCTACTACTGCATCTCTAGTATATTATCTTTGTTTTGATTGGTGCATGAGGCTTAGTAACATAGTAATTGTTGGTTTATTGTGGTGATATAAGATGCTTTTAAGGCCACAAATTCACATCAGGAGAGTGCCAATTCACAAATTCATTCCACCACTATATATAAGGGTATTTTACTAAAGCATCAAATCAAAACAAAACAAAGGAGATTATTTAGAATTTCAACACTTGAATCAATTTTTAAATCAAGTTAATATATTCTAATAAGTAATAGAATTTATATTTCACTGGAGTGGAGATATCAACTTCTGAGTGACAATATTGGAAGAAGATGATATTTATTGCATGCATTTTTACAAAGCACCTTTTAAGCAACAATTGGTTAGGATAATTATGAGAAGGAATGCAACAAGAGGATATAAGTGTAGTTGAGTTTTTGGAAGCATAATGAATAAGTTACAGAAGAGAACCGTAATAAGCTGTATGGAAAGGTAAAGTTCAGTTCCCTCAATTTTTGTTTAATTAACAAAATAGAAAAGTTGTCTTAATTAGGTAGAAGGAAGCTTGTTTTAATGATCCTAATATCTGAAACAATTGGTTATGTATTTCCTTTGATCTTGTTTTATAATTTGTCTAATCAAACAGCAAGTTTTAGTGAAGTTGAATCGAACAAGGATTGAAACCTGACCTCCTCATTTTAACATATTTATGGTAGCAACCGAGACTTTAGCTTTTAGATGCTTAGAAGTTCATGTTATGAAAGTTACTGATTTGTAAATCTGTTTTGAAGACAAACATTTGATTCAATCATTATTATGTGCAGGATTATTGTATGAAATGCTGAGAACAGCAAGAAGCCCAGATTCAAAATCAAATTGGAAGGTATTATTTACAAGCTTGTAGTCACATGATTGACAATGGTCTGAAAATTTATGGGTTATTGATAGCTATTGGTCTCTGGCACTTGTTTGGTTAGGTACTGATCATGGATAAAGTGACTGTTAAAATAATGTCATGCTCATGCAAGATGGCAGACATCACAGATGAAGGAGTTTCATGTAAGACGTAAAAGGCCTGCCTCAGAAAGTTTGAATTCTTCATTCTTGATCTTCACTATATTTTGTCTATCTTAAAAACAAGAAATGATGTTGATTATCATCACATCAATCACGTGACACTGTTTAAATCTTCCTTCTTTCTGCAGTGGTGGAAGACATAAACAAGAGAAGACAACCACTACCCACTATGGATGCAGTGTACTACATCCAGCCAACAAAAGAGAAGTATATCAAAATCCTTTTCTTTTCTTACTCTTATACAACAAATATATGATTTTAACTCTTACATTTACAATGCCTAACTTGCTTATCTTAAAATGCAGTGTCGTTATGCTCCTATCTGACATGTCTGGAAAAACACCTCTTTATAGAGAGTATGTGAAAAGATCATATTCCCTCTTTTTCATCTCATAAAAAACACAGTATTCAGATTTTCTTATGGTTCCTTAATATTTGCTTCCTTTTCCTTCCAGTGCCTACGTGTTCTTCAGTTCATCAGTTCCAAAGGAATTGGTTAACTACATAAAAAAAGAGCAAAGTATAAAATCTCGTTTACGTGCTATGAAAGAGGTTTAAGCTCATCTTGGATCTTTTTTCTTTTTGTAATATAATTAGATTTTGTACTTGTATTTACTTTCGAGACGGATTTGCAGATGAACTTGGAGTACTTTGCCATTGATAGCCAGGTACATGTTAAACTAAATTGCTTTTTAGTCAATTAAAGTAATATTTTATTTTCTTTGAAATATATATATATATATATATATATATATATATATATATATATATATGCTATCTTTTTTGGTGTTGACCAGTCAATTTCTATTACTCTACAGTGTTTTATCACTGATAACACAATGGTTTTGGAAGAGCTTTATGGGAATGAGGTAATGACCCGAAAAGGAGATGAATGTTTGAATGTGATGGCCAACCGAATTGCAACTGTATTTGCTTCATTATTGGTATGCAATTTTGCTTCTTTTATTTTTTTTAATAAAAAAATATATATATATATTAGTTTTTTTTTTATCAAGCTATATAAACTCTTTTCAGGAGTTCCCATTTGTACGTTATCGTGCTGCCAAATCCCTTGACCCTACGACAATGACAACAATTCGTGATTTGATACCTACAAAGCTTGCTGCAGCTGTTTGGAATTGTCTTATCAAGTATAAAGCTCTCAAAAACTTCAATTTTCCTCAAACAGAAACCTGCGAGCTGCTCATTCTAGATAGATCAATCGATCAGGTTCATACTTTCTACATTCTTATATTCTTATTGCAATCTCTTGTTTTTAATTTTTCTTATTTATTTATTTTTTTCTAGATTGCTCCTGTTATTCACGAATGGACATATGATGCCATGTGCCATGATTTACTTAACATGGATGGGAATAAATATGTTCATGAGGTTAGTCTCTGTTTCTAGGCATGGATTTTTTGTTTTTACATTTATTTTGCTATTATAAATCAAGTAAGTATACTACTTAGGTTGCAAGCAAAACAGGTGGCCTTCCAGAAAAGAAAGAGGTCCTTCTAGAAGATCATGATCCTGTATGGCTAGAGCTCCGCCATTCACATATAGCAGATGTATGACTCATGGGCTTCTTTCTTTTAGTTCTTACCAGATGCATTCGGATTTATATATATATTTTTTATTTTTGATAAATCATGCATTGTCAGGCTAGTGTACGGTTGCATGACAAGATGACAAGCTTTGTGTCCAAGAATAAAGCTGCACAGATGCATGGCTCAAGGTCTGTTTACATATGATTTATTGGTGTAAATTAAAAAAAAAACTTAATACCTGATTTGAAATATTTTGTTTTTGTGCGTAGAGGTGGTGGTGAGCTATCTACTCGAGACTTGCAAAAGATGGTTCAAGCATTGCCACAATATAGTGAACAGATCGACAAACTATCCCTCCATGTTGATGTAAGTTGGCATAAAAGAAAAAAAAAGGAAGATCTGTAATGATGATGTTGTAACTGTGTATGGATTTGATTGATGCAGATTGCTGATAAGATTAACAAAATAATTAGGGATTTGGGGCTTAAAGAAGTGGGACAACTAGAACAGGACCTTGTATTTGGAGATGCAGGAACTAAAGAGGTCATCAACTTCCTGAGAACACATCCAGTGAGTAAGCTAAAACCTTATCTATCTACAAAAATTCATTTCTGTATCCACAAAATTTTATCCCTCTTCATGCAGGATGCTGCTCGTGAAAATAAACTGCGGTTATTAATGATATATGCAGCAACTCACCCAGAGAAGTTTGAGAGTGACAAACTTGCAAAGTTAATGGAGGCAAGCCTTTAAAATTCATGAAATATGGATATTTAGTTACCGTTTTGGCATCTGTTTGAACTTATAATTTCTTTTTTCCTATATGTTTTCCAGTTAGCAAGACTTCCCCAAGATGATATGAGTGCTGTATACAACATGAGATTTCTCGAGGGATCATCAGATTCCAAAAAGAACTCACTCGCTGCCTTTTCTTTAAAATTTGATGTTCACAAGGTATAATTAATTACGTCTGAAGTGTTACAACTTTTATTGTAACTTATATTTCTAAAATGTCATCTTTTTTTTTTTCAGAAGAAACATGGGTTAAGAAAAGACCGTACGGATGAAGAAGCAGCTTGGCAGTTATCACGGTTTTATCCTATGATCGAGGTATGGTTATGATAGTAAGTAGTGTTTTTCATGAAGGAAGTACATGAATTGATGATTATCATGTTTTTCAGGAGCTTATTGAAAAACTTAGCAAAAATGAACTACCAAAAAGTGATTACCCGTGTATGAATGATCCAAGTCCCACTTTTCATGGGAGGACACAGTCTGAGTCAGCAAAAGCGGTTGAACCTCATGCTGCTGCTCATTCAATGAGATCCAGACGAACAGCAACATGGGCCAGACCTCGAGATTCTGAAGATGGCTATTCAAGGTACTCTTGTCATTTTTTATTATTAAAATACATTTTATTTATTTGTTTTTACCTTTGTTGCAGTGATTCCATTTTGAGGCATGCATCTAGTGACTTCAAGAAGATGGGGAGACGTATTTTTGTGTTTATCGTTGGTGGAGCAACTAGATCAGAGGTAAACAGTTTGTAATCAGTTGTTTTTACTTTTATGATGATATAACACACAGATTCTTACATCTATCTGATGATTACTCTCTCAGCTGCGGGTTTGCCACAAGTTGACTACTAAATTGAAGAGAGAAGTCGTTCTAGGCTCATCTAGTCTGGATGATCCTCCACAATTTATCACGGTCAGTAACCTCTCTCTTTTTCTTCAAGGCAAACTTTCAATCTGAAATTTGAGATCCAGTAAAACACTCCACACTCTGTTTAGGGATTCCATAGCCCATACATGGACTAAGTACTTGTTATGTCTAAGTACATGAATTAGTAAACAATCTGAAATATCAGTCATGCCTGCCCCTAATACAGATTCTGCTGCTTGGTATTCCATTTCCATGATCCATGTTTTCTTTTTTCCTTTTCATTCGCAACACTCCATTTTCTCCGCTCTATACTTAATGATAAACAATGAAGAGTATGAAAAAGGAGAAATCGGATTATTAGGGAGTGGGAAATAAATCAATTGCAGAGGATTTTCAAAGTTGGGTTGAACCCTGAAGGAAGGTTTTGAGGGGATACACAAGAGGAAAACGTATGATTGCCAAAGTTGAAGAAAAGGTAAAAACAAGAAATGAAGGTAAAAGTTTATGATTGCAAACAAGTCTAATTAGCTGGTTGTTTTTGTCTTTTTGACAATTTAGAGCATGATACTACTTGGGTTTTTAGTTTGTTGCATGAATCATGTAATCCCACATGGATACAAGAGTGAAAGAGTTTATGTGGGGGAGTTATAATAAATCATCCCACATGGAGAAGTTTTACCACTAAGTTGGGCTACCAATAAGTTCCATCATTGTTATGAATCAAAAAATGACTGGGCTAGTCTGTAGCAACTCAACCCATATGGATAAAATCAAAGCAAGCAGGGGAGTTTATAACATATGATTATGAATTGTGGGTTACGAATAGCTTTCATCATATTTGAAGTATCCAAGTTCCATATGCTATGCATAGGGTAAAGGGAGGTAAGATGTAGACACCCAAGCCTCTGCCAAAGGTCAAGGCCTGTATTGATAATCATGACCTCTACATATATAACATATGAAGCATCAACATGGAATAGAGAATAAACTTGGGGGCTTTCTGAATAAAGAAACAGGTTAGATACAAGCAATACAACTGAAAGTAAAGATTCAAGCCTCCTATCCTTGGTATTTGGTAAAGGCCAACTTCTTCAAATCTAACCTTCCTATTTCATTCTCTCGATATCATTGATCTTCAACATCTCTACCCTCCCTCCTAACCGCAATTGTTAGTTGCCTCCTTTCAATATGACCAAACCACCATGATCTTTTTTTTAAAAAAAAAAAAAAAACATTCTCTGTGCAATATTATATTGGTGCTAATGTTATTGAGTTTTTATTTTTTATTTTTTATATATATATGCCATAGAGTATTAGTGATGTAAATGACAAAATAGGCAAATATAAGATACAAAGAACACACGATCGGGGAAATGTGCTATGTCTACATGGGAACCAGAGAGATTTCTATTGATTTTGGAATATTTCAACTACAAGTAGCATCGAGATAAATATAACGTAGGGAGAAAATGGGCCTAATTTAACAAACAAGCCAAGCCAACGGGAATCTCAGTTGTCATTACTCATTAGAATGCTGTAGACTAGAGGCCTCTGATGGATCCCCTTGGTGAAATTCGGAATCTGCCTTCTGTAATTCCCTTGTGAATATATATGGGTTGAAGACGCAATTTGTGGAAGCCTTTGAACTCTTACAGGTTAAGTCGTAATATTATATTGCAAAGTCTTAGTAACGGCAATAAGGTCAAAAGCAGATCAGATTCCTCCTGAAGTTGTTAGAGGTAGTTTGTTTTATGTTGTTCCATCACTGACTTGTTATGCTACTTGGCTTGGCCTGGCCTGTCCATCCTAACGACAGACATCCAAATCTGTGTATTTGTCAAATGAACAATCTCTCTCTCTCTCTCTCTCTCTCTCTCTCTATATATATATATATATATATATATATATATATATATATATATATATATATATATATATATATATATATATATATATATATTAGAAACATGAGATGAGATATATAAGTAATTTAAAAGGTTGGTTTTGTTGTGATATGTGGTTGGTTAATACTTAATTTAATATGAATTTGCAGAAACTGAAGTTGCTGACTGCAAATGACGACCTCTCTTTGGATGATCTTGAAATTTAGGCCTAGGGATATGCTTTTCTTCACTCACTCTTCCATTATTTCAAAAGAAAAGTAGTACTACTGTACAGTACTACCCACCAACACCTTGTATGTGTCTGTGTCTGTGTCTGTGTCTGTGTGTGTGTGTATGTCAACTTTTGATGTTTCTCTTAACTAAAATTGCTCATGCTCATGGCGTGTTTTTATACAGTTTAAAAGATGATGCTTTCAGTCAGGTAAGTCAACTGGTATATATATAATATATCCTTTACTTTTTACTGCTGTCTTCCCAAATTATGGGAGTGAATGGTATTGGATTGATTTACGCAAAAATGAATGGATTGATTCTCTTAGAATGTGAAAACGCAAATATTTGGACCAATTCAATGCTTTGTTCATCAGTTCAACACATTTACTGGCTTCAACTTTTAATCTTGTTTGTAAAACATGCTTAACATGCATTAATATATGGATGACCACAAACTTTTATGTACTTGGAACTTTTTTTTTTCACTGTATTCTGAAGAAGTGGCAAAAAAGACCACCTAGTATCTCTGTATTTGCCTTGCCCGAGTTTACACGATACCTGGTATTGCTTTTTAGCTTCATTGGTTGAAATTAATTTAGGATTTTCGTTATAATAAGTAACCACATCTAAAATTAATATATCACATTAACATTATCCGTTCCTTTTTCCTGTAAGAATCGGATAGGCTCCTCTCATTTCATTGTGGCTTCCAACTTATGAGTTATGACCTATGATGATGTAATTTTACTTTACAAACTACAAACTAACTTTTCTTTTCTATACTTTCCAACCTTTTACCCTATGCCTTTTTATTTATTTATATGGATTGTTGTAGCCCAAAACATCTTGCACTTGTTAGTTGTTACCCATCCAATGTCCATCTCATCACTCATCATAGCTATCAGCCTATTGCATGAGATGTGAATCATGGACATTATTGGATTTGTCCACGTATCATAGCCATTAGTCTATTGCATGAGATGTGAATCATGGACATAATTGGATTTGTCCACGTATCTATCTGACTCTAAGGCTGCTATTAGTGGTTGGTTCAAGATAAGTATTTTCTTCAACCACATCATTTGCTTAAACTTCAATCATACCTTTTTTTTTTTTTTTTTTTCACTATTTTAACTTTAATGGTGCTTCCATTTTATATATTTAACTCATTAAACTTAAATGTGACAACCTAATATACTTAGGTAATGATTGGTATGTAGTGTTAGTAACCGAAGAAGGAATGAAGTGAAACAACATATTATAACATTATAACATAACGAGAAAAATAAGTCATTCGTTTGGAGCATTTTTTATGAAATGTTATTCTTCCACCTGAACTAATTTTGATTCCCTATGGGAGTATTATTATTATTATTATTATTATTATTATTATTATTATTATTTCAAAATTCCGTATAGGAGTCTTATTTTATTTATTTATTTTTATAATTTAAAAGAACTAAATGATATATATTATAATTATAATTTATTTATATTCAAGTAATTTTCAATAATTGTTACAGTTTTTAAAAAATTTAAAACTTCAATTAACTTAAACAAAAAAAACAACTAAAATATTTATTATTATAACTTGTATTCAATAATTCATGATATCTAACTTTTTAAATTTTTGTAATTTTTTTTTTTGTGATATATAATTCGTTTAACTATTTGAAATATGTGTAATATGTTTAACATACATTAATAGATATAAAATATGTCTAAATGCATTTTATTTGATTACATACCTTTATTTAGTTAAAGTTTACTTTTCATATAATAATATTTTCACTTATTCAACAATTTAGTTTTATTAAATATCTTATTTACACATAACAAACATGTTTGGATGATTAATTCATTTCGTTGATCCAATCAAACACAAAAATGAAATGTAATAATCTGTTTGGTTATCTCAATCATTCTATTATGTTGTTTATTTCGTTCCCTCCTGATTTCATTCCATCATCTCATATCTTTAGTTCATTAATGTGAATATAAAAAATTAAATGAAAATGTCAAAACAAACAAACTAAACAATGTCTCCAATAATTGAAATGTCAAATAAACTAGAAACCATTAAAATACTTTTTTTTAATCAAAGAACAAAGTAACACAAGAAGACGGGATAAGGAAGAAGGATGTTACAATCCAGACAACCTTAGTAATAAAATTAGTAGTTTCCAAGTATTTGGTTTCAGTAAGCCAGTACGGAGTGACAAGAAGAAGCAATCGACAATGGTGAGGTAGAGGTGATATGGAACTTGACAATGAGGGGAACACCGATCCCTCACCTTGGCATGCCGAAGTTTTCTGAGGAACTCGGCAGAAAATCACCAAGTTTTTCTCCTCTTGGCAAGCTTTGACCGATGTGAATTGGGGTTTGGGAGGAGGAGGTGCTAAGCAATGCCAACACCACTTCTTGTAGCCTAATCGGAAGGTTACACCATGATACCTTTTAGATAACCAAGAGACAAGGTTACCACCAAAAATTGCACAATCACCAGAGGTTGACCAATGGCTTAGGCTATCTTGAACCTCCTTTATGGAATTTGTCATCGACCGGTAGACTCCCATCGTGGGGGCATGTGTACGGATTAGAGATGCACAAACCCAGGATCCGATCCGATCCGGCCAACAATCCGATCTGGTCCAATCCGATCCGAATCCGGTCAAAATTTGATCTGAATCTGGTCGACAATCCGAATCCGATTTGAAACCGGTTTGATTCGGATTTTGTTAGCTTTTGCCAGATTTTTCGAAGGTTTAAGAACCGGTTTTTGTAGAATCCGGTTTGTGATATGGGGTCAATCCGATTTTGAGTTCGAAAAGCCAAACTAGTTTGAATCCGATCACCGGTTTAATCCGATTCGGTTTGGTCAAAACCGGTTTTGACCGAAACCGGATTTCGGATCGGATCGGTTTCATTTCGAGGATCCGGATTTTACGTGCATCTCTAGTACGGATTTCACGCAAAGGTATTTGGGATATAAAGAAAACATAAAATGAAGGTTGAGACAACAATCCTAAGAAAATGTATAGGAGCAAAGACTACGATAAAATGTGAGATCTCGGATACATTTACAATAAGAGGGCAATCGTGAAGACAATTAGATGTTGATAATGGAAGAAATAAGTTTTCTTCGGCCCTAGTAAACAATACAATTCAATTTTATGATATAGTATGAAATAAAATTATTCTCTCTCTCTCTCTCTATATATATATATATATATATATATATATATATATATATATATATATATATATATATATATATATATATATATATATATATATATATATATATATGCAAAACAAAAAAACCCTAAAAATCATAAAAAAATACTTAGAGATTATAAATCTTTTTTTGACTTTATATTCTTAATAATCGCAACTTTTTTTTTTTTTTTTTTTTTTTTTTTTTTTTTTTTTTTTTTTTTAAATTCGCTGAAAATAAAATTAAACAATTATTTATTTATTTATTTATTTTTAATTTTTAATTTTGGTTTTTCTTTTTCAATTTTTTTCAGCGATTTGCAATTTTATATAAAGTAAAAAAAAGATTTGTGATCTATAAATACTTTTTTTTTTATGTATTTTTATGATTTTTAGGGTTTTTTTGTTATATATATATATATATATATATATATATATATATATATATATATATATATATATATATATATATATATATGGGTAAAGTGAATATACCTAACAACCTTATATAAACTTAGCTACCTAACCACATCATACTACGTAATTTTGTATCATATTTGCATTGTAATCACCCAAAGTTCTTAAATTCAACCTCATAACTTGATTGTTTCCAAAATCTTTGGACTTTCACCATTATCTTCCTTCAAATGATGTCATTCTATCGGAGACCCCCTGGTGGGCTTCATATACTACCGTTACAAATCAAATGGTGTAGGAAGAATATAATGATGAATATCTGAAAATCTTGGAAGTAAATCAAGTTAAGGGTTGAAGTTTAAGAACCTTAGATGATTATAATGGAAATATAATGCAAAACAATGTAGTATTGTGGTTAGGTACCTAAGCTTATATAAGGTTGTTAGGTATATTCACTTTACCCATATATATATATATATATATATATATATATATATATATATATATATATATATATATATATAGGGTTAAATAAAAAAGAATATGTTCTTAATGTAAAAATATGTATGTTTACATCAAAATATGTATTTATTCAAAAAACCAAATATTTATTTATAAATATGTTTTATTTATATGTAGATACGTGTTTTATATGAATATTTATGCATATGTAATAACACATTTATATTATATGAGATTAGTGATAAAATATGTACAAAAGAAAAAAGATTAGTCATTAAATATGTTACGAGAACAAAATTAGTGATTAAATGGGTAAAAGAAATTAGTGACTAAATATGTACAAGGAAACCTACAATGATTATATAATTATATACTTTGAACAAAGTGAAAAAATTAATGGTAAGACATACAAAAAAAAAAATGGTAACTAAATATATAAAAAATACGAAGTCTGTTATCTTCATAAGTCGTTAACCTGTAAAGTATTGATTTGGCTAAATATTGTGTGGGATTTAAAAGGTTTGGTTGGAAGTTTATTGAAATTTTTTAGTCAATATATACAAGCTTATAAAAGTCAACATGAAGCCCACTCAAGGAAGAAGATATGTGGTGTAAGTGTGCATACATATACCTTGAAAATATTTTTCCTGTAGTGCCTTATACCTGTAATCTAAAAGGTTAGAAATTAATGCAAGGTTTTTCACATGACGTATTGACGTATTGTAACATGATATTTATTTAGGAGTTGAAGGATTCCAAATTTATAAGAAGAGGAAAAAATATTACCAAAAGAAAACCATTCCTAAAAGCATGAAAATAGACCATCAAAGGAGGAGACAATATTAGCTGGATGGCTTGGAATAGAATAGCAACAAAACCAAACCAAACCAAACCATAAGTAAGTAAAGAAAGAAACCCACTACAACTATAACTACAAAGCACCATGTCAAGTAGCATTATTTTGATTCCAAATACATCACATTTCCATCTTTTATTATTGGTGGTGGCCCATTCATCCCGTACAATTTTTTTTTGTGGACCAATTTTACGTAAAGATCGACTACTCAACCATTCTTGCTTTATTTCCTTTCTTTTTGTATTTGCCATTTTCAAATTTTCCAATTTCCAATTTCTTTTTTTCTTTCTTTCTAGTAAGTAGTAGTAGTAGTACTACACTACTACCAGTTCATGGGTGATTTCAATGGAGTTGGGGCCACTATCAAAATAGTACCAAATTTGTACCACCAACGTATTCTTGACTTTTTCAATATATGAAATTTCATCATTCATTGTAATCGTACCACACCAAAAGGTTTGGGCCAATTAAGGTTGAGTACATTGACCATACGACCATTCCATACATAACTTTTATCATATTTTCCATACCCTTTTTTCTCGAAACATCATTTCAATTCGTGGTTCATATCTTCTTCAATATTATGTGTACGATAGCATCAAAACAATTCATGTGTATCATGAGATTTATGTTGGTTGATGGAGTATAAACTTCGTAGGTCTATTTACAAAACATTGTTCTAAACTACATTTACTTCTTGTATAGAAGTGATGATTACAAAGTTTTCTCCTATAAAGATAGATGAGGTTTTGTAGTCTTTTAATTGAATATATAGGGGACAGTGAAATATGTTAAGATATAAAGACGATCACCCTAAAAGAAATCATCGGCTAATGCTACCAAACAACTTTGGAAATCTAGTTCTAAAGTCGCACCCTTAACCTTTATTATCAATATTACTCTACTTATATGTTCTTTTTCTATTATTAACGCTTGCCATCAAAGAGTTCCTTTATATTAGGTGTTGTATGATCATACACTAAACTATTTTTTTATGGGCTATATTAGGTATGGTATGTGCATAGAGTGATACAGACTTTCCGAAATATATATTTTCGACCCTATAAACATGGATTACCTAAAATTATTCATCTTCATATAACAAAAGAGACAATATTAGGTGCATAAAATACACTTTTTTGCATATACTCCTTTCAGGGACGGACGCAAGAATACATAGTGGGTGTTGTCGGGATGAAATAGGTGTTGCCGATACATGAAAAATAGGTAAAAAAAAAATTGAAAAATCAAAATTTTTTCCATTGCGGACAGAAAAAGTAGGGGTTGCTGGTGCCATACTAGGACTCCCCTAAAACCGCCCCTGACTCCTTTCATGTTTATTTCAAGTATTGCATGATATTTTGTAACATCTCATTTTCACAAACAAAAATTTCATTTTTAGTTAAGGTAAAACACCATTTTCATAAAAAAAAACCAAGTTAAGAAAACACAGTTGTTCCAAATACAACCATTGAAAATCAGAGTAATATAATAAATGTGGAATCTCCAATGTTGCCGATGAGTGTGTACAGTCATATCTTCGTCTTCCCATGATCACCAATGGTACCTGAAAAATATTTAGTCCACAACTTTAAGCCAAAACTTAGTGAACACCCCCCCCCCAAAAAAAAAAAAAAAAAAAAAATCACATACAACACAATATAATAATCAAGTATGGGTTATCAACAACCCTGAGACTATTAGTAGTCATAATATCACATACAACACAACTATATAAACAACTATGGTTTATCAGCAACCTTGGGACTATCAACAGTCATATAGGCTCACATCAGCCTTATAGGTTATTAGCAACCTTGTGGACTATCAGTGGTCATGAAGTTATCAACAACTTAATAAATATACATAACAACAATCAACAAATAAGACTCAATTAGTCTAGCATGCACACTACTATGACATATGTAATATAGTAAGAAGACTCACTGCCTCATACATGGCCTTAAACAACACAATATGCTATAACTGGCAAATCGCCAATGAATGTATAACTATATAATAAGAGGTAAGATAGACAGTCGAACATGTGATCTCACTCTAGAGCCACACACAAACAAGTAACATGGAAGAAAGACTAGATCACGAGTTCTCAGGGTATCCTACATGACTACATACAACCCCTAGAGCACTCAACTAGACGATTATTGACCTTCTGGTACTCTAACCAACATACCACTACTCATATATCCTATCATACAAGGATATACACTACAACACATAGAATAGTAAGGAAACTCACCTGAATCGAAGACCCAAGAAAACACAACAACGCCCATACTCCTTGCACCGATTACTCTCGGGAACCAACTAGCACCAAACAAAGATAGATCCTTAATCAATAACCCAAGTCCTTTAAGTTTGACCCAAATTTAAATTGGTCAAAAGTCAACGACCAATGGTCAACCGGGTCAATGCTCAGCACAACGTGGAGACTTCTTGGCCACGTCTTGGGCATGTCAGGACAAAACAGTCAACATTGTAACATCCCAAAATCGAGACCCAACATTTTTTGTTTTAATTATATTACTTCAGAAATAGTTCACGGAAAAACATCATTAAAATCATTTCAAACATCAAGTCACAGATCACAAGTCTCGGAAACCATAATATCAAATAGTAAAATATCAGGGTACAATCCCAGGGTTCTCAAAGCGGAAAAATCATGTGTGTGCGATGCGGTGCTACCCTTCCGGCTCCTTCCCCTTAGCTGAAGAGGTACCTGAAATGAAAACTAAAAACTGTAAGCACGAGGCTTAGTGAGTTCCCCTATCATACCACATACCATACAACATACATACTGTCGGGCAATTCTGGGGTGCCCGACCTGCCTGTGTCAAGCCATACTGGGGTGCTGACCTACCCATATCAAGCCATTCTGGGGTGATGACTTACCCGTGTTATACAATTCTGGGGTGCCTCCCTACCACCGATCTATCTCACCCGGTCACGGGGATTATTTCACCCCTACTACTATTACATAATAACATATCATAATCATGCTGTCAGACATATCTGAGGTGTCCGACCTACCCTTTTGGTCCTAACGACCGAATCGGGGGATTATTCCCCTCTTACTACCACTATCACATTGAACATATCATACTGGCACATAGAACACATCAAGTAATAGCAAACCAGACAATTATCACAAAGACAATCATCTCAACTATAATCAACTACTAGTGGATCGACCTTGGTGCCTTAGACCCACTTTTACTGGAAACTAACTCACCTCGTAAAACTGCATGTCGAATCTCGAGGAAGAAATGTCTAACAGCTACTCCGATGACTCCTGGCTATCGTAGTCACATTAGCACTGAATTAGAGTCTATAACATTATTCAGGGTAAAATAACCATTTTACCCCTTGGTCAAATTGGGACATACATGAGTCCCAATTCTAGCTTATTAGTCCCGACTCTCATATGTCCCATCAAAGATTTCCTAAGAGCCCACTAATTGCCTAATTTCTGAACTGGGCCTTATCCCCCTCTAAATGGGCCCAAAGGTTCCAAGTCCAAATATAATAATTCCAAAGCGTCCAATCTTGGCCCAACATGCCCAATGCTTTAGTCCCAAATTTCTAAGTCCAAAGTTATGCTTCTCAATGGGCTATAGAGCCAAAGCCCATGTCCAGATCCTTGAGGCCCAAAAGCCCATGGTTGCCACTCTGCACACGTACGTGCGACGTACATGGCAAGTATGCCCAACGTACTCCTGGCCGCAAACGAAGATTGACCATAAACGGTAACAGGCCGTAAACGGGAACTGCCCTAGTACGCGCAGCGTACCAGGGTGTACGTTTAGCGTACAACCCAGCTTCCTTGGGACTTTACTTCTGACTTAATCCATTAAGTCTTCACATCCAAAATGTAGATCCAGGTCCTTTAAGACCTCCTAAGCCATGAAATTACGAACTTTATGTGCTTGCATGTATGGTTGGGGTCAAAACATGATTTTGGTCTAAAACACAAGCTTTAAGACCATCTAACACTTGCATGGTTTTGGCTTAACCACCAAGATCCAATTTTTATAACCCTAGGTGCTTCTAAAAGTCCAAAAGGACAACTCTTATTCTCTGAAACTGTCAATACCTAAGCACTCTCAACAATGGGGTCTAAAGGAGACATAAAACCCTAAAATAAACTAATCTAAGCATACAATGGCAAAGAAAGGGACTTGATACCTCAAAAGAGTCAGAAATGGTGTTAATCCTCTGGATCTACAAGCTCTTGGTGGATCCTTGCTTCTTCTTCAAGCTCCTTTATTCTTTTCTCACTAAAACAACACGCAAACACTCTCAAATGGCTTTTATAACACAAAGGAACACAAGGTGAACTAGAGTTTTCGTGGTGGCTAGCTAAGAGTGAAGGGAGGCTGAACCAACAGAGGTTATGTTCATTATATAGGGAGCAAACTCTAAATATTAGGGTTTAGGGATCTGCACACGTATGCTGGGCGTACGTGCATGGCTTCTGCATTCCTCCTCATGAGTACGCTGAGCTTACATGGCAATGTATGCCTCGCATACGATGTTCCTAAGCCCACTCTTAAGGGACCAAGGTAAAAGTCCAACCAACAATTCCATCATATAATTAAGGTAAATAATCATAATACCTGGAAAAATCATGGATGTTACAAACATGCAGGACCCTGCCACTTCGTGGAAATCCTTTCTCCATGTCATGGTTCCTGGAAGAATGCCATACTCTTCATTAAGTGCTTAATCCTAGCCGATCTAAACCCATAACTTCATATCTGGTCCATGTCAATGACTTAATGGATAAAGTTTCCAACTTTATCCATTAGGAATTCATCACAAGGTGAAATCTACGATTCTAAGTCCAATAAGTCCTTAATGTGACCAAAACTTGTGCATGGACACAAGATGACTCCAAACATGGCTCTTTTCTCAAGAATCAGAAACTTAGAGGTTATAAGAGGACCATAATAAGATTTGGAGTTCCTCAAACTCCAAGATCATCCATGAAGGGGACCAAAACAACCCAAAATGATCCCAAACTTGAATCTAGAGGATGAAATGTTAAGGTATGAACTTTATACCTCAAATAGCTCAATCCAAACCAACTCCTTGCTTCCTTTCACCAATGTGAACTTTCTTCTTCCTCAAGCTTCACTAAAATCCAAAGAATAAGCTCTAAATCAAGAAATTAGACTCTCAAATGTAACACCCGCAGATTTGGGCTAGTTAATTAAGATATTATAAGCGTTAAAAATGAATTTTTTAATAAAATAATATTTAGGATAAATAATCTTAACCAAAGTTATAGTATGTGTGACAAGGATTTCGTACATATAAAGAATGTTGAAATCCGACTTCGTATGAGGAAGTTATGATTCTTTAAAGTTTTGCAATTAAACCAGCACGACTCTATGTATCGTAAAAAGTGAATTTTTAAATGATTACTTATTAGCCCAAGTGATCTAAATGAAATTCATAGAAGCCATGAAACCGAGAGCATATATATAAAGAATGCCTAAATCTTACTTCGTGAGAGGAAGTTATGATTTTTTATAATATTTCAGCGTAGCAATATATGACTCAGAAACCGAAATTGAAATCGTAAATTGTTAGGAAAAACAATATAAACGAGAGTTGAAAATCTCTTCAATAACTATATGTCAATTTAAAGAAAGTCAAGAACGGATGTCGGACGAGAGAGTAATGAATTTTTAACAGAATTTAATGGTCTAAACATGTTAAAAATATAACTTGAAAAATAAAGTCACAATTATTCGGAAAAGTATAAATGAAAGTTATAGATCTCATGGCGGAGCTCGTATGAAGAAGTTGTGAAGTATTTAAGAAAACATAAAAATTCACGCACAACCATACGCAATGAAAAGATATGTGGCGCGCACTAACACTCCACCAGATGCTTGACACATGGCACCACTCAGAGAATGACACATAAACTCCTCAACCATTTTCGCGATGCACCTTGACAGAGTGCGCGACGCGCATATCTTTTTTCGGCTATAAATACATGCCTTTGTATAAGCTTCTCATATCTTACCCCTACAATCTTTCTCTCTCGATATTCTTCGTCTTTAGCCATTTTACCTTAGTTCTTAGTATTCCAGCGAAGCCTTGTGACCCTGAGTGCCCGAAAAGTAGTATCCTTCGAGAAGAAGCTCTGTTAATGCAATTTCCAGACTTTTTTCTATGGAATTTAGGTAAGTTACATTACACTCTATATTATTTAGTGTAATTTGTAGTCATTGTTATGAATTTATAAATAAGATTTGTTAGTAAATCCAATGTCATATTATGGATCAATCTACTTATGGGGATGATATCTAGGTTGGATTCAGTGAGGTGTTTAAGGTGAGATTTCTATACAGTATACTCTGTATACTAAACGGACCCTATGTAACATTCATAAAATTGATAAGAGATTTAAACTTTTAAAAAACAAACCAAAATCACAAATTGTTTACAATGTAGTTTTCAAAACATGTTCTATATTAGAGTTTTCCCAAAATCATAAGTTCAAAACATGAGGATGTGTATGGTCATGCCTTCGCCTTCCCGCGATCCTCTAAAGTATCTGAAACATAACCTAAAACTGTAAGCCAACGCTTAGCGAGTTTCCCCCAAAGTACCAACACAACTTATAATCATAATAATAACAAAAAACGACATGCATACGGAGCCTTCAGTCTGACTGGAACGCCCACCACCTTACAATCTATCTGGTATGCTCACAGAACCTTTAGCATGATTGGTACACCTCACCAGGCCTTCAACCTATCTGGAATGTTCTCTGAGCCTTTGGATTGACTGGTACGCCTCTCGGGCCTGCAGTCTATCCGAGACGCCCTAGGTCTCTCGGCCTTCAGCACATAGCAGGACTGCATCAACCTAACATACCATCATATATCAACATATACCATATCAAACCCTAGCTAGCATATATACATACAGTTATACAAATCTACAAATCACTAAGCATAGAATCATCCTATCTACAAGGATACAGATCTAACAGATCACTACATCATACAATCATGTGATAAACCAGGATAACAATCCAAAGGGGCCGACCTTGGTGCCTTCGACCCAAAAATACAACGAGGAAAACTCACCTTGCAAACTGAACAAAACTGATGAGGTCTGACTCTAAATCTCAACTCTCTAACATATACCTATTTCCACCAAGTGGCCAGTTCCATCAAAATCCCATAATACCCAAAATACCCTCAAGGTCAAACTTGGTCAAAGTCAAAGTCAACTGGTCAAACCCAATGGGTCAATTGAGTCAACCCATCCGAGTCAAATCAACAGAGTAAACTCAACAAGGCTGACCCAGTGCAAGTATGCGAGGCATACTCTGGAGGTATGCACGGGGTACGAGAAGCCTTGCAGTTGACCTCCATCGGTGTGGTTGACTGAGTACACGGGGCGTACTCCTATGTACGCAGGGCATACCCTCGCAGCATCCAAACTCTATTAAATCCTTAATGGCTAAAGCACTTAAGTCTATATTTTAGATCTAAGGTCCAAAATACACTCTAGAGTCATAAAGTTTCCAACTTTATGACTTTACAAGTCCAAAAAGTGCATAACACAAGGTATTAATCCATTAAGACCTTCTACAAGATGAATTAAGAAAATCTAACAAATGGGACCTCATTTTTATGGCTTAGGACCCCTCTTAGGGTTTGAAAGGACAGCTTAAATCGACAAGAACAAACCATGCATAAAATGATATCTTTGGAACCAAAAAGTAACATAAAAATACCCATAAATGAGATCTAAACAAGTCATCAAGGTATGAAATTTATACCTTCTAATGATGGAGAAGGATGCAATACTACCAGATCCAAGCTTGCTTTAAGCTTTCAATCTCCACCACCACCTTCCTCCACCTTTAGAACACACAAAAACTCATACTAAACCTTCCAAGAGCTCAAATGGGGCTAGGGTTTGCAAAAGAACACGAGTATACTGATGGAGGCTGAAAATGAGAAGAGAAATGAGGCTTAATGTTTCTTAAATACCACCCAAACCCTAAAAATTAGGGTTTCCTTCTTTAGTTAGTAAGCCTCGCGTACATAAGTGTACACCCAACTTACTAAGGCACGCCCTAGTATGCTCAACGTACACACATGTACACATGGCATACTTCTTCTGTCAAAATTACAAAAATGCCACTAGGGCTTCAAGGCATTTTCTCTTGGGACTTAGAGACCAAAATGTCATAAAACAGAATTATAGGGATGAATTTAGAAGTACCTTTACATCGGGATTTTACAATTCTCCCCCAATTGAACTAGACTTCATCCTCGAAGTCTGCTTCCGCAAACAACTCATGATAATGCTCTCACATCTCAACCTCTGACTCCCAGGTCCAGTTGGAGCCTCTCTGATGCTGCCACGATACCTTTAACAGAGGTATCTCCTTGTTGTACAAAACCTTCATCTTCATTTCTAGAATAGCTACCGGTTTCTCAACATAGTTCAGGCACTCATCGACTTGAATATCATCCAAGGAAACCATTACATTCTCATCCAATACGCTCCTTCACAGCTGCGAAACATGGAAAGTGTTGTGAATCTGACTGAGCTCCTCAAGTAGCTCCAACCAATAAGCAACCTTACCAACCCTGATAATCACCCAAAAAGGACCAATATATCGGCAACCCAACTTTCACCTCTTCCTGAAGCATATCACACCTTTCCAAGGTGAGACCTTCAATAATAACATATCACTGACCTGAAACTCCAACTCGAATCAGCGCCGGTCGACATAGCTCTTTTGCTGACTCTTAGTGGTTTGTAGTATTTTCCTGATCTGCTGAATGAGCTCCGTGGTCTGAAGGACAACTTCAGTCCGTCCCATAACCCTGTGACCAAACTCGCATCAACAAACCGGGGTACGACATCTTCTCCCATACAGGCAGAACACCAATCCTAGAGTGATAACTGTTGTTGTAGGAGAACTTCGCAAAAGGTAGGTAGGAATCCCAGCTCCCACCAAACTCGATAACACAGGCCCACAACATATCCTCCAAGGCCGGTATCGTCTGCTCACTCTGGCCATCGGTATGCAGATGATAAACAATGCTGAAGTGCAACCTCGTGCCTATTGTATGAGGTGTCTAAGCCCAAAATTACAATTAGTATATACTTAAATTGATAGCAGCACAATCCTTTTGGGTTGCCCTCAAGACTAGCAACTAAACATGATGATTTAGGAGAAAGAGGTTTATTTATTTTTTGATTAATAAATTGAAATAAATAAACTGTTAATATATTATGAGAATAATATATTAATTAGAAATAGTAATATTTAATCAAAAATTAATTAGAATTAATTTTGGGATTAAAAGCATTAATTGAAAGTGCAGGGACTGAATTGTACTTGTTTAATAGTTAAGAAAGAGGCAATCTTGAACTACGGTTTTTCTAGTGCCTTAGGGTTTCTAGAATAGTCTTTAATGGATAATCAAGAAAGTGGATAATTACCCGGTTTAAGATAATATTAGATTTGAGCTTATCTAGGGTTTCCTGAGTGCACTAAAAATATGGCTGATACCCTATGATTTTTGGCGACTTGTTCTTGAAGAGTACCAATCAAAAATTGCAACTTCCCTCCTCCTTCTCAATCATTCTTCTATTGCTAGTGTTGGGTGTGAGCCATTAGAGGCGTGACAATTGTGACGCTTGTTTTCAAAGTCTCAACAACACTAAACATTTGGATTGTTATTGCTATATAACAATCAAAGGTATGTTTTGTAACCCTAATTATGTAATTTTGATTATATACAAGTGTTCTAGGGTTTCAACATTGTTGTTCACATTGTATGTTCAATTAGAGAAAATGTAGATCAAATTTAGGGTTGCATGCACACATATGATTGTTTGTTATGCTCAAAACCCATCAGTGGTATCAGATCGTAGGTTTAGTTTTCTATTGAATTGATATTAATGTGAACTTGAACAAGGAGGAGAAAACAAAATCGTCTTTTTGTTCATCAAACACACCGTGATGTTCTTCCGACACGGCGTGGTGATTGCTCACCACGACGTGTTGAGTTGTCAGATCCTAAAAATTCGATTTTATTTATTATCTCATGGATTGATTAGGATAATCACCTTAATATTGTTCTAATCGGATAAAAATAAAAAATATTTTAAAATGTAATTTGATATCCTTATCTTGACTTCATGATTGGTTTTATTTTAGTTTAATTAATTGAATATTAATTTTGAAATTTTAAAATAAAACCTAGCATTTTTGAAAAAGTTTTAAAAAATACATCATTATATTATATGTAACATTAAAGGTCTAATAATACTATATATATATATATATATATATATATATATATATATATATATATATATATATGTATATATATAAGACAAGTCAATCGAACCGCTAATACGTCTCATTCACGAAGCCGATCTATAAGGGATATAAGGAAATTGTCTATAACATGACGATTGAATGGGTGTCCACTCTCACCCACCGCCCACTTGATTAGTGGAGGGTCGTTAGCCGAACAGGTTTGATAGGATACTTAATCGTCATTAATAAGTATAATGATCTATAAAGTAACTAAATACATTTTTTTATAAAATTCTCAATCTTAGTTACTTTAGGAAAAATGTGAAATTGTTGTGAATCCATGAAATTGCACATTCATTTTATTGATCGTTAGTGGAGCATGTGTGGTTAACTGAAACACTAATAGGGATTAATAAATAGTGGAAATGGGTGTCTCGTAAATTATCATTGATTAATGGAGCGCGTGTGGCTAATCGACACATTAAAATGAGATGATAAATGACATCGAGAGTACCAAGCTAATTCGCATGGTTATTCTCATCTTGTTTGTGATCCTCGGTATCCCAGTCACAAATGGAAGAGTATAATCGAGATTAAGCATATCATTGAAAAGTTCGATTATTCTCAAAAGATCTAGGAATTTCATTCAAAACCTAATTCGTTAAAATTTTGTTTGTTGACGATGAAATTGGTAAATCGTCATTATAATTTGCAATTAGATTACGACATCCATTTTCTAAGTTGTAAATTGTTTTGTTGGATCCTATCCATGATATTTCATTTGGGTGTTATATTGATGATTGTTCTTATCTAAATAATCTTTTTTCTACTCTTTCAAATGTCTACTCCTTCTAATGCTTCTGGTTCCTCCTCCCCCAACAATAACAACAACTTCTCTCTATTGAACATCTGCGCAAATATGCAATTGGATGGCACCAGCTACAACGACTGGATGTGCAACATCAAAATGGCGCTTCGTTTTGAGGATACAGAGTATGTCCTCGAGAAACCACTCAATGAGATTGATGAAACAAAGGACACTTCTGAAAAATTAGCTACCTACGAGAAACACTACAAGGATGCAACAAAAGTTGCTTGCATCATGGTGTTACACCCCCAAACCGAAACGACGGAAACGTTTGGGGGTGGAGGACGTCATGTATAGTATCACAACAATTGCATCATAGTAGTCAAAGAAAACACAACCATTACATTGAATATAGATAAAGTATTTACATATGTTTGATACATAGTTTGTATACAACAAAATACAACAAAAGGGTAAAGACGTGACTCTATATGCTCCATCTTCTCAAAAGCTCGCGAGAGTACCTGTCTACTGATTCCCTGAGAATACAAGCAATTTGGAAAGTGTATCAACATTTAAGTTGGTGAGTTCATAAGAATGTTTTTGTAATGAAAACCTGTATTGAATTCCGTAAAAATGTTTGTATGTTTCTCAAGAAAATCTAATATTTTCTTTAGTAATGAAAAGTAGTCTTAACCCTATGTCCAAAATGCATGTTCGTTACTATGTTCTATAATAGTATATGAAAATAATTGTTTGTATGCCTGGTTACCACCAACTGTATTGTATAATGTTAGTTTGTATTAATAACCATTGTATGAAAACCATGGCTACCACGAGTATGTATAGCAGTCTTATTACTTAAAATAAAACCATGTATTGTATCCTCTGGAATCCTCCAGTGTAGTGTATAGTAGTTCTATTAATAAAAATAAAACTAATGACGAATGAAATCCCGTAAACAGAGGTTAGTTATACTATTGTGAGTTTGATATAACCATGCTTGATATGACTAGTGACCTCTGTGACGTTCTTCAGGCATCAGAATGGTATGATATTTGTCACCCCAGACATGCCTGCCTAACTGTAGCTAGCAGTTTAGGTGTGGGATTTTCAATCCCGAATAGATATGTTCACAAATCTAACGCTCTCCCTCCAGGAGACTCTAGTTATACTATGGTAGGATTTAGCCCGCACCCCGAATGGTACAATTGAAGTAGTGCCTCACAACCCTGTATTAACTAGTTTACGTGTAGTGTTGTATTGTTCTCTGGTACTTGAAACCGTATGTATACTTGTGGATTAAAAATAATTATACTTAAATAATTATTTAGTGTTGTACTCTTGTGTTCAGAGAGTAGTAATGTATACCATAAACTATATCTACCATAGTTTATATGTTTGTTAATGTATAAACTGTGAATTAGTAAAACTGTGTAATGAAATCCCAAACTATACCTATTATAGTTTGCATGTATGTTATGTACTCGGTTCATGTGTTGTTCTGAAAGACTTTGCAATTATGGTTGTAAGTTGAAAACTTCCTTTATGCTCAGCATGTTACAAAAGGGATAAAATATCTAAATATTCTTTAAAATGTAGTGATCTCTTGATTGTATCAATTGCATAAGTTTCAATTCTTATGAAATCCTTTGTATAAGAACACACAATTTCTTTGTATGTGGCTTTTATTTCCCCTGAAAACGTTAAAAACAGTAAAAGCGTAGGGGTATGAACTCACAATTGATTATGTGCACGTGCTTGACAACAAAATCAGAATGATGACCCTCGAGTTGTAGTACGCGATATTAACGACTACCTAATGATAAATAAACACATAATTGTATCTTAATTAGTGGAACCATTAATTATAGTGGTGGAAAACACTTGCTTTTGGTTTAGGAATGTTACCAAGACTTGTTTGAAATGGGAAAAACAGGTTTACAAAATCCCCATTTTAACAATTAATCGTGCTGTGAAAGTATGGTCAAATAATCACCCTCTTTACTTTATACTATTTCTTCGTATATTGTAGCAGTGATTTTTATGTTATTTATATCACTTTTTATTTGTTGGTTTGACACCCAAACAGGCAAAAACACGATACAAGTTCGTTCTACGTTTTACAAGACAACGAGTTCACAAGAAAACGATAATGGGAAAATGACGTGCAATACCAAAATCTTATATGCATATTGATTCGACAATTAATATTGATTGAAATTGACCGAAGAGGCTCTGCCCCTTAGAACCACACAGTGATGTTGCCTCAGGATCCGCATACGCTTGAGATCAAATAAGCTTATGTGAGTGTATACTCAACGTCTTCCAAACACAAGATGTATTTAAAACTGAGCTCCACTAGTCTTAATTTCTCGTCATACTAAACAACTTGATGACATTAAAATCACAAACATCTTTTTGATGGGTTTTACACACAAGAACCTTCCTATGTGCTCATGCAAACTCTAATGCTTGGATCTAGGTTTCTCTATTGTACATGCATTGTATCCAAGACTTACAAACCCTAATCTAACATACATATTTCAAAAATATCAAGATATACCAGATCTAGATGTTATCTCTTCAACAATCTTGGATCTTTTTCTTCTTGGAGCTTAGGTGTTGTTTGTTTTTTCTGAGGCAAAATATATGCAGTCTGCGGACCACATCTGTAGACCTCTGCAGTAGAAGAGGTGGACCAAACGTCTGTTGTCTGAAAAAAGAAGATTGTTTGTTTTTTAAACATCTGCGAGCTACTAAAATAAACTGAAATATAAATAAACTGATTTTTTAAAATACTAAAATAAACATCTGCGAGCTACTACAGTGATTTTTAAATATTTTTATGACTTTGTTATAGACAATTAACGAATCTAGATGAACTTTTATGTATTATTGTGTAAAAAATAAAAATAAAAATGGTATTAATTAACGCTTATATTTGATAAAAACCAACAACTTTGGTTGTAAAATTATAACTAAACATTATAATTAGTGATCAAAGAATTTGATACATACCTGGATGTAAATAAACTTCGATTTTATATAAACAACTTCAACGACTATTATTGTAATACATCTTTATTTATAAATTTGTCAAAAATATCATATTTGTATCGTCGTACGTTTTTTTTATTTTTTATTTTATTTTTTAAAGTTTTGTAATTTTTTTTTTCAAATTGTTTATCATTAATAAAGTTAGAAAAATTATAAATTAAAAAAACTTAAAAAATAAAGATATATATGTTTTTTTAGGCAAGAAGATGTCTGAAGATGTTAGAAGAATGTGGTCCACATCTGCGCCAAGAAGAGGGCGCGTAGACATTTTTAGGTCTGCAGTCTTAAAAAAAACAAACACTATGCGAATGCTAATGTCTGCGCATGGTCTGTGCGGCGTAGAGAGAAGAGGCCACACAGATCTGCAGACAATAAACAAACACTACCTTAGAGTCACAATTGTAACTCCTCTAATGACTTACAAACACTCATAAGCAAGAAGACAATATGAGAGAGGGAAGAGATGCTAAAATCGGCCTCAAGGTTTCCTTTTGATCAAGTGGCCGAAAATTGCATGTAGGTGTCTCTATTTATACTGTAGGCTGCTAGGGTTTCAGTCAAAACCATAATGGACATCATAATCACCAAGCAGCCCACGAAACCTTCTGGAATAAGGACTATGAACGAAATTATGATGTACTTTCATCATAATTTCGTTCCCCCTTTAATCCATTAGGTTTTCCAGCCCTAAAACCAACTATCACACATTTGACAGTTTGAGCCCCTATATTTAATTAATCTCTTTTAGCCACCAAATTAATTCCTAATTAATTTACGATTAATATTAAATTAAATAATATGATTTTCCCTTTAATATATTAATCATATACTATATTAATAAATAATAATATCCTCTCTCTTCATAAATTACCTTGTCAAGTTGCTTTGGTGAAAGCAACCCAAAAGGACCATGCACAACCGGGTCAAGTACATACCAAATCTAGTTACGAGCTTAGACAGTAATCCAACACTTTTATATTTCAATATTTTGACATCTTGAAAATCATAAACTTTATAATTACATTAGTTGTATAAGTTGATTTTGGTCCCCGTGTCTGATTTTCTTGTTTTCTTTTGCATTTAGAGGTTATAATTCTTATGAATCTTGTGCCCTTCCACTTTAAAACCATTACACTAAATTCAATCAATGTGTGGTCTTGTTAAGTGATAAAGAATTACAGTTTGGACTATTTATTTATTAGTTTGGTTGGTGATGCATTTAGGCCATCGTGTATATTTACATTGTAGTCACAAGTGAAAATAATTTCACATCACGTCTTTTTCACAACACATTCACTATTGTTTGGAGATGGTGTTCACTAATGAACAAAAGAGAGAAGCCAACGAGAGTTTGGAGCTAGCCAATCACAATCCCCGAAAACAGCTACTCCACACCACCATTACACCCATTGCGGGCGGTGTTCATGTCTGAACATCCCTTTCACGTAGATCTTTACGCACCTAAAACCCCTCATATCCGATGGCCTTAAAGATGATCCCGGTGATAGTTAGGGATCATTCATATATTTAGTAGTTAAGTGGTTTAAGCCGTTCAAAATTCTAAAACTAGTTCTACGAGAGACGTAGACACAATTAGCTATTTGAAATTTAGGATAGAATAGAAAGTTTTCTATTGAAAGTTTGAGAAAAACATGTAATGATAAGTGATATATTACTGTATATCTATGCAAAATCTTGCAATAATTATTATACCCACTTTAACTTTACCAAAAAGTAAAATAAGAATAAATCATTGGTTAAACTCTTAAATCACTTTTTAAGAGACATAATATTCTAAATAAATTTGATAAATAAAGTTCGGTGAGCAGTCAATTTTATTAAAGCAACTATTGGCTATAATTAACTCGTAATTTTGGGTAAATACTTAGTCTTTTCATAGCTAACGAAATACACAAATTAATAAATATATTTCATAAATAATAAAAATGTAAATCTATATAAGTTTTCCTGTAACAACCCAAAAATACGAGCCAAAAATTTCATTTTTGAAAACATATACTTAGCAAAACATTCGAAATAAAACGTTTACCGATCATAACATTTTATAAAGATATCGCATGTCTGGAAAAACATTTTCATAAAACATAATAATGTCAGAGTACAAATCTCCAGGAAGATCTCATGGTACGGAATACGGAGCATGTGTGTGATGGACCGCTACCACGCCAGCTCTTTCCTCTTCGAAAAAGAGGTACCTGAAACCAAAACTGAAAACTGTAAGCACGAAGCTTAGTGAGTTCCCCCAACATACCACATAACATACATATATTGTCAGGCGTATCTGGATGCCCGACCTACCCCTTCGGTCCTCTCGACCGGATACAGACTAGTCTATCTGGGAGCTGGCCTCCTCTTCGGTCCTCTCGACCGGGTACTGACTAGCATATCTGGGTGCTGGTCTCCCCTTCGGTCCTCGCGACCAGATACTGACTAGCATATCTGGGAGCTGGCCTCCCCTTCGGTCCTCTCGACCGGATACTGGGGACTATTTCACCCCATACTACTACCACAGAACACATATATCACATAATCTATCTAGCATGGCTGGGCATGACCGGCCCTTCGGCCCTATCGACCGGTATTCTGGGGGACTATCTCCCCATACTGTCACTAGCAGATAGCATCATATCATACTAGCACAATAACATATCACAGGTAGTAGCAACCCTAGATGAATATCACAGAGACAAACATCTATCATACAATTCCTACTGGTGGGCCGGTATTGTGGCCGTAGACCCACCGCTATTGGAAGGTAACTCACCTCGTAGCTGCTGATCTGTGTGGGAACGGTCTGTCTGCTGCTGCTGCTCCGGAAATCCTCCGGTTGCAATTCCCACCAAACACTTAGTCAAATACTGCTAACCAACCTCAGGGTAAACTGACCATTTACCCTTAACCAAACCATGAGTCAAAGTCAAAGTCAACTTCCAGTTGACCCGACTCGCCGAGTTGGCTTGTCAACTCGCCGAGTCCCTATCCCTTTGTCTGACCACTATCCCATCTCTACTCATCGAGTTTGGCATTGACTCGATGAGTTTTCCTTCTAAGCTAAAGGCCAATAGTCCTTCATCCTACTTGCCGAGCTGTATGAACAACTCGCTGAGTTTGTTCTTGAGGCAAGAAGATTGCCCTGAACTCACCGAGTCATGGCATTGACTCGCCGAGTTACTACATGAGTGAGTCTGGCTTCCAACCCACTGAGTCACACCCTATGATTCACTACTCCAACCCGCAAACACGGAAAGGGGGAAAACTCGGGGACTCGCGACTCGACTCGCCGAGTCGGCCACATGCAATTACTATACACTCGATTTTTCTTGAATCCAGCTCATGCTATTCACAGATCTGGGTTTCTAGGGCATGAATTACACGTAAAGTTTCCAACTTTACGTGTAAATAATCACCAATGAAGGTTTTAGGGCTCAAAATGCACCAAAAGAGTAGATCTAGGGCTTTCATGCAATATGACTCCATAAAGGCAGTAGATCCAAGCTCCAGGGACTCAATCATGCCTAGATCTAGAGGCTAACAACTTAATACAACCCACAATGGACAAACAAGCTTGGGGAATGGCTCAAGAAGGACTTTCATGTAGCTAATAACTACCTTCAATATAGAACTTCTAAACCAACAGACCCTGAACTCGGGTAGTTGCCTGCTTTCAGTATGCCACGAGTGGCTTTAAGAAGGTGTTATGCTGGACACATTAAGGACAAGCGTGAAAACAGAGGGAAAACAAGTTATACCTCAAGGAAATCACTGATATAACACCAATAGCCTGGCCACCTTCTTCTCTTCTTGATCTACTCTCCTTCCCTCTCTAAATCTTCAAGAAAACACACCAAAATGCTTCAATCTCATAAGGAACAAGCTTAAACGAAGGATAAGGCTCTGGGGGGGTGAAGGGGGCGAGCTTGGGGCGGATAAGAAGGCTTAAATAGGGTGCAAACCCTTGAAATTTAGGGTTTCATCAGACATCGGGGACTCGCCGAGTCCAGAATATGGACTCGCCGAGTCTCCAACTTAAACGTATTCCGGATCACGTCTCTACTCGGCGAGTCGGACCTACAACTCGCTGAGTCCAAGGCTAAAAATGACAAATACTTAGATAAATTTTACGTACCAGGAACCAGGTGCTACATTTCCCCTATAGCTTCAATACCCATAAATAGGTTTATAATTTCAATATATAAGTTATTCTAACACCCAACTAATACAAAAAACATGATTAAGTAATTATGGGTAGTTCTTTTAGATTTTTTTTCTTCCTATCTACCACTGTCATGTAAATGATTTAACAACATTTAAATAATAAATTTCGAATTATAATTATATTAATATATTTTACTTAATTTTAATACATCAATATCAATATAATTATTAAACCTTTTATTTATGATGTACGTGTATATTTATTTTTTACATCTATACATTAACTATGTTATAATATATATATATATATATATATATATATATATATATATATATATATATATATATATATATGGTAGAGATTTGATTTTAATTATCGTCAATATCTCGCGAGATTTTTGTAATTATGTGCGAGATTTTGAATTTTCTGAGCAAAATTTAATTGTGTGGAGGTTAAATGGGTAAAAGAAAAAAGGAAAAACAAAAAGTGAGTAGTTTAACCAATTTTTTGCGTTTGTTTCTTCTTTTTAATAATATAATCTCTTTCTTTTAGCAAAATAACCACATATCCAGAAATGGGTCATTCCGGAATGAATTTCGGATCATTTTTTAGCTGGCCCGACCCATTGCATTGGATCAGGAATGCCTATTCCGGATCAACTGTATATGTCCCAGATCGGGGTTTTTGAATTTCAAAATATGGAATATAATTTGAGGCAAGGATTTCATTCCGAAAAGGTGCATTCCGATTCCGACTCGATTCCGACGTTCCGACACGCAACACAACTCTCATCTGTGACGCGCATCGACACCCATCATCGACATGGACGACGAACCCTAGGACCCCGTTATTTCACGAGTACATTCTCCGTTGTTTTTCTTTGTTTGTTAAAGGTTCCTATTTTTCTACTGTTATTGTTCTGGAATTCTTATACCACCTGCAGAATGAGCTGAAAACGTTCCAGAGTTTAAATTAAAGATTTCATTGTTGTAGGGCCAACTGAAAAGTAGTTTAAAGGTTAAGGTATTGTTGATTTAAATCAAAATGTCGTGTTCCAGATCTTAAAATTTTATTCCGAAAGCCTCCGGAACGCGAAGAACTGTTCTGGAACACGATGAAATCGTCCGGAACTAATCCAAAATATTGATCATTTTCATTTTAGAATGAAGAGATAACACATTTTTTATTTGTGCAACATGATATGGTTTTTGATGTATCAATTACACCGTAACACCCCGAATCCCATGTATGTTTTTAGAAGCTTTATATTCATTTTATTGAAGGAACTCGACGAGTTGGAGGCCCCAACTCGTTGTGTCGAACCTAGTTCGACCCGCGTGATTTATGACTTCTATTCGACGAGTTGGAGGACCCAAACTCGACGAGTGGATGTTGTGCATGTAAACCCTAAATTTTATGGTTTTGCACCCTATTTAAAGAACTTATGGGCCGTGTCTGGACTCCCTCATCATTATTACAGCCAGAGGAAACCCTAGATCATGTCCTAAATCCCCATTGTGTGTGTTGAGAGCTTGAAAAGGTGTATTTGTTGCTTTTGGAAGGGAAACTTGAAAAGTGAGAAGCTTAGAACGAGAAGGAGCTTGTAGATCCAACATCTATGATGTTTTGGCTACCATTTGAGGTAACAAGCTGTTACCTTGATCATTCTAAAGTTAGATCTCATTATTCTTGGTTTTAAAGCCATTTTAGCATGTTTGTGGACCATTTCGGATATTGGGCATGATCTGAAGTTGTAACTTCTGATCTGGACTCCCAAAGTCCGTATAGCCATAAAGTTATTGAATCCATCAAGCTTGGTCCCTTCTCTTTGTCTTAAACCTCTCCCTTAGCTTAGTTTTGGCATTTAGGACCTTGCGTGTACATAAACGTTGCAACTTTATGTGGAAACCATCCCCTACAAGACTAGATTTGCAATTTAGATTGCCTCCGAGCCCACAGTACGAGTCTGGTATGCCCTACCCGACCCTCAGCTTGTATTTGGAATGCTCCAAAAAGCCCACAATACGAGTCTAGCATGCCCTACCCGGCCCTCAACTTGTATCTAGAATGCTCTTGAGTCCTCAGTATGAGTCTGGCATGCCCCGCCTGGCCCTCAGCTCATATCTGGATTGCTCTAGGTTTTGTTGGCTACCGTACAGAGCAGTATAACCTCAACCAAACCCACATAATATGTCGACATATAACACAACTAATGCACATACAGATAATCAGATAATAACACAGGTAGTCCTACAGATCTACCAAACTGGCATAGCAACTAGCATGCAAAACTAAGGTCCCGCTTGATAGTTCCTGTCTGGGAAAGTGATGTCTGGGAGAGTTTTATGACTGGGAAAGAAACCATGTTGTTTGATTGTACATCTGATTGATTGTGTTGAATGATGAAAAAAAGTAACAATTCAATAAAAAATAAATTTAAAAAAAGTTATTTAAAAAAATTAATAATCCAATAAAGAAAGAAAGAGGCAGGGTTTGGTGTATAATTGTCTTTCCAGCCCATTCAACCAAAAAGATATGATTTTGGGGCTTTCTGGGAAAGACATATCTTATCGGGAAATACCCCTTCTTTTGTGAAAATCAAACAGTCTTTCCGGTCCATTCAGCCAGAAAGATCTGTTTGGACCTGGAAAGATGTGTATCAAACGAGACCTAACTCATACTCAACATGATACCAACTACTAGGATAACATATCCATTGGGCCAATATTGGTGCCTTCGACCCCTTAGTATAATGAGGATAACTCACATCTCAACAGTCGAATTGAAGTGATAAATTCAAACTCTCGAACTAGTGCCACGAACTTCATCACCTATATTTACCATAAAACCACTTCCATGAATTTCCAAATTACCAAAATACCCCAGAAGTCAACTAGTTAGTCCTTGGTCAAAGTCAAAGTCAACGGTCAAGGTCAACAGTCTATGTTGACCAAACTCATTGAGTGCAGCTCACTGACTCGTCGAGTCCTTCCAAAACTCGAGAAGTTATGAATCCCTCAGTTGACTCATCAAGTTTCCCTGCAACTCGCCGAGTCCATACATGTCCAAACATCGGGAAAACACTGGATGACTCGCCGAGTCGTCCTAATGACTCGTTGAGTTCATGTAGAAATCCTTGCACGACAATCTTCATCAGACTCCTTTATGCACAAATCCTATTATACTTCAAGTCTTCTTCTTCCAAATCACCTTCCAAGCTTGAAAATCACACAAAATGGAGCACACACATGAATTAGGGTTTCTGGACTAACAAGGGGCTGTAAGGGGAGGCTAAGGAGGCAAAGGATCCTTTAAATAGGGTGCAAAACCCCAGAAATTAGGATTTTCTCCTTCAACTCCAACTCGTCGAGTCGTGTCCTCCGACTTGTCGAGTTGGTCACTTAAACATGTGGCCAAAAACGTTCCTACTTGACGAGTCAGGGCATCCAGCTCGTCGAGTATGCCTTTCAAATATGAAAATAAAGCTGTAAAGTCCATACCTGAGAGTCGGGGCATTACACCCCGACTCCCAGGTATAGTTTTAGAAGCTTTATATTCATTTTATTGAAGGAACTCGACGAGTTGGAGACCCCAACTCGTCATGTTGAACCTAGTCAGACTTGCGTGATTTATGACTTCTCTCGACCAGTCAGAGGACCCCGACTCGACGAGTAGAGGCTGTGCATGTAAACCTTAAATTTTATGGTTTTGCACCCTATTTAAAGAACTTATGGGCCGTGTCTGGCCTCCCTCATCGTCATTACAGCCAGAGGAAACCCTAGATCATGTCCTAAATCCCCATTGTGTGTGTTGAGAGCTTGAAAAGGTGTATTTGTTGCTTTTGGAAGGGAAACTTGAAGAGTGAGAAGCTTAGAATGAGAAGGAGCTTGTAGATCCAACATCTACAATGTTTTGGCTACCATTTGAAGGTAACAAGCTATTAACTTGATCATTCTAGAGTTAGATCTCATTATTCTTGGTTTTAAAGCCATTTTAGCATGTTTGTGGACCATTTCGGGTATTGGGCATGATCTGAAGTTGTAACTTCAGATCTGGACTCCCCTAAGTCCGTATAGCCATAAAGTTATTGAATCCATCAAGCTTGGGCCCTTCTCTTTGTCTTAAACCTCTCCCTTAGCTTAGTTTTGGCATTTAGGACCTTGCGTGTACATAAACTTTGCAACTTTACGTGGAAACCATGCCCTACGAGACTAGATTTGCAATTTGGAACCTTGGTCTTGCTTAAAAGCGTCTGAATAAGAAAAGGACTGAAGGGACTCTACAAGTTGCATGGTCAACTCGACGAGTCAGATGAAGATTGGCCGTTATTGGTTTCTGCATGGAGTCGGCGAGTCAGTGAGATGAATTGATGAGGCAGTTAGGGTTTTCCCGACATTTGGACATGACATGGACTCGACGAGTTGTCTGGGAACTCGATGATTCAACTAGGGTTTTCACGATTCCTCGAGTTTTGGAAGGACTTGACGAGTCAATGATCTACACTCGACGCGTTGGGTCAACATGGACTGTTGACCTTGAACATCGACTTTGACTTTGACCAAGGGTTGACCAGTTTGATTTCTTGGGGTATTTTAGTAATTTGGGAATTTATGAAAGTGGATTATTGGTGGATGTAGGTGATTGAGTATGGAGCTATACTCGGAGAGTTTGACATTTATCATCCCTAGCTACCCGTGAGGTGAGTTGTCCTCACTACACTAACAGGGTCGAAGGCACCAATACCGAACCTTTTCGGAGACTATTTTGTCTCATCCTCGACTTCTGGTTTGGAGACTATTTTAATGTTTCTGCATCCGACATCGCCTTCCTTTCCCATGGTCCTAACGAATGTCTCGGTTAAATTAGACCATGTTACGAAGGTGTTCCAGAATTCACTTAATGAGTTATACGAAGGTGTTCCAAAATTCACTTAATGAGTTATCGGACGATGATGTAGTCCGTGTATGTCTTTCATACCTATAAGATAAGGCTTTCAATGGATCGTTGGTTAAACAACCTGTTACCGAAGAGTATTTTGTTTTGCTATCAAACCTTGATGAATTCAACAGGTATAATGTCATCTAATTTATAATTATTAATTATAATTACTTATTGTTACTAATATTTTTTATAAATTTAATTGTTAACTAATTTTTTATGTGGTAAATATCCACGAGGGAAGATAATTTAGGATCAGTTGTACAAATAGATTTGTGTTGTATTCAATAAGGTTGACAAATCTATATATCCAGAAGAACCGTGAGAGAACGAACCTCAAAAATTGACCAACACGATACATGGGTTTTTATACCCTTTTAAGGTAAGTAAATGATGACAAATTTATTATTTATTTTTGCTTGCTAACATTCTAACTATTTTTTATTTACTTGTTTGCTAACATTTAGAAATTGATCCTTGAGACTTTTCCAGTGAGCATTTTGTTTGGTATCTGACAATAGAATGTGATCGCTTGGGCTGTTCCATGGTCAAAACCAAGGTCGTTACAAAAGACTCACTACATTTTTACAAATAAACGACGTACGGTTACTTTGTTATTTAAATATTTATTTATTTTATAATTTATGTTTATTTATAATTTTATAATTTTGTTAGCAGGGTAATAGAATCGTACAGAAGTTGGAGCCGACGGAAGATGACAGGGCACCTTCCTTAACACCATCACCCAAAAACTCCCCTACCCATGAACCTCGAGAAAAGAAGGAACAAATAGTGATCCATCTCACCCGCCACCACCACCACCACCGTCGGCCGCTGACCCGTCAACTAACAAGTATCGAATTATTAGTGACTTGCAGAATGAGGTCGGTCAATTGAAAAATAAGGTCTGTGAATGTCATGAGTCGTTGCAGTCTCAGTAGGAGCATTTAGCAAAGCATGATACTACTTTAGAAATGGTTCTAAAACTTATCAATAAGACTCTTGGAGATGATTTTGGTACCTCGAAGGGGATGAATATACATTTTTAATTATTTCATCGTTTATGGTCGTTATGTTTTTGCATTGTATACATTATTGAACCGTACAAGGATACTATAATGACAATGAGTTATGGGAGCATGATTAAGTCTTAAGCAGCCCTGAAAAGCCGCTTAATGATAGCCTTGAACAGCCGCAGAATGTCGGCCCTAAGCAGTCTGTCTCCTGTTATTCACTCTTTGGATGTAAAAGAGATTTGGCGGGATGAATACAAAACATTGTCGCCAACACCTCTTAGGCGTTCTAAGCGTCCAAAAAGTTATGTCCATATAATATAAGTCGCCATGGATACAAATAAGGAGGAAAGTTGTTACACGGTAACAACCAACACCGTTGGAAGATCTTTTAGATCCTAACATACATACTATTTATAAGGAACGAAATGACTCACTGTTGTTTGGTCACAATTATTTTACCGGTTTTGCTACGCTTGGTTTTTGGACACGGTTATATGCGGATAGTCATCGAGGATTGTTATCACGTGATGTAAGTAATATAATTATTTTCTTATTACATAATACTCTTCTAATAACAATACTTACCTTACTACAAAAAAATTAATTGGCAGCACATCATGATGTGGATCTCATTATTGGTAGAGCGTAGAGCGGATGATGCTCGGTGGACGATTGTGTCGTCGGATTTCAACACTAATACATTTGACTTGAGTGACATGTCTGATGGATCCGTTTATCCAACTTGAATAGAGTGTGATACAGTATAATTTTTATTGGATTACATTACATGAGTATTTATATACTAACTAATTATTGATAACATTTTTTTGTAGCATTACATTCCATTTAATATACCACATGCTCATTGGTTTTTGGATGCTTAGGATTTGAAAACATTTGAAATGACTATATACGATAGTCATTGGAAGGGCAGATATTGTTCGGAAAATGAGGATTGGTTTATAGGTATGAGAGCCCGCATCCACAAACTGTTTGTAGGAGTCAACTACTAGGGTATTGAACCACCCACTCGAGAACTTCAAGATGACCCTCGAAAAGGCCCAAGACATACCACAATAGATTAGCAACAGAGGGGATTGTCAGGTATTTTTGTGTTGGTTCCTAGAGGCCTTGATCACCGGAAAATAGATTTCTATAGAGGGTAAACTACCGATCCATGGGCGTTGGGTTATAGAAAACGACTAGCGGAAATATTTTAGGATACAAGGACAAAAATGATTTGAATATAGTATTTGTAGTTTGACCTACACACATCGTTTATTTAGTTTATGTATTTATTATTTGTTTGTTCATTTTAATTGCATTTTATATTTTATAAAATCAAAAGTTATACATTTTATGAAAGCAAAACTTATAAATTATACTCTGAAACCATGTATTACAAATGTATTCCGGAACTATGTATTACATTTTATAAAAAAAGTCAAATGTATTCCGAAACCATGGTCCGGAGTTGTACTCTGGAATTCTGGAGACCTCTCCGGAACAGTGTGTTCCGCAGAATGTGGTTACTTTACAAAAAAAAAACAATTTGCTCATTTTCGTAAAAAAATGTTGCTTACAAGGCTTAGATTACTCAATTTCCCAAAAAAAATAATGGCCCCTATACGTTGGGTCAATTTTCGCCCCCACACCCTGCTCTATTCTCTCTCTGCCACATGTCAAACCCTCATTTGAGAGTTTTTTTTCTACCACTTCGTTTTTTGGTCATAATTTTTTTTTCTTTGAAAAAAAGATCTGAAAAAAACAAAGTTCTTAAAATTTAATTCTCTACAAAATACGCATAATCATGAAATTTTGAAAAAAAAATTTATTTTTTATTAAAAATCTCAGAAAAAAGTTCTCTAAAAATTATAAAAATTTAAGGGATACTTCTACTTAATATACTAGTGACTTTGTAAAAAGAAATTTTCAAAAATAAGTTTTTTAAGTATTTATTTTTAATTAAAAAGTTTCAGTTTTTTAAATTTTTTTCACATAATATGATAAAAAATGTGATAATTCAAAATATTTATGATTTAAAAAAAAACTTTTGATTCAATTTGTTTATAATCCTTAATTTGTTACGATCTAAAATATTTAGACTCAAGTATTTTATAATCCTTAATTATATCTTTTATGATTTAAAATATATAATGATACGTAGTTTTTTTTTGAACGAAAACTTTATTTAATTGAATATATTATTAACTCAAAATCATATGATTCAAAAATGATTTGATTCAAATTACTATGATTCAAAATAATTTGATTCAAACTTTTATGATCCAAAAATAATATGATTTAAAAAAAGTATGAATGGAAAATATTGTGATCTTTAATATTCTTCTTATTTAAAATTTTATAATTGTTAAACATAAAAAACTCAAGCCAATATTTAGTTTATAAAAAAACACTAGTATCTTCAAGTGTGTAGTAAAGATGTTTGAGTGGTAGAACGCATGCGAACACACCACACCTACAAAAATAAAAAATGTGGGTCCCTTATATATGGGGTCAGGTGAGGACTCAAAAATGATAAAGGTTGCGAGGACAATTCTCCATCACCCATTTCGTCCATGACACAAACGTTAAACCCAAATACATGGATGTCATTCGTTCGCATGCGACCCACGTCCATGGTAACTAATGGGAACTCAAGGATTTAATAACGTGAGACAATCATCTATGAAAAGTCATTTAAGTGAGTTTTATTATTCAATACTTGCCTACTTGGGCGTGGTGCGTTTGCAAGAGACCTATTTTTTTTTTTTTTCCGTGGGCTTGGTGCGATCCACCACTCAAACATTTTTAAATTTCTTTTTCTTATATATATATATATATATATATATATATATACACACACACACACACACACACACACACATAAGTAGGTTCATGTGTTCTAACTATTTATTGTATGAATGTAAGGATGATTGTTGACCAATCATTTTAGATATGGATAAGTTTGTAATTTTATATTTTAATTAATAATGTTAATTAATTAAATCAATTATTAATCCCAGTTATGGCTATGACCTTAATTTCCTTACTAACCTTATTTATCTTTTTCCTTTTCTTTCTCTAAAATTATTGGTCCACCTCTGCCTCTACCTCTAAGCTCTATATGAGATCGGGCAAATGACTGTCGTTAATCCATGTACAGTTGAATGAAAAACCCATTCACATTCACATAAGCTTTCTCCTCCGATGGCTTCTACCCTCCACTGCACCACTATCATGGCTACATATGAAGATGACCTTTAAATTGAGTTTCACCACTCCTCCATTATCATTTTCTAAAACACACAAATCTGTTTTCCCATTCTCTTTCTTCCTGTGACATTTATCTCCGATTAATAAATCTATAATATTCAATATCCATTGCTCCCATTGATTTGTACACATGGTGCTGACCAGACAAGATGAAGATGTTATTTTCGGTAGCGGAATATTCTAGGTGAACGTCGACATAGCAAATCAGTTAAAAATTCTTTGTCTTAAACAACCACAATTACTCTTTTAGAACCCACACATCTCTCTCCCTAGTGATTTTTGGAGACATTGTCTCCATCTCCTATCGAATCTGGCCTCTATCTCCAATCAACTCGATTCCATAACAAAATAGCCACGTTCTCCGAGTTCAATTTACCAAGCTTGTAATTCCATTCCATACAAACTAGTTTTTTTCTTCCTTTCTTCCTCACTAGCTAATTGCTACAATTTTAACTTTTATTTTTAGATTCTTGTAATGGTGTTGGTGTATCTTGTTGTTCATATGAATTTAATGTTGATGGTTCTGAATTGGAATTTTTTTTCATTCACGATTCATAGAAAATGTGATGATTCAGGGAGTGCCCTAAAAGTGTTTGAGAAATGCCAAAGATAAATATGGTTAGATGGGTATTGATTGTTCAACATGTCATGGCAGTTTCAGATTATATTCATGGTTAGTGATGGAATGTTTATCGCTTGTGCGTCTCATCTCCAAAGGTAAACAAAATCAAAAAGTGAATTATGTTATTCTATCATAGTTCAAATTATGAATTCCTCTCATATTCATTCATTATTGAAAGACCTGCAATCATTTTTCAATTATGAAATTTATCAGGTGTTGCTTCGACGACCAGAGTTAGGATTTACATTCTTGTGGGTATAGTTTCTGGAGAACATTCAGGCCCTACTTTGGCCTTTTCTTTCCTTATTAATGGTATTAATTTGTATATTAAAAAGGGTTTAAACATGGGTTTATTTTTTTGAAATTTGAATGCATTCTATAGTGTATTCCCTTTAAGCTAATTAAGCTAATTATAAGAGAATGACTTTCTTTCCTCATCATTGGGTGTTATTTTCATCTTCAGTTGTTTCATTCTCTAAGAATAATTGTTTCATTCTTTAAGAATATTATGTATCTAATGTATTCTTCTATTATAATATTGGAGAATCACATAACAATGAGTTGTTTCATTCTCTAAGAATAATTGTTTCATTCTTTAAGAATATTATGTATCTAATGTATTCTTCTATTATAATATTGGAGAATCACATAACAATGATTCTGCCAGAATTGTATTTTCGATATAATCACATAAGAATGGTTATGGTAGAATCACATTATAATATCATTTTCTAGGGTTCTATTGCAATTGACTGATGTTTTATCATGATTTTTTTCTTATGCTTTTAGAATTTTCAAGTTTTACTTAGGGATTGCTTATCATACTTGAGTTTATCTCCTTCTGTAGCTCCTTATATATATATATATATATATATATATATATATATATATATATATATATATATATATATATATATATATTCGTTTTTTTTTTTGTTTTTTTAATATATACATACTTGAATATACTAGTTTTTTTCTTTATTTTTATTTCAATTTTATGATATTTTTTTTGATTTTTTAAACTACTTATCGGTTTGAGTATTTAATGTTTAACAATTATAAAAATTTGAATATGAAGAATATTAAGGATCATAATATTTTCCACTAATAATACTTTTTGTGTAAAATATTGATGTTGAGGCATTTCCACTTTTAACCCTTGACATGAGAATTAACTGCATTTTGGCCCTTAGTGGCATTTTTGTAATTTTTTATATGGCATGCGTATGTTGGGGCGTAACCCCAGGTACATTGGGCGTAAGTGGACAAGTTTTAAACCCTAATTTTAAGGGTTTTCACCCAATTTAAAACATCCTTAACTCCTAAGTCTTCTTCCTTTCGTCAACCTCTAGCCCTCTTTCGACCTCTTTGCAAACCCTAATTTGATTTGAGCATTCTTGAGCCATTGGTTTGCGTTTTAATGTTCATTGAGGAAGACGAAGGAAAACAGTACCAATTGGAAGCTTGGAAAAACCTTGGATATGGAAGTTTTGCATCCTCCTACATCTCTGGAAGGTATAAAGTTCATACCTTGAGGCTTATTTGGTTAAATCTAGCTTGTATGATTTTATTATGTACCTTTGTCCCCAACCAATGATGTTCTTGAGTGTGGCTTGCTCTAGACCCAAATGGATTGTCCTTCTAGACTTTTTGGAGTATCTAAGGTCATAAAAATGCAATCTTGATTATTCGTTTTCTTCCATGCATGGGTTATAATGTCTTAATGCTTTAAGAAGTTAGGGTTTTTGCTTTTAGGCACTTATTTGCCATGCAAGACCATAAAGCTGGAAAATTTATCGTTAAGGACGTTAGTTGAGGACTAGATATAAAATTTGGACAAAAGAGCTGAAGGATTAAGCTCTTAATTAGAAGGAAAAGGGGCCAACTGGGTACACTGGGCGTAACCCAGGTAAGCTGCGCATACAAGGTAAAATCTCCCGTTTTTTGGTCAAGATCGAGTACACCCTGCGTACAGGATGAGTACGCCCAACATACTTAGCTTTGTTAATCATGTTTGACTTTTTAACTTTTTGAATTTGACCAGGATTTGACCAGTTTGACCTAAGGGTAATTTGGGTATTTTGAGTTGTATTTGAGATTGGTCACTATTTGATGAACAGGTGACCGGTAGAGCTGATATTCAGAGTTGTGTCCTGTTTAGTGATATTTTCAAATTGATAAGTGAGTTTTCCTCACTGTACTTGTGGGTCGAAGGCACCAATGCCAAATCACTAGATTGTGTATCTTGGTATATAGAATGTTGTTATAGTGTATTGATTTGTTACATTTGTATCTTGGTATATAGGATGTTGCTATGCGGTAGTGATCTGTGCCTGTTTGTCTGTTAAGTGGTGATATGATTATATGTTACTAGATATATTGTAACGTCCTAAAAATTAAGACAAAAATTTTAATTTTTGGAATAATAAAACCATATTTGAGAATATGTTCATAAAACCATAATAGAATCAAAGTATAACCGAAAACATCCAAATGCATCAGGGTCAAATAAAATGAAAAACAATGTGGTGAATGCAATGTGATCACACCGAGCCCCACTCGGAACAGATCTATCAGAAATATGATATGGACTTGCCTCATCACATTCATCTAGACCCACTCGGTATACCTATAAACACATGCAAAAATCACAAAGTTAAATAACATACAATATACTCATCAGGCCCCACCTGGCATCGGGCCCAACCCGATGTATATATCAAATATCATACATGCAAGAGTCACAGAGACATCTAGTATCCTAATCATAATAAACCATGGGCCGGAATTGGTACCTGCGCCTCACCAAGAACTGTGAGGAAACTCACCTCAAGCTGCTAAATATCTCAGATAAAGTTCAGACTGCTGATCCGGAAAAATCCCCATGCTAGCATCATCAAATAATACCCAATTAATAACTGGTCCACATCCCACAGCTGGAATCGTAGCCTGATTTTCCAACACTCAGGGTAAAAGTCCATTTTACCGTTTCCTCATTTAGTCCAAAATCCGAGGCCTAGTCCAATAGCACCAAAAAGCCCAATACAACCCAATTTCCTAATTGGGCCTAGAACCCATCATGGGCCTAATTCCAAAAAGGTGCAAGGCCTAGCAATGTCCTAAAAATCAAAAGGCCAATGTCCCAATAGGGCCTAAAACTTTTCTAACCCAAAAGCAGCCCAAACCGAGAAAGTAAACCGAAGTCAAGGTTGCTGAGTAGGCCCGACATACTCAGGCTTACGCCCTGTGTTCTATATCGGTGGCCAGTACTCTCAATGTAAGAGATGGGTATGCCCAACATATGATGTCGTTGACCACCTTCACCATTAAGTGCTTAAACGATTAAGCCTTTACGTCCAAGTCTTAAATGGGGTCCCTATTGATGTCTTAACACGTAAAGTTGGCAACTTTACTCCCATATATAACTTAATGGGACCCAAAACTCAAAGAGAACCATCATAAGGATCCTAACACATGCATGGACCAATATAACTCATAAAGATTGCAGTTTTATGGACAATGGACCTCAAAGGTGCTAAGATATACCATCCATGGCTTTTGGCGTAGACCATACTCTCAAATATGGCTTAAAAGACCCAAAAATGCACAAATATTGCCCTGAATTGGATCTAGCATATGGAAACATTAGTTGAGAGCTTTATGCCTCAAATAGCTTGCAAAATTGATGATGATTATGGATCTACAATCTAAAGTTACACCAAAGCAACCTCCAAGTGTTCTTCTTCCATCAAATCACCAAAAGCATCACCAAAACTCACTTCTAAGCTGAAATCTCACAAATTGCAATTAAGGTTTTGTACTTAGGGTTTAGAGAGGTGGAGACTGGTCACAAGGAAGTCCAAGGTGTCATAAGTTGTTTAAATATGTCACAAACCCTAAAAATTAGGGTTTGTACCTATATAACGTACGCCCAACGTACTCCCACATACGCCCAACGTACGTGGGTGCATCCGTGTCCACACCTTAAGTCAATACACCCAGCATACTCATAGAGTACGCACAGTGTACTCGGCTAGGCACCAAATTGCAAGGATTTCTAAAATGAAGGGCTTAAAGTGAAAAACCTGAAATACAATGTTACAATTCTCCCCCACTTGAATAGGACTTCGTCCTCGAAGTCCTCTACTGCAAATAAATCTGGTTAATGCTCCCTCACCCCATCCTCCGGCTCCCATATCCATTCTAAACCTTGAGATGCTACCACTGGCGTTTCACCAACTCAACAACCTTGTTCCTCAAGGTTTTCGTCTTCCGGACAAGAATTGTCATCAGTCTCTCGATATGGTTCAGGTGATCATCCACTTGATTATCCTTCAATGGAACCATTGTGGAATCAGCAACCAAACATTTCTACAGCTGAGAGACATGAAATGTGCTATGGATCTGACTAAGATCCTAGAGAATATCAAAGCAATAAGCAACCTGACCCAACCATGCAAAAACCCTAAAAGGATCGATGAACCCGGGGCCTAACTTGCCCCTCTTTCTGAATCGGATGACACCTTTACAAGGTGACAACTTTAGAAGAACCTTATCCCCAACTTGTAACTTTATGTCTGATCGACACCTATTGGCATAGCTCTTCTGCCGACTCTGTGCTATCTGAAGTCTACTCCGAACTTGTTGAATCAACTCGGTAGTCTTGAGTACCACTTTGGTACTCCCCATGATTTGCTAACTGACCTCACCCCAACATATCAGTGTCCTGCATTTCCTCTCATAGAGCATCAAAAGGAGGTCGATCGATGTTAGCGTGATATCTATTGTTATAAGAAAACTCTGCCAAAGGGAGATACGTATCCCAAATCCCACCAAAATCCAATACACATGCCTGAAGCATATCCTCAAAGGTCTGGATAATCCACTCATTTTGTCCGTCAGTTTGCAGGTGGAAAGTCATGCTGAAATGCAGATGAGTACCCTATTCCTTGTGAAACCTCTTCCAAAACATAGAATCAAACCATACATCTATGTCTGAAACCACTGAAACTGGAACCCCACGTGCCACAACCTACCCGATGTATATGTTAGAAAACTTTTCCATAGAGATAATCTCCTGAATCAGAATAAAATGTGTGCTCTTTGATATGTGCATATTTAGTCATATATTTCGTATAATATCTTAATACTTTTTGTCTATTTTGTCTCAATTATTGAACAAAATGTACTTAATTATGTTAAAATTATATTTTCAACCTAAATGACGTGCTCGAGTGAAAAAAGGAAGCGGGACTAGCAATCAGAAGTCCGAGAATTAAAGTTCTAAGTAATAAAGCTTAAAATGTGAAGAACTCGGCGAGTTGGCCATCAAATCAACAAGTTTATTGGAATGCTCACAAACAATCAAAGCCTTGCCGTACACGAGTTTTAAGTGACGGACTCGTCGAGTCGGTCAATGGAAATCGACGAGTTGCCCCTGTTTTCAGAAATGTATATATAAAGAGCATTATTTCCTAAAACCCTAAGTTTTTCTGGAGATTTTTTGTGACTAATTGGCGATTAGAAGTATTCTTGGAGCTCTAGTTTTCAGAAATTCAACCTAAAGATCAATTTGGAGGAGATCAAAGGCAATATACATAGTCTTTTCTTAATCTTTTGCATAAACTTTGTTTTTATCATTAGATTCGTTTTTGAGATGTTAATTGCTGTAGATATGAGCTAAAAACTCATTACTTCTATTTAGGATAGATAAACTTAGGAATATGGTTCGATTTTATGGTTTGGATTAATTTGATTTGCTGAAGTGTAAAAGATGGGACAACAAAAAGAAGAAGAGGAGACAAGGCTTGTGAAGAGAGGTAAAGGGACAAAACGTAAGTATGACAAAAATATTCCTAACAAGATAAGGGAAGATCTGAAGAAGGTTTATATCAAGAAAGTTATGGCTTATAAAAGAAGTTGGAATGTGAAAAAAGTGAAGAAGGAATTCCTATCCTAGAAAGCCAACAAAACGTAGAGCGAGAACGAGTCTAACTAAAGGCTCCTATAAAAGAAGCGCTTATGGGAGGCAACCGACTGTTTGAGTTTGCTTTCTTTTTACCCTTTTCTTTTCATTTTGATTTTTAGTTTTATTTTCTTTATTTTGTGTGTTTTCAAGGATTTTCAGTCTAAATCTTCATATTAGCTTAAAATGGTTGCTTGAGGACACACAAAGTTTAAGTGTGGGGTGTGGTAGATTTATTTTTAAGAAAACATTTTTTTAATAGAGTACACACTCGTTGAGTCCAGACTTGAACTCAATGAGTCCATCTGAAAGTCTCACACTAGAAAGGCATGATACGCTTTGGAAAGCGTGGAAAACTAAATCCGAGATACATAGGACCATTCGAGATCCTTGCTAGGATCGGTCCTATAGCTTACAAACTTCGTTTACTCCAAGAGCTTAGCAACATCCATCCTATTTTCCACATCTCGAATCTTAAAAAATGTTTATCCGATGAGACCCTTATGATCCGTCTCGATGAGATTAAAATGAACGAGAACCTTAACTTCGTGGAAGAACCAGTCAAAATCATGGATAGAGAGATCAAACAAACAAAGCAAAGTCGCATACCAATAGTGAAGGTTCGTTGGAATGCCAAGCGGGGATCTGAATTCACTTGGGAGCACGGAGATTCAATGAAACAGAAATATCCGCATCTCTTTCCGAGTCCATGATTTCTTTTCCGTGTTGAATTTCGGGACGAAATTCCCTTTATCGGGGAGATAATGTGACAACCCAAAATTTCTTTTTGTACAAACCGTTCAAATCAATAAAGTTAGAATTGTTTATGCTATCATTTATCATTGTTTAGGGCCTATTTGGGTATTCTAAGCTCAGTACAATCAAGGTTTAGGTTCAGGGATGAGTTATTATAAGTCATAACTTAGCATTCGGGCCAAACACACCCTCAAGAGGAGTGTATAGCCGCAAACATGAGTTTACAGCCGTACACCCCCACCCATCCCTCATGGCCAAAAACTCCCCCTATATATGGAGTACCTAGCCTTCATTCATCGCTTTACACACTTCAAGTCTAGAGTTCTCTCTTTCTCTCTCTCTCTCTCTCTCTACATCCATCGAATTTTATTCAAGATCCTTAAAGATGTAAGTGTTTTCCCACCTTGATTTGTAGTTACATTCCTTATTCTAGTGGTGAATCCATGTTTCATTTGATCAATCTCATCATTTTCTAGATCTTCATCTTTCACCAAGAACACCAAGAACACATACTAGTTCTTCGTGGCTAAAACCCCTCTTCAAGCTTCCTAATAGTAAGTAACTGCTTCCTATGTTTGTTATCTACTAGAAATGCTTGATTCTTACCTTAAAATCGACCAAATAAGCATGAACACGAAGGGTTTACGACCGTAATGATGGGTTTTGGCCATATAAACATTCCTATGTGCACATACAAACCCTAATGCTTGGATCTAGGTTTCTCTAATTGAACATGCATGAATCCAAGACTTATAATGGTTATTCTAGCATAATAACAAAGAGAAATCAGAGTTATAAGTTTACCTTGAAGCACTTGTTTGATCTTCTTGTTCTTGGAGATTTAGAGTTACAATTGTCACTCCTCTAATGGCTTACAAACACCAACTAGCAAGAGGATGATTTGAGAGAGTGGGGAGGGACTTAGAAATCGGCCAGGGTTTCCTTAGACACAAGGGTGCCGATTTCCATGACCCCAAGGGTCTATTTATACTTGTAAGGCTCCTAGGGTTTTACCTTTAAACCCTAATTGGATAACTTAAGCCCTAAGCAATCCTAATCCCTTTCATGATAACCTTGGACGGATTTTAGGTCTATCTTAAGCCCTAAAATCGTCCACCTCATTATCCATAAGGGATTATTGCCTAAAGTATATCTATCATACACTTGACAGTTTAAGCCCTTCTATTTAATTAATCTCTTTAAGTCACCAAATTAATTCTTAATTAATTTATGACTTATATTAATCAAATAATATTATTATACCATATAATATTTCAACTCTCATTATAAATCATCCTATCAAGTTTGTTTATATATTTTTAAAACTTTGATTTTTCTTTAAGCTTTGATTCCTTTTCAACTTCGATTTACGGATTTGATACAATTTCTTTTTAAGTAACTAATGGTTTTGGTCCCTATGGTTTGGTTAGATTCGCACTTTCAGTCCAACATTTGAAATTTGGACAAGATGCATCCCTGTGGTTTAAAGAAAATGCACTGTTTATATCTTCAGTCCATTTAAAAAGACAAATTTACCCTTAATGTTATATTTTTATTTTTCTTTTATCCTTATATATATATATATATATATATATATATATATATATATATATATATATATATATATATAACTTGTTTATATTTTTCCGTTTATATTTTATTTTCTTTATTTATAATTTTTTTTGAAATTTTATTCTAATATTTTTTTTACTGTTTTCTTATCTTTTGTTTGTTTTTTTTTTTTTTTTTTTTTTTTTTTAATTATATTTTTGTAAAGCTTTTTGTAAATATTTTTTTATAAAAAATATATAAAAAAAACCATTTGAATATAATTAACACATATTAGATATAAAATTATTTATTTTAATAGAGTTATAGTGTAGCCTAACCGAAATTCGAAACAAGTATCAATGACTTCGAGTTCAATTTTTTTGGTTTTAGAATTTTTTTATTATTTTTTTAACGTTTTGTTATGAATGACAAATGCTAATCATAATTCTTATAACTAAAACACATGTTCCAATGTTTTCGAGTTCATTTTTTATTTTTAGAAATTTTGTTCATTTTCAAGTTTTATGGTTTCCAATTTGCTATTATATAACCTGAAACGTATTTTTGAATTTTGGTTAAACTATATATTAATCATATTAAAAATACTTTTATACTTAATCTATGTTAATAATATTCACATCTAACAAACTTTTTTTACAAAAAATATTTAAAAATATATAAACAAACAAAATGTCAAAAAAAATTAAAATGTATTCAAACAACATGTCAAAAAACTAGAAAATATTATTCAAAAAAACACAAAATATAAACGAACAAAATGCAAAAAAAAAAAAAAAACATTAAACAATATATTCAAAAGTATGTCAAATAAAATATAAATAATAAAAAATATAAATAAATAAAATAAAATGTTACCGAAAAAATATATAAAAAAATTAAACAATAATACACACACACAAACACACACACACCCACACACACACACACACACATATATATATATATATATATATATATATATATATATATATACACACACACACACAAAAGTAAAACAAAAATAAAAATGTAAGGGTAAAATGATATTTTTAAATGAACTAAGGATATGCAGTTTAATTTCTTTAAACCATATAGATGTATCATGTCAAATTTTTAAAGATTTGATTGAAAATACGAATCTGACCAAACTATAGAGACCAAAACTGTAATTTACTCTTTCTTTTTATAGTTTCCACAATTTTTTATAACTTTAAAAAAAAAAAAAACTTTTTACGTTTCTTTTAATTATATTTTCAAGTTTCGGTTGCATCTTTTTTAACATGTGTGATTCGTTTCGAATTTTGTAAACATTATTTGCAATAATTTCTTAATTTTTTTATGTTCTTTAAAATTAGTTTTTTTCTAGAAAAAAATGATATTATCTTTTATATATTTTTTGGAAATTTTATATTTTTGTTTTCATTTTTAGTATTCTTTTAACGTTTTAATACTATAATTTTAAAATTTCAGTGTTGAAAACTGTTTTCAGTTTGTAGAATCAATATATTTTAATTTTAATTTATTACAACAATAAGCAGATGTTAAAAAACAAATTTTTTATTACAGATTGCAACCGTTTGATCCACTTCTTCCACTGCAGAAGGTTACAAATGTGATCAACAAACTTCATAAATTTTCGTTTCAAAAAAACAAACATCACCTTAGGTGCTGTTTGTTTTTTGGAAAAAACCTCTTCAAACCTCTTACTGCTGCGCGGCGCAGCACACGCGCAGCACTTTTAATCTCGCAGTTGTTTGTTTTTTAGAAGCCTTCTGAGTCAAAAACCTCTGCGCGTGCTCTGTTTGGCGCAGCACTTGTACTGCCTCTTCCAACCTCTTCTTCTTATTTTATTGCTGAAATTTTGATTATATGTTATTAAAATTTTATTTCATATTTTTTTTTCCTTTTTTTTCATTTATTCTTATTGAATTTATTTTTCATTTTTTTTATATTCAATAATAATAATTTCTTGATGAAATATCATTATTTTTTTACTGAAAATATATTTATTTTTTGTTGAAATATCATTCTTTTTTACTGAAATATCATTAATTTTTACCGAAATGTTAAACATTATTAAATTTTACGTATTAAAAAGCTATTTTCGGTTTATAAAATTAGTTTATTTTAATTTTTTAATATCTGCAGCGGTATGCAGCTGTTAAAAAAACAAACACGCTTTTAATTATAGTCTGCAGCCGTTTGGTCCACCTCTTCTACTGCAGAGGGTTGCAGAGGTGGTCCGCAGACTTCATGAATTTTTGCTTCAGAAAATCAAACAGCACCTTAGTGAATCAAAAGAAGACGGAAGCAAGTACCACTGGTTCTTGATTTTAGACCGGACTTCCATTGAAGCTGTGCATTTGGTTAGCAAATGGGATTCTGTTTCTGTTTCAATGTAAATGTTACACAAGGGACAGATTGCAAAGGAACCGATGCTAAACTCAGATAAATTTCCTCTAGTCGGCAGTCTTTTATGGCACAATCTCCAAGCTAAGATGTTAACTTTCTTGGTTACTAAATTGTTCCATTCCCAAGCTCCTCGTGGTGTTTTGTGGAGAGTTTTTTCATCATTGTAACTTCGCAATGAAGCCACAGTATAACCACCATATGGTTTAAGGGTCCATTTGTAACGGTTGTCAAAATCAGGGCTGTGAGAATAGGTTTTGTAACTCCACGTTGTCTTTGACTAAATGTATAGAGAAATTTACAATATTACCCCCAACAACTTCTTTTTCGTTTAGCTCTGGATGGAATGCTGAAGCCACTGTCACTCCTATATATTCTCCCATTTAATAATATTTTTTTAGAGCTCTTGGTTATTTGAGTTAAAACGCCACCACCGTTTTCCAAATAAATTATGAACCTTTAGATTTTCTATGTCCGATCCGCCATATACTTATAAAAATTAAGTGATAACTGACGTAATTTATAAATCCAATAAACTAATAATATAGACAAAAATAGTTTAAATTTTAATGGGCCCAGACATGATAAAATTAATCTTGCAATAAATTTTTCCAAACGATATAAGTTGTGTTGCAAGGTCTAATGACATGTATTTAATATGTTGTATTAGACCATCTTCAACCCATTTAAAAAGTTACATAAATTATCAAATACATCTTTCTATTAATTTAGTTTTAACAAATATATAATCTATATTTTTTCATTATAATAATATTAAATAAATAATATTATATTTATAATACGTCATTATAAATTTTTATAAAATACATTATAAAACGATATTATAAGTATTAAATATTATATTTAAATAATAATTTTTATAAATTTTTATTTTTATAATTCCAATTATTTAATTTTTATTTTTGTCATGATTTCATTTAATACGTCATTATAAATTTTTATAAAATACATTATAAATTTAATATATAACACGATATTATAAGTATTAAATATTATATTTAAATAATAATTATTGAGTAAATAACTAGAAATATATAAATATATAAAACGAGGGACTAAAACCGACAACTCAAAGTTAATCATTATTTTGAGGGAAATGAATAGTATAACACAAAATATGATGTTATAGTATTTATTTCCCCCAAAACGGGGGAATAAATGAGGTAGGGTTGAAGATGATTGTAGGAAAAAATGGAAGAAATAATGGAGAATAAAAATAGATTGAAAATGATCTTAGAAAATGTATTGAAATAATAGGAGGTGGACGGAAAATCTCTCATAAAATAATTCCAAAGAAATCTTTAAATGGTTGTCATTTTCTAAAAAGTCTCCATTGTTTATTTTTATAATTCCAATTATTTAATTTTAATCCACCATCCATTGTTTATTTCTCTTCATTTTACTCGTAAGCGTTTTCAAAATACTGATTGGTTTTTCATTCATCTTTACAATTTTTTTAATAAGTGAAGAGAACCATAAACATAATAATTAATCTCAGTATGGAAAATATATATTTGCTGTATTTAGTAATCATGATTTCATTTAATAAACCTTATACAATGTCCTTTTTTTTTTAATTGAAAAAGGGTTACCATCATGCAAAAATAAATAAATAAATAAATAACGGAGCATGCAATTATCAGGATATTAAGTTATGTATTTTGAATTATTTTTGTGACAAAAATGACATCAAGATGTATACGTCGTGTGTGAAACATGAGGAGGTGTAGCTTACAACGTTCACGGGTAAGATTATTGGCTCTAAATAGTCGCGCTTTTGTATTTAAAGATATCTAACCTAACTATCTTTTATTTGTATTGTATATTGTCGATTTAACAATGTATAATATTGTAAAATATGTTTTGGTATAAATAGCATATTATTTTTGATAGTCATATAAATATAGATGGTTTATGATAGATTTATGTATTAAAAATGGATATTGGTATAAAGCATTATGATGCTAAATTGATAAGGTTGTTTAAATTTTGGTGATTTTCATGTTACAGAGTCATTTTTATGTAATGGATTTTACAAGATTACCAAGTTCAAACTTGGATTTTATATAAGTTGGAGCAGCGCCCTGACAATTTCGAATTCACTAATATTCTCTAAGTTTATATCTTCTTTTCTATGCCTAGACTTAAAGTTACCCAATAAAATTATCATCGTAATTTAAATTTTATGATAACGTAGGAATAAGGGTTAAATATCACATTTGAAAAGTGTTTACGCAGTCATATTAGAAATCCAAGACCAATTCGTGATTCGAGATTACCACCCCATTTTTATATACTCCAACATTCTGTATATTTAAATTATCATCAAGTTAGTTTCTTTGTTATACAATGAAGATTGAATTTGGAAGTGACAAAACTTCTATTTGCTCTATCAAATAGGTTAATCCTACGTTGATAACATTTTTTTTTATTTATATTACCAAATGACTACATAATTTGCTTTGCAAAAAGCAAATTCGCAAAATGTCATTTTACCGCAAAAGTGATTTTGTGAAGCTCTCACCAAATCTATTAAGTTCACTAATCTAATGTGTCAAACCTTTTTAGCTGCTATTTTAATGATTTTGATTTTTGCAAAGTGCTCACGATATTTTTTATATTATACAAACCTCATATTATAAATTAATTCATGAATTTAACAGATTCTCACAACTTTCGTGTATCCTATTTATGAATTTCTTTTATAGTCCATTTTCGTTTTTAGAAAATGTGTACTAGATCGTCCAACAATAGTTACAAATGTAAAAGGTTGCAAACTCCTCCCGTAATTTGGAAAAATATGATCATCAATTTCAAGATGATAATTTTTTTATTCGTAGTTAAAAATCCATGATGGAATCAATGTCAAAGTAAAGAGATAGCAAAAAAAAATCTATGTAATATACAATAAATATATATATATATATATATATATATATATATATATATATATATATATATATATATATATATATATATATATATACCTCTTCGATCTTTTATTTTTTGAAAGTGAGTAATTATATTTCTAGTTAACAGTTTCAAGTGCTTTTCTAAAGCGCACACTATTGTTGGGATGGAAAGAAGGAAGCCGGCAAGCAACACCCTCGACATCGTAAATAACTTGAGGACCAAGCTTTATACAGATAAGGAGAATGTTAGGGTTCGAAAGGACGGTAGCAAACACCAAGATACCAATAACGAGATCCTTACCATAAGGAAACCGCACAAGAGGTACGAGCGATGTGAGGTCGACGATGACATAGAGGTACTATCTAGAAACCTCCTAAGCATCAACTTCTCTTTAGAGGACCTGAGGCCACACAACTGGAACCCCATGGATTCGCTATTAATTATTGCCTGTATACGCCAAAAGCAAATCCACCGCATTTACATAGATAATGGTAGTAACACCGACATCCTCTACGAGCATTGCATTTGGAAGCTACCGAGTTCTTGGAAGGAGGAATTGAAACCACTGACAGGCAGCCCATTGGTCTTCCTCACAGGATACAACCTATGGCTATTGGGCACCATACACCTCCCCCTCATACTGGTTAGCCATGACGGGAGGGAGAGCATCACACGAACAATTGAGATCTCACTTATACGCTTTCCAGGGGAACAAAACATATTGTTGTGACGACCAACGCTTTTCCAGTTTCAGGCTGTACCGTCAACCATCCACGGTACCATCAAGTTCAACACACATACCGGTTCAGCCGCAATTATCGCTAGTAGCCCACTCCCACATGTTTGCCACTACATCATTGTAGCTCCATAGTTACTTTGGGTCCTAAAAAAGTCAAAGGAGGATTGCCGCATGGAAAAACATGCGATCCACCAGGGTCACAGGGAGCAAGCAATACGGGTGGGTGCTAATCTATCGAAGGAAACCAAACCAGACTAATCACACTCCTAAAGCAATTCTCCAATGTATTTGCTTGGCAACTCGCATGCATGACAAGGGTAGATCGCAAGGTCATCAAACATAGCCTGAACATTATGCCGGGAAGCGTCCTAATAAAATAAAAGAGGGAGCAAGCGGGAGATAGGAACAAAGCAATCAATGAGGAAGTCGCAAATTCGGTAGGCGCAAACATTCTCCGAGAAGCAATTTTTCTCACCTGGATAGCTAATCTTGTAATGGTAAAGAAACATAAAGGGTCATGGTGAATCTGCATCGATTACTCTGATCTAAACATTGCCTGCCCAAAAGATCATTATCCCCTCCCAGAGATAGACCAGAAGGTTGAGTCCTTGGAAGGCTTCCAACTCAAATGCTTCCTTAACAGTTATAAAGGTTATCACCAAGTCCAAATGCACAGGGAAGACAAGGAAAAGACAGCATGCCACATCGACCATGACACGTTCTGTTACTAGAAAATGCGATTTGGGCTAAAAAAATTGATGGGGAAACGTATTGGCATATGATGGATAAAGTCTTCACCTACTAAACTGACAGGAACGCCGAGGTTTACATTGACGATATAGTTATCAAAAGCCGTCATGAAGCAACGTTACTTAGAGACACTGAGTAAACCTTCTGGACCCTATAACAAGCATAGATGAAACTCAATCTAGGGAAGTGTAACTTTGGAGTAAAAGAGGGCCAGTTCGTAGGTTGCCAAATAATCAAAGAAGGAACCGCACCAAACCAAACCAAGGTGCATGAGTTATTTGACTCCAAGGCTCCCATCAACCTAAAGGTGGCCTAAGAGATCAATGGAAGATTAACGATGCTTGGCAGGTTCCCTTCAAAGTCAGTTGAAAAAGCCCTCCTACTCTTCCATACCCTAAAAGGATGTGTTGACAAAACCAAGTTCAAATGGACAGCAGAGGCCGATAGAATCCTACAACACCTGGAAGAAGCCTTACAATAGCTCCAGGACATGGCAAGCTTCCTACAAGGAGAGACATTGCAAATGTACATGGAAACATCTGACAAGGCTATATTGTCGGTACTGATAGTCGAGAGGGATCAGAATAACTGTCGATACACTTACTGAGCAGAGCATTGTTGGGCCTGGAGCTCAATTACCCAAGCCTAGAGAAATTAGTCCTCACATTAATTTATGCATTCAGATTCCTCCGACACTATTTCCAAGCTCACAAGGTTGAGGTTCTAACCAGCTTCCCGGTGAAGCAAATCCTTCTAAGATCGGAAAAGTCGAGACGGCTGAAGAAATGGGTCAAGCAAGCTAGGAGAGCATGGCATAGATTACTGACTGCATACATGCATCAAAGCTCAAGCCCTAGCAAACTTCCTTGATGGGACTAGAGTGTTGCGTCATATGGGCGTAATGTTAATGTTTTGATTACCCAGTTTGGGCCTGTCTAACTGTGGTTTAAGAATTAGGGTTTGCTTATATATTATGCATGCATGTATAGCTTAAAAAACGTTCTCATTAATAGCTTTTGCATTGTAACCCTAAGCACACATCTACAGAGTGTGAGATATTAATCATTCGACATCTTTTGATCCATTATTGTGTTCTTTGATTGCTTCATTCTCGTTTATCTGTTTAGAATCTATCTGTATAATAATGCAATAATCTCATCAATTGGTATCGGATGGTATCAAATCAGGAGACTGTGTAGCTAATACGCATCTCTTCTGTTTGAAGAATCTGTTAGGGTTTCCTCTTTTATCGAATATATAGAAGCCGTCATCTTCTAATCGATGGTGTCTCTTATGTTTGATAAAACCCTAAGTTCATCTTTACAAGTCTGATTCTAGCAGATATTAGAAAACGCTCATCATGTCTCACGATGAATCTCAATCCAATCCCATCAACATCTCCAACAACATTGGATCAACTACCAGGATTCCCATTCTCTATACTCAAGATTATGAAGTGTGGACGCACCACTTCGAAGACTACATCATTGGATCTGAAGATAATGGTTATCTTATCTGGGAGGTGATAACATTGGGTCTGTTTGTTCACTCTGGAACGAATAGAACTGTCAAGACTCAAAATAAGTACAATCAACTCTTGATAGACGTAGAAAAGATCCCTCAAGACGAAAAGACAAGGTGTTATGCAATGTTAAAGCCATGAGAATGATCAGATTCGCTTTGCAAGCCGATACTTTCTGTTTAGTAAGTTCATGCACTACTGCTAGAGAAATATGGGATAGGTTGAAAGAATTATAATGAACTGATGAGGATATAGAGCACTCATTCCCAACCCTGTTGCTCTCTGAGTTCGGTGCTTTCGAACAAAAACATGAAGAGAAACTAATTCATATATTCGATCGTTTCAACCATCTGCTTAGCAAGATGATGAAACATGGTATTGAAAGGAAGGTGATCAAACAAAAGGTCACATTCATGAATGGCTTAAGACCCGAATGGATGGTAATTGTCTCGAATGTGAAGGCACATGAGCAATTTAAGTCCTACTCGCTGGCGAAACTAATGGGTATACTCAAATCTCATGAAAGCGTGGTGACTAAGGAAGCGAAGGTAGTTTCGAGTGTGGGTTCTCTAGCTCTTGTTTCTAAGAGCAAGAGTGTGGCAGATGAAGAGGAAGAATCTGATATATCAGAGTGTGATCTGACTAATGAAGAATATGCAATGATGGTTACAAACCCAAAGAAGTTTGCTCGTAAGAAGTTCCCTGTCAACAAGAACCGAAACTGGCAGGGAAGCTATAGCTCTGAAAATACGAAAGAGGAGAGCAAGAACACTACTCAGAATTACGATGAGAAGGAGAGCAAGATTGTGGGAGATTCAGGATATGACTGCAACTACTGTCATGGCAAGAACCACTTTGCTATGTATTGCATGTTGAGAAAAATGTCTGAGAAAAGGGATGATGAAAATGATGAAGCTTATCACATGTGAAAGTTGGAGGAGATAAAGAAGAAGAAATCAACTAACGTTTCTATGAATGCTTTAATTGTGTAGGAACTTGTTATTTATGATGAGTTTGGTGGAGTAGAAGTCTGGTCTACAGACTCTGAAGATGAAGAGGTATGCAGACCATCGCATGGAAGAGCTTATGTGGCGAGAGAAGGAGTTACTGAGTCTTCTGGGAGATGCTTAATGGTGATAGCTGGAGTGTCACATACGAGAGGATATACAACTGAAGGTAAGCATGAGGAACCGAAGCTTAAGGAAGACAAATGTTTCACTGCCAAGCCTGTGAGTGGAAAGATCAGTGATTGCGATCAGTTGATCAAAAAGTACAATCTATCCTTGAATCGCATAAAATACCTGTTACAAACTACAAAATAGAATTAAACGTATTAAAATTCAAGCTTTCTAACTTAAGTGGTAGTTTAATGCAAACGCGCCTAGCGAATACTAACCTAACTGATCAACTCAGCAGGGTGACTTCCAAGAGTGAGGAAAGAAGGATGTGGATAGAGCAAAAGGAAACAGAGTTAGTTAGGGCTAGGGATGAACTTATTTATTTACAGAGAGACAATTTGAAGTTTATGAAACAAAGGAATATTTTTTGTTTAATAGCTAAACGTTTTTATGCAAACATCACTCAGTTGCATTTTGACTGTGAGATTGTTAGGAAGATTCACAAAATGATTTTTCCTTTCCTTGAATTTAAGGAAGATGAAGTCATTGCTAAATGTGAATCCATTGTGTCATCAGATGAGGTTTCAGAAACTTACAAATATGGACTAGACAAAATTGAGACTTTTGTTGAGTCCAAAGAACATAAATGCATGCTTAGGAATTTACTGGACGAAAATGAAATATTAAAAATCAAGACCAAGACCTTACAAAAGTTTGACTCATCAAATGCCAAATGAAGTTCAGAACATAAAATGAATTTAGAAACCACTTCTGAATTTGATGACGACAGGGAGATGAGCGAAATCTCAGTAGAAGACGAGGTCGATTGTTCAGAATTTATTAAGAGCAAAGCTGAGTTAGCGAAACCACTCATTCCTAAAAATTCTGTTGAGTTCTCTCGCTTATCTAAGAACAAATCAAAGATCCTCAAAGAAAAGGCAGTTGTCTATCAAAAGGTGAAAACAGTGCCTAACCAAGTATATGCCGTTAAAGGAGTAACAAAGAAACAAAGGGCAGAATTTGTATCCATGGTAGATAAAGATAATGCTAAAGGATGCGATAATTTCTTTTGGTCTCCTCTAATATACAATGCAGATGAAACAGTTGGTCGATATCGGAGCGAACTGCATGGAGGGCCAAAGGAAGATACATGGCTGAACCTATCAATAATCCTTCAAGTTTCGATAAACCAAGCTCAAGTGGCATGAAAGAGATACCAAACGAACCGATGAAAGCATCCAGTGTATCCTCTTACAACCGAAGCTTAAGAAGAAAAACCGAAACCTAGAGTGAACATTCACAAGAATCAAGAGCAACTCACTGAACAGAAAAGGCAGAGGAACATGAGATACAAGAAAAATCTTAAAGAGAGAAAACAGTTTTGGCAGTCCCAAAACCCTAATTATGTTCACTCTAAAAAGGCGTCCAATCCCAAAGCAAATGACAAATAAAGGGACAAATCTCTTTGATGCAAGCATTACCATACATGAAGTCAGACAAACCGAAAAGGAATTTTCGGTCCCAACTCTTACTGCGCCAAGAACCGAAAGTCATGTTTCGGTCCTAAATCCCATTCTCCTCACTCGCAACCAAAACTAAACCCGGTGAAGGATATCAAAGGAAAGGGAAAGCTCGTCTCTAATAATGAAGACTCACCAGGGCCCAAGAGACTTTGAGTTCCTAAATCTGCTTAATTTTTGCAGGTTATAAGTGACGAGCAGTTTGACGACGAATGGTATATTAACAGTGGCTGCTCTCGTCACATGACATGAAGGAAGGAAGAGCTTATTAAGTTTCGATCCCTTAGGGATGTTGGATGTGTAAAATAAGGAAACAACTCATATGGCACGATCAAAGGATATGGGATGATTACAAACGGCGAATTTTTGATTCGTAAAGTAGCTTACGTGGAAGGATTACAGCATAATCTAATTAGCGTCTCTAAACTAGTTGTGGGAACTGGATTAAAGGTTTCGTTCGATGATGAGGGTTTAGAGATCATTGAGAAGAAAACTAAGAAAGTTATGTTGAAATCCATGCGCAAAGGCGATATGTATCCTCTGAATCTCAACCCAATAAAAGGAAAGCCAATAATATGCCTCCCGACAAAGGCGAACTCAGATGAAAGTTGGTTGTGGCACCGAAGACTCTCGCACCTGAACTTCAAAGATATTAATAAACTGGTGCTTGGCGATCACGTGCGTGGACTTCCTATTCTCAAATCTGACAAGGAACATCTGTACGCAGCAAGCGAGATGGGCAAGAAAATCCGAAAGAGTCACCTTTCTCGTATCAATACAAAAATCATCGAACCTCTTAAACTACTGCACATCGACCTATGTGGCCCTTTGGCTATCGAAAGCATCAGTGGTAGTAAGTTTATACTTGTAATTATAGATGATTTTTCACGCTTCACCTGGGTTTTCTTTCTTAAATAGAAATCAGAGGCGACTCCCAAGCTGAAGGTTTTTATCAAGCAAGTGAAATTGCAGCAGCGAAAGGTGGTAAGAAACATAATAAGCGATAATGGTATAGAGTTTAAAAATAAAGACTTTGAAGAGTTTCTGGCTGAAAAGGGAGTAACTCACAACTTCTCTACTCCCTACACTCCAAAAAAGAATGGGATCGTTGAAAGGTGAAACCATACATTGTGTGAAGCAACCTGAACCATGCTGACCTTCGCTTCTCTTCCATTGTACTTCTGGGCGGATGCAATAGCTGCTGCATGTTACACTCAGAACCGATCCTTCCTCAACAAGCAATTTTCCATCACACCATACGAGATTTTGAATAATCGCAAGCCTAATGTGAAGTTTTTCCACGTGTTCGGTTCAAGATGCTTTATTTTCAACTCGAAAGATAACTGAAACAAGTTCGGCGTAAAAGCTGACGAAGGGATCTTTCTTGGTTACTCGCTTACTTCAAAGGGATATAGGGTTCTGAATAAATGCTCATGGAAAATTGAGGAAACCTACTATGTAACTTTTGATGATAATTACATGAAGAAGATTCAAACAAGCAAAAGTCCATCGAAGGAAATCTTTCAAGAATCAGGTCAAGTCTCGATTCCTATTTCCAATTTATTTGAAGAATACATGCTGCTCTTTGATGAACCAGAGAACGCGGTCCACTCAGAAGCGAAAGAAGAAAATAACAAAAGCGACCAATTGAAGAAGATTATCGACGAAGCTGCAAAAGACATGGAAAGCGAACCTCATGTTAACCAGCAGACACCAAGCATACCTAACGAATCAAGCGAAAGTCCAGCTTCAACTGACCCTCTAACAAAAAGCTCTACATTCCAGGGGAGGGGTCGTATGCACCAAAAACAACCGAATTGCCTTTCCATGGGGTAATCGATCACCAATATCAACCCATGAAAGTCCAACCGAGGGGGATAATTCTGATCAAAATATGGGATATGCTTCGCCATTTGAGGGGGATAATGAAAATACAAATGACAAAGTCGATCAATCAGAACTTGAAGATGAAATTAATGCTGAATTGGATCCTGCCTACAACCCAAATTACCCTCCTCTCATAAAATGGACAAAGGATCATCTTAAAACTCAAATCACTGGTGAATCGTCTGAGGGAGTTCTCACACGCTCTCAACTGAAGGCGAAACAAGCTGCTTTATTCTCTCAAGTAGAATTCTGCATGTTTAATTTGTTTGTCTCCAAAATTGAACCAAAAACAGTAAACCCTGCTCTTGATCACTTTGATTGGGTGCAAGCTATGCAAGACCAACTCCATGAGTTTGAACGAAATCGTGTTTGGAGGCTGATTCCCACACCAAAGGATGCATCTGCAGTTGGTTTAAAATAGGTTTTTAGAAATAAGTTAGATAATGAAGGCAACGTAATTCGCAACAAACTGAGGCTTGTGGTGAAAGGATATTGTCAGGAAGAAGGAATAGATTATGAAGAGACCTTCTCTCTTGTAGCAAAGTTGGAATCAGTGAGAATCTTTCTGGCATATGCTGCACATAAAATCTTCAAAGTTTTCCAAATGGATGAAAAATGTGCTTTCTTGAATGGAGAACTAGAAGAAACGGTATATGTTGAACAACCACTCGGATTTGTGAACGAGAAGTATCCTGATCACTGCTACATACTGGATAAAGCAGTTTATGATTTGAAGCAACCCCCAAGAGCCTAATATGAAACTCTAACATGTTTTCCCAAAATGTCAAAATTCAAACAAGGTTCGGGTGACCTAACCTTCTTTCGCAAGAAAGAGGACGAACACTTAATGATAGTTCAGATTTTTGTCGATGACATCATCTTCGACTCCACAAATCCTAGCTTAACAGCTGAATTTAGGAAGTTGATGGAGACTAAATTTGAGATGAGAGCAATGGGTCCGATTAACTTTTTCCTTGGATTGAATATAAGACAGGGACCAGAAGGCGTCTTCATTAATCAAGAATCTTACACGAAGACTCTGTTGGTGAAGTTCGGCATGATGAAAGATTCCAAATTAAAGTTTCCAATGACATTTGGAACAAAGATGACTCCATCTCTTGAGAAACCGGCTGTAGATATGACTCTCTATCGTCAAATGTTAGGGTCACTAATGTATCTAACGACTAATAGACCGGACATAATGTTTTTTGTCTGTTACTGTGCCAGGTTTCAAACTAACCAAAGAGAACCTCATATGTTGCAGTGAAAAACATCTTCCGGTATTTGAAGCGAACCTCGTCTCTTGGTCTCTGGTATCCTGCTAAATTCGGTTTCTTTGTTCAAGCCTTTTCTGAGGCTTATCTTGGTGGGTGTGGATTAGACCGAAAGAGCACAACTGGTGGGTGCCAGTTTCTGAATGGTAAAATAGTCAGCTAGCAATCAAAGAAACAAACTTGTGTATCCCTTTCCACAGCCGAAGCTGAATACATCGCTGCAGCATCCTGTGTACATCACAAGTTATATGGATACAAAGCCAACTTAGAGACTATAGCTTAAGAATGAAGAAGATTCCCCTCTACTGTGACTCTTAAAGTGCGATTCGAATTTGTCACAATCCAGTGCAACATTCCAAGACTAAACATATTGCACTTAGAAATCACTTCATAAAGGACCATGTGGAACATGGTAGTGTTGAAGTTTACTTCATTCGTTCCTCAGATCAACTGGCTGACATCTTCACTAAGGCCCTACCAGAAGCAAGCTTTAGTAAAATTCTAAAAGGCTTGGGAATGATGGAAGTTGGGTCGATACCGAAACCCCTTCCATGTCACTAAAAATTGGATAAGCGAAATAGAGTGAACGCTCGGTCTATTTTGGTTCTGAAATTTTCGGGAACCGAAATGAACGGAACGCTCGGCCCATTTCGCTTCATCTTTATGAAGTTTGGTTTCGGTTGTATGTTTTGTATATATTGTCTAACTTTTCGCTTACCTTTTATTTCTCTTTTATTTTCATTCCAAAAACTCCAAATATATTTTAGTTTCTTTTTTTTTTTTTTTTTTCAGAAATTCCAAAAACTCCAAAAATATTTTATTTTCCGTTCATATTCTTTTTCAGAAAAATACAAAACTTCAAAAATATTTTCTTTTGTGTTTCGTTTCGTTTTTTTTTGGTTTGACGATCACATATGTTATCTCAATTCCAATTGGAGTTGGGGCAGGTATAACACTCTTATCTTTGAACTAGTTAAGTGTCTCTAGAAGCATGTTGTTGTATGTAGACCGAAGCCTCCTAGTCTCTAAGTGAAGCCTTAATGATTCAATCGACACCATTGTTTCTTCCCAATCAGCTTGCTAAATTCACTCAAGTCACGAGCTACCTTACTCTTCTCACAGTGAGTTAAGAGTTTTCTGCTTTGTCATTCTTAATTAGCAGAGGTACTTTCAGCTCTTTAACCACCTCATTTTTCTCCATCACGTTTCGCTCCACAATTGTAACCCTTAAGACTCTCAACAATTATCACTGAGATTTATGGTCACACAACATCTGTGTTGATGATCTTAGATACATTCACCACGTGCTAAGTAAGACCCAAAATCCAACACCTTATGTGAATTGACGGTGAACGCTAACATGTTCAAACTATTACTTGTTACCTAGAAAACATTTTTGTTTTTGAGATTTCTCATAATTACCTAGTCACTTTATATTGTATCCAACCTACTTGTTCAACATGCCAAATCGGTCTCACAAGTATTTCATCCTACTTTCAGTCTTATATTAAGTATCGAAGTTCGGTTGAAGATAAACGACCCACTAAAGCTTATACTTGAAAAGATGCCTTTCAGTGTTTCTTAACAAACATTTGATCGTATTTCAACGGGAAATCACACAGACACTTCTTAGTCTCTCTTGTCTTTAAAGGAAGAGATTTGTGCCCGGGATCACTCGTTTCATGTCTTTAAAGACATCACTTATATCCCATACACATCTTGCTTTATTTCTTTTTCTTTGGCACACTCTTGCACGAAGATCTTTATGATTTTCCAAACTCTTGTTTGTGGTACTAATAGCAATTTTCATATTTGTGCTTTCGGTTGTAATAGATATGGTGGTTCACTTTCTTATGGAGGAGCGAAGGTTGCTTAACATGAAGCAAAACGGATGAGTCTCGTTTGTAGTTGCTTGTACTTGACTTTGAAGCATTTTCAAAATTGAAGAGAAAGTAATTGGATAAGAATTCCACATGACTCATGGGATAAGAATTCGTATTGGGCGCGTGAATTTGAAACGGTTCCTATACCCACGCCTGCTGACGTATATCTAGGGAACTGGATTAAAGGTATCGTTCGATGACGAGGGTTTAGAGATCATTGAGAAGAAAACTAAGAAAGTTATGTTGAAATCCATGCGCAAAGGCGATATGTATCCTCTGAATCTCAACCCAATAAAAGGAAAGCCAACAATATGCCTCCCGACAAAGGCGAACTCAGATGAAAGTTGGTTGTGGCACCGAAGACTCTCGCACCTGAACTTCAAAGATATTAATAAACTGGTGCTTGGCGATCACGTGCGTGGACTTCCTATTCTCAAATCTGACAAGGAACATCTGTACGCAGCAAGCGAGATGGGCAAGAAAATCCGAAAGAGTCACCTTTCTCGTATCAATACAAAAATCATCGAACCTCTTAAACTACTGCACATCGACCTATGTGGCCCTTTGGCTATCGAAAGCATCAGTGGTAGTAAGTTTATACTTGTAATTATAGATGATTTTCACGCTTCACCTGAGTTTTCTTTCTTAAATAGAAATCAGAGGCGACTCCCAAGCTGAAGGTTTTTATCAAGCAAGTGAAATTGCAGCAGCGAAAGGTGGTAAGAAACATAATAAGCGATAATGGTATAGAGTTTAAAAATAAAGACTTTGAAGAGTTTCTGGCTGAAAAGGGAGTAACTCACAACTTCTCTACTCCCTACACTCCACAACAGAATGGGATCGTTGAAAGGTGAAACCATACATTGTGTGAAGCAACTTGAACCATGCTGACCTTCGCTTCTCTTCCATTGTACTTCTGGGCGGATGCAATAGCTGCTGCATGTTACACTCAGAACCGATCCTTCCTCAACAAGCAATTTTCCATCACACCATACGAGATTTTGAATAATCGCAAGCCTAATGTGAAGTTTTTCCATGTGTTCGGTTCAAGATGCTTTATTTTCAACTCGAAAGATAACTGAAACAAGTTCGACGTAAAAGCTAACGAAGGGATCTTTCTTGGTTACTCGCTTACTTCAAAGGGATATAGGGTTCTGAATAAACGCTCATGGAAAATTGAAGAAACCTACTATGTAACTTTTGATGATAATTACATGAAGAAGATTCAAACAAGCAAAAGTCCATCGAAGGAAATCTTTCAAGAATCAGGTCAAGTCTCGATTCCTATTTCCAATTTATTTGAAGAATACAAATGCTGCTCTTTGATGAACCAGAGAACGCGGTCCACTCAGAAGCGAAAGAAGAAAATAACAAAAGCGACCAATTGAAGAAGATTATCGACGAAGCTGCAAAAGACATGGAAAGCGAACCTCAAGTTAACCAGCAGACACCAAGCATAACTAACGAATCAAGCGAAAGTCCAGCTTCAACTGACCCTCTAACAAAAAGCTCTACATTCCAGGGGAGGGATCGTATGTACCAAAAACAACCGAATTGCCTTTTGTAACGCTTGTGTTTCTGGGCTTGCCATTTTTAGCAATGTGATAGTCCAGGTTAACCTTTGTAACCCGTTTTGAAATAATAGAAGTGTATTATTTGAGTATTATGTGTTTTGCGCTTAATTACTTAATTATGTGGTTTGATTAATTAAGAATAAAAATAAGCGTCAAAATTTAAGTGTAAAATAAACTTGATATCTTTAGATATTGTTGTAGTAGTTGAAACAAGGTTTCCGAGGATATAAAGAATGCCGAAATCCGAGTTATAACGAAGAAGTTATGACCTGTGAAAGTTTCGCGACAGAACCGATACCGCTGAATAACGTAAAAAGTGAAATTTACGTTAGAGCGATATTTAGCCTTAGTGATCTAAACGAGAATCGAAGATCTCGTTTTTAGTATCAAAGCGATAAAAAGTTAGGCAATAACGGACGTCAAACGAAGAAGTTATAAATTTATAACGAAATTTTCTGTCCTGGCCTATTAAAAATAAATAATAAAAATAAATTCAAAATAGCTGACGGAGTCTAAACGAAAGTTGTAGAGCGTAGTCTCACCTTCGCGTGGATATGAAGAACGTCGAAAACGGAGTTCATATGAAGGAGGTATGAATTTTCGAAGTTTACTAAATAATTAATAATTAAATTTAATTATTAAATACCGGCCTTATCCGAAGATGAGTCACCGGACTCATCCGGAGTACGCCCAGCGTACTCGAGTACGCCCCGCGTACAGCGAAGATGTCGACATTCGCACTCAAGGACTTCGGATGACGCATGCGCTTACGATTTCGGAGCAGTACGCCCCGCGTACTGCTGTACGCCCCGCGTACGAGGAGGTTCCAGCCTCCTATAAATAGGATGCGAGGGGTCTGGGCATAGTTGCTCATTTCTCCTTCGTTTCGTGCCGAAGCTCTGCGTTTTTATCTCCGAAGCCACCCCGAAGCCCCGGTAATATTCCTGAGTCCCAAAGCAAGTCCCGAGATCCCGAAGATCCCGAAAAGTGCGGTTTCCGAGCCGAAGCTCTGCCCGCGAGAAGTTCGATTTTTGTAGAGATCTTCCAGATCTGCTAAGAAATACTACTCCTATGAGCCGTAGTGCTGTCCGATCATCTTCTGATCAAGTGAGTGTATACTACATTTCATAAACGCAATAATAATACAAGTATGGTTTGAGTGTATTAAGTATATTGTTGTTTATACGTGTGAGCGTGTCGTTAGTTTCTCCTAACGTATAATTTTGAAGTATTTTATGCGAGATACGTGTTATGTGTATATTTTGTTGTTATGTGTGAATGTATATTCACTTTCTTCTATCTTACAGATCTGATTATTTTTATATGAAATATGTGTTATGTGTGTGTGCCTCATCTGTTATATGGAAAATGTATTGATCAAGCATGCTATACAGGTTTTGAAAATATGTATAAAAATGTATGTTTTTATCTACTAATATGTTGAGTAGAACATGGGTAGATAGTTGGTGTGTAATAAACAGATGAGAGGCCTCGTTGTTGTTTTGATCCAGTCATCTAGCGGAATTTAGATGACGACCACGGACTTTTCTAGACAGTCTAGTGGAACGCTAGCAGGCTCATAACCTGTAGGTGTTAATGAACTTGGGTGTTCATTCGTTGTATTCCATCCCCCTCATGGTTGCCTTATTTGACTTATATTGCTGAGGAACCCCCGCAGCATGTGTTGTCACCCCGATGAAAATATTCTTAGATTAGGTCCCTTGTGTTAGTTATTTTAAGGACATAAAGTGAGAATAACGGGAATGGGTAACTGGGTTATTGTTGGTTGATAATAATTAATTTAATTATTTATTGTGGGTTGAAAACCCTATATGCTCACCAGGCTCCCAAGCCTGACCCACTCAGTTTTATTTGTATTACAGGAAGTGGCGCAAGGGCGTAAGATGGATGAACCATCAAGTTGTTTTGTTTACAAGTCTGTATATATATATATATATATATATATATATATATATATATATATATATATATATTTGTTGAATGACTTGTAATGTTATCATTTATGCTTATTGGTCTATATCAGAACATGCCACCCCGAGTTTTGATTATATAATGAAAAATATATTTCTTTTATGAAATGCTTTGGTAAACATTGTTTTATCATGTTTTGTTTTTGGGAACAAATTCTGAAACTATTTCAAATCAAAAGGATTTACTCTGAATTTATTTTAAAAGCATAAATGAAAAATCGGTTTTTTCTGGCCGTGATTTTGGGGATGTCACACCTTTCCATGGGGTAATCGATCACCAATATCAACCCATGAAAGTCCAACCGGGGGGACAATTTTGATCAAAATATGGGATACGCTTCGCCATTTGAGGGGGATAATGAAAATACAAATGACAAAATCGATCAATCAAAACTTGAAGATGAAATTAATGCTGAATTGGATCCTGCCTACAACCCAAATTACCCTCCTCTCATAAAATGGACAAAGGATCATCTTAAAACTCAAATCACTGGTGAATCGTCTGAGGGAGTTCTCACACGCTCTCAACTGAAGGTGAAACAAGCTGTTTTATTCTCTCGAGTAGAATTCTGCATGTTTAATTTGTTTGTCTCCAAAATTGAACAAAAAACAGTAAATGCTGCTCTTGATCACTCTGATTGGGTGCAAGCTATGCAAGACCAACTCCATGAGTTTGAACGAAATCGTGTTTGGAGGCTGATTCCCACACCAAAGGATGCATTTGCAGTTGGTTTAAAATAGGTTTTTAGAAATAAGTTAGATAATGAAGACAACGTAATTCGCAACAAAGCGAGGCTTGTGGTGAAAGGATATTGTCAGGAAGAAGGAATAGATTATGAAGAGACCTTCGCTCTTGTAGCAAGGTTGGAATCAGTGAGAAACTTTCTAGCATATATTGCACATAAAATCTTCAAAGTTTTCCAAATGGATGTAAAATGTGCTTTCTTGAATGGAGAACTAGAAGAAACGGTATATGTTGAACAACCACCCGGATTTGTGAACGAGAAGTATCCTGATCACTGCTATATACTGGATAAAGAAGTTTATGATTTGAAGCAACCCCCGAGAGCCTAATATGAAACTCTAACACGTTTTCTCAAAATGTCAAAATTCAAACAAGGTTCGGTTGACCTAACCTTCTTTCACAAGAAAGAGGACGAACACTTAATGACAGTTCAGATTTGTGTCGATGACATCATCTTTGACTCCACAAATCCTAGCTTAACAGCTGAATTCAGGAAGCTGATGGAGACTAAATTTGAGATGAGCGCAATGGGTCCGATTAACTTTTTCCTTGGATTGAATATAAGATAGGGACCAGAAGGCATCTTCATTAATTAGGAAGCTCACACGAAGATTCTGTTAGCAAAATATGGTCATTCAACTGAATCCTTTTCTTTATGATTCGTACATGCTTCACGTTGTAGAGTGTCTCAAGTATTCTCCATTTGTGATTTATGTCACACATGTCGAATCAATTCCCATGTCCCTTCTATCACAGGTCTATTCCATTGCTTCCTACGACAAACACAAGGAATGGATCTTCTTCAACATCTTTAATCACAAGAAATTTGTATCCAAAGCACACTTCTGTTCACTACTAGGGCTTGCTATAGATGCTTCTTTCATCTCTCCAAATTTCATCACAACAACTCAATTGTTTTCGATGTTCTATGACATGGGATACACAGACGTTCTTACTACGGTGATGAAATTCAAGAAGTCATGTTTACCACCTCAATGGAATGATCTGTTCACACTTATCTACAAGGGGTTAGCAGAAAGGGTTGCCGGGTCGGATGGGGCGAGTAAAGGTTTCAATGGAATGGTCTGTTCACACTTATCTACAAAGTTCATGTATGTCAGTTCTATTCCTGAATTAATGAGATGATGTGTCTATAGTGAAAGTAAAGTCATGGTTGATTACAGGAAATTGACACCTTCGGGTCCACGCCAACTCAGTCCTAAGATGCAGAGTGCTTTGGACGCTGCTGAAAAACCTGCCAAGAGGGGGAAGAAACCGGAGTCTAAGAAAACCAAGACCGAAGGTCCCTCATCTCCTAATAAGCTTAAGGTTGGTAAAGTTGCACCCTTGACTCCCAAAAAGAAAAATATCAAGAAGATGGCAAAGCGACCGAAGGCACCGACGCCTATTACTTCCAATGAAGAGGAGCAATCAGCCAAGGAAGAAGAGGAGGTTCAACACGAAGGCTCACCAAGGGGATACACTCCTCCCTAATATCTAACTCCTGAGGTACAAATTGATGTTCCTACTCCTCCTCCTTCTCCAAAACAAACCACAATACCAATCTCGGTTGCTCCTATTCCACCACCTGTCAGTTCTCAACCTACTACTGCTCCACTTCCACCTCCAATCTTTTCTCAAGCTACAACAACCACAACAACTAGAACTTCGATGAGTGTCGACGTATCTGATACAGGGGCACACTTAGGATGAAACATCTAAGTTTCAGACAATTTCATAAAGTCCTTATCGGCTTCCAAGTGAAGATGAAGATGATGCTCCTGTGATAAAACACCATTTGATGAGTCTTAACGATAAGCTTGACAAATTGCTTTCTTCTCCTTCAACATATTCTGATGTGGTTTTGAAATCTTTTTTCGACACAACTCTTCAGTAGTATATAGCTTCAATCGACAAATCAACAAAAGTTGTGGATGCATCCACATCCTCCTGCAAGAAAGCAACAACTGAAATGATGGATCTCATTCATGATTCGAGAATTTTATTAGACTCGTTCAAAGGCCATGCTGATTCCAATGCGGCCAAAGTCAATGCTTCTACTTCTGTTGATTCCCTCTCCAAGTCACTTCAAGAGGAGAAACTGAAATTTGACTCTGTTCGTTCTGAACTCAAAGCATATCATAGTTCTCTTCTTACTTATGTCAATACTATCCTTGAAAAGGTTCAGGCTGAGCTAGCTACAGAGAATAAGATAACGGATGCACTAGCTCACAAAACAACAACGCTTGAAGTCTAGTCTGCTTAACTTGATCAAGAAAAGAAGGAAATTGACTCACTCAAGACTGAGCGTGTTGTCCTTAAAAGTTGTGTTGGTGATGTTCTCTCCATTTTGGGTACTATCGTTAATGCACGTGATCCGGTTCTCACTCTTACCATCCGGAATCACATAGCTGCAAAGCTACTTCCAATGATTGAAATCTTGAATCAAATGAAGGGTGTTACGGAGCCGTTTGCCACTCTGCACCAAGGGGGAGATAGTGTTCAAGATCCTCCAATTCCACCCAAAGTCATTATCCAAACTGAACTGAAGGTTAATGTAGCTTCGGGTTCTGGATAGGAAAAACTGAAAGGTGTTGTGGAAGATTCTGATGATGATGAAGAATAAACGATTGCTGAGGCTTTAAAGAGGAAGAAAAGGGATAAAGAGATTGATGAAAATTTGAGAGTAGCCAGAGAGGAAGAAGAGAAAGAGAAAAAGCAGAAAGAAGATCTAGATATTGCAAGCATGATCTCTTTCCTACTTGGACTCGGGAAAGATTAATCAAAGAAGCGATTGAGAGTCCAGCACTCACTGGCTGGAACCTGTTGCCTCGTTTGGTTGTGAAAACACGAGAAATTCTCAATTTGACATGCCCATCACCTGCAAGGCATTTTTGTTCCATTGCTTTGATCCAACGGTTGAAGTCCCTTTTCCTCACTCACAGTTTGATCAAGATTTAATCGATTATTATCTTGAATTTCCTCAACCCCAATACTTGACATGGAGTGCTCAGAAAATAACCTGTATCAAGGTAATGAAACCAACTGTTGCTGGGAAATTTATCAATGTGAAGTTCAGGGTGACCCGAGGTTCTGATAACACAGTTCATATGATTTTGTTAGCTGATCTTCCAAATGTGAACCCACATGATTGGATTCTGTTGTTCAACATTCTGCTTACTAGTCAAGAGCAATATGAGCCAATCCTTGATCGCATTAAGAGAATGTTGGCTTCCTACATCCATGAAGTTAATAAGATGGATCAGGAGGTTGCAAATGTTTTAAGGAAGAAACCGACTGTGAAGACCATTAGGAAGACGAGTGATCTTAATAGAATGAAGATGGGCAAGATTGATCACCCACATTACACTGTTATGTTTACAAGATGCGAAGGTGAAAAATTCCTTTTCGCTGTTCTCCACTTCCTGCTTGGAGCACGTACTTGATATAACTCACAGATGTAAACAAAACAATGATTCGGATAAGAGAAACTTCTCTGACATGCTTCGGTGGTATATAAATTTTCATCACACTCTTTTGGTGATTATACCGAAGGTGTTCAAGACGGTGAAGAAGTATGCTCTTTCTTAGACGAACTAATCTCTCACCTCTATTGACGCAAAGGGGGATATTGTTCAGTCTAGAGTGCTGTGTCATATGGGCTTAATGTTAATGTTTTGATTACCCGGTTTGGGCCTGTCTAACTGTGGTTCAAGCTTTAGGGTTTGATTATATATTATTCATACATGTATAGCTTTAAAAAAAAACGTACTCATTAATAGCTTTTACATTGTAACCCTAAGAACATCTCTACATTCGAAGTGCTTCATCGAGCTCTTCTGAGTGTGAGATATTAATCATTCGACATCTTTTGATCCATTCTTGCGTTCTTTGATTCCTTCATTCTCGTTTATCTGTTTAGAATCTATCGATTTAATAACGCAATAATCTCAAGTAGAAATCCTCGATACAATCAAAGGGGTGCTGATGATTTTGTCAATAGACCCCTAGGACCCCAAAGTGAGTAAAGAAGTATGGGAGCTGCATATCAGCGGTGTTGTAAGCGAGGAAGAATTTTGTGTAGGTTCGATTCTCAAAAACCCCACGGGTGACAAAATCATGGATGCTCTAATATTCGACATCTAGGTCTCCAACAGCAAGGCCGAATATGAAGCACTTCTCATAGGCCTTCTCCTAACATGAGAGGTTGGAGCAACACACCTTTCAGCGTTTAACGACTCTTTGCTCATTACTAACTAGGTCAATGGCACTTATGAAGCCAAAGACCAAAGGATGCAAATATACCTGGATGCAACACAAAAGTTAACACATTTGTTTAAAAGCTTCAAGACTAGGCATATTTCCCAGTGGAAAATGCGAGGTCCGATGCTCTCAGCAAGTTGGCATCAACATCTTTCAAGCACTTGACCAAGAAAGTACCTGTGGAGGTTCTCACATAGAGGAGCATTAATAATAGACAAATTGATTCTAACATAATGCCCCCCGACTATGCCAATCCTTATCTAGACTACCTTTATATATATATATATATATATATATATATATATATATATATATATATATATATATATATATATAATTTCAGTGTTTTCTTATTATCTTATGCTATGTTTTTATATTATTTAGAGCTAAAAGGTAATTATAATGCTTTGAATTATAATTTACCGCTATTATTTGTTACTTGAGCAGAAATGAAGCAAAAAGCCTGGGAATGCGAAGTTAGATTGCAAATATGAAGATTTGGGATGAATTGGACCGCACGACCTGTGTTCCCAAGCTGAACGCCTAGCGTTCCTTGCTTGCTAATTACAAAACTGCTTGGATGAACACCCCACATTCATTGGACCTACGCCTAACGTTCTTAGGCAGTACATCTGTTAAGCCGTTTTGAGTGTCTAGAAGGCGGACAGAAGGCTGTTAAGATGACTGGAATGAATATATGAAGGTTTGGAGAGCAGATTCATGTCGGTAATCATGTGCTTCATTGTTCCGACCAAGATTAGTGTTTCAACATAATTATATATGCAATTACTACCTGATCTGGGTGATAAACCCCTTTGCTTTGTGTTTATGATTAGATGAACCGTTGATTTTGTGGATTAATTGCTATTTGGATTGTTTTATTCGTGTTTAATTAACTTTGTTAAGCTTTTTAAAAGATCCTCATGTGTTAATGACAATTATTTTATGTTAATTACTAAGTATATTGAGTTGTATCAACATCTGCTTGATTGCTTGCCTCTTATGATTTTGATGACCATCAAGATTGTAAGCTTAGTGTTGTGAACATAACCTAGGGTTAATTAGAAAATAAGTAAATTAATGTGTGAGCATGTGTGATGATCAACCGCATAAGGAACCAACCAATTTGATTAACTATTATTACAAGTCTTTCTTTATTCGAACTGAACACTAGGAAACCTGTTAGTTTAATCAACTGATCACTACTTGAATTGACATGTTTGTTAAAGGATTCGTAATAGTGAACATGAACCTATTCATTTTAGAAACCGGTGAACAAGGTTTGGCCAGTCTATGTTATATTTGCTAACATTTTATGGTATAAAGTTTCATTTGTTTATAATACCACTATAAAAACTATTTAGCTTTTTGACAAAACAAAATAATTACTTTGACATAAAATTGAACATATAACTTGATCACTTTTTTACTAATTTGACAAAAAAATAAATATTTAGTGGACCACTTTTAGACTAATTTGACAACAAAAATTACCAGTTTGACAACAAAAGTTACCACTTTTCCATTTTAATACTAGGAAACACTTAAAATGATTTTTTGAAGGAAAAAAATTATCGGTGTCTTCAACGAAGAGGGCGTAATGGTTTCAATAGCTAAACCAAATCATAGTGGTTTTTTTGGATTTGACCTTAGATTTTTTCGGAAAGTCACTTTAACGAAGTTTACGTTTTTCATTCCCACATGATTATGTCATCATTCATTATTTTGTTGATTTCTTCTCCAAACATTTACAATTTTTATTTTTATCAAATTGATTAACAAAAAATCAATACTTAAAAATACATACATAAAAGATTGTCTCGGTTCGGTTTTTTAATCCTAAAGGAAACAAGAGAATGGCTTGGTAGCCAACACATGAGTACATTCATATGTTTTTCGGATTCGTACGTTTTAAGCACATCCATTACGTATGTTGCAATTCTGTTAATCATTTGCCTTGTTCTGTATTGCATGTGTATCACAATATTGCATATAAATTGTTAACATAATCCCCCACGCAAACTGTAATCACTGAAACAAAAATATTCATCGAAATAAAACTAATAGTTTCGACAGATTAGACTACATAGATTAAATGTGTACGGTAAACGGGTGTAGAAACTATTTTTTGAACAACTATTTACATATATATATATATATATATATATATATATATATATATATATATATATGTCTTTATGTTTTATTTAAAAGAAGGTAAAGGATAAAAAAAAAAAGAATAGAGAAGTGCTAATAAATTATTTAGTCTATAAACCTTAAAATTATCTAATTATATATTTTTTCCTTATCTTCTGGTCCATATATCGTATTTGCAAATATTAAAAAAAACATCTCCAAACATTTTATTTCAAAAACAAACAATATATTATCAATTTGTCCATGAGAAACAAAATATAGATATTAACAATAATACGGAGATAATATACATGATATTTCGATAACAAACCAGAATAAATTATTTTTTTGTTATTATGATTTCAAATCATTTGCTTCACTAATTTCTAGGGTTTCAGATTTATCGTAAAAAATTCAAAAAGAATAAACTTAGTGAATACGACTTTAATTTAATACCTAAATGTAGGAAATGGTGTGGCAGCTTTTTTAATTATTGGTATGTTGCTTTATTACAAAAGTGGAATTGTGATATACCATCCATCCTTTCTTAATTACTTTTATTTAATCATCAATTTGGCCTTTTTCACACACACAACACATCCACAACCCCTGCCCCCACCCTCACCCCCCATATATATATATATATATATATATATATATATATATATATATATATATATATATATATATATATATATATATATATATATATATATATATATATGAAAAAAATTGAATGGAAAAAACAAAAAAGTTAAGAATTGATGAATCATTTTCAAACAATCATTATTTTGAACACAAAAGTCTCAAACATACTTGTGAAAATAGGAAAAGTATACACATGTGTTTTCAACAAAATATGTTTTTCTAAACTATGTTAATAATTACTTTAATATATTTACAAAAAAAAAACATATTTGTTTTCGTTTTTTTAATTTTTAAGAGCTATTTTTATCGAAAATTTATTTTAAATACATCAAATTTATAATTTTTATTCTATATAAATAAACAACCATATTGATATAGTTTTAAAATAAAATAAAATTTATTTTTTTATACTTTCAGTTCTTGTTATTCATAAATGAAGAAAAGTGCATTATATTTTTTTTATACAGTACATTTATTATCTACATAAAAATAAAAAGTATGATTTTTTTTTGGAGTTTAAATATCATTCATATATGAATATAACATATATAAACGTTTTTCAGTTTACATCAACTATTGTCAAATATTATAATCACATATGAATAAAACGTATATTAGTCTTCATCGCAAATTATGTTCATATATGAAAAACACATTTATCATAATTTTGTTATGATTCATTTGATATTAACATATGAATAAGTAGCTCAAAATTCTAAAACATGTCGTCTTTTATTAACATAGTACTTATTTATATTCGAATAACAAATAAACTATAACAAAATCTAATAAAGTTTTTATTTATATATGAATATAACATATGACAACCATTAATACACATTTTATTCATATATAAGAAATAACGTGTGACCAAAGATGATATAAAAAAAGTATTTATTTTAGGCCAAAAAGGTTTTATTACGTGTTATATTTATATGAATGATATTTAAAGTGTAAAAAAAAGTTAAACATACATTTTATTCATAAACGAATAATGAATGTACTGTAATAAAAATCTGATCGATTTTTATTCACTTATGAATAACAAGAGCTGAAACTCTAAAAAAATAAATTTTTTATTTTATTTTAAAACTATATCAATATGGATGTCTATTTATAGAGAATAAAAAATTATGAATTTTGAAATATTCAAAATAATTTTTTGATAAAAATAGCTTTCTAAAAATCAAAAAAACAAAAAGAAAAATATTTATTTGTATATATTAAGGTAAGGATTATCATAGTTTAAAGAAACATGTTTGGTTGGAAAATACATGTTTATCCATTATCCATTTATGTTAGAACGCATAAGTGTTTTGTGGCAAAACAAATGTATGGGTGAGAATGATTCCCTCTTTCTCAACCTTTTTTTCTCAATTGAACCCTTCTCTCTCTCTCTCTCTCTCTCTCTCTCTCTTTCTCTCTCTCTCTCTCTCCCTCTCTCTCTATGTGTGTGTGTGTGTGTGTGTGTGTGTGTATATATATATATATATATATATATATATATATATATATATATATATATGGATTGTATGAAATAATACTTTTGGTCTTACTATCAACAAAATAACATGAAAGGTCCTATTGAGGGTATTAATAACATCTTTGGTCCTCCTCATTTAACTCTATCTCTTATTCCATCTGTTAGTCACTGTTGGAGAACTCTTAAACGGTATTTTCGTAATGTCACTTGTTCACCGCCCTTACATCTTCTCTGTCGCCTAATGTTTGTTAGTACATGTGAAGTGATAGATGCAATAGTTGGTAAGCTTTCTCCTTCTTCCTTATCTTCTTTCATGGTGTTCCTTATCTTCAAATTTACTGTAGACACATTTAAATTTGACACATTCTTAAACATCAAAAAGGAATTGAAGATGTTTCCATGGCTAGAAAGCTAATCATGGAGCTTACTTATTAGAGAGACAAGTACATATATGAAGGAGATGTATAGTAAGCATCACGTTTTAAATTACAACACGAATTTTGATTTATTTGACCTTCTATTAACCATTAGTCAAACAAAAAAAATTATGCAGAGGGATTTCCTAGAATCTTTAAAATGAAAATCAATCATGGTGAGTTCTTCACCAATAAGCCTAGAAGAAATTATGTAGATGAAAAGGTCACTTATGTTGATAATGTCGACATAGAAGAGTTATGTATGGATGAACTGAAGATCATGTTGGAAGGAGTAGGGTATGATAATCATGGACCCCATTCTTTTATTTTTGCATGCATGATTTTCCTTTAGATTTTGAACTTGTTCCGTTAAGTAATGCCCAACATTTGGTAACTCTTTCAAACTATATAGTTGAACGTAAGGAAATCATGGTTAACACTAAAAATGGAAAATCAAGGCTACATTTAGGTGATGCATACCCAGAGTATGTTACTAAAAGTAACAAAGGAAAAAAATAGGTTCATTTAGTAAGAAGTTGGTATTTGATTTGAACATACATGGTATTGGTTCCAGTAGAGTTGTTGTTGAAGCTCCTGCTACCACCTCACTAAACATAATTCCTTATAAACTATCTATGAACAAGGATGTATATATAGTAGTGCATAATGTCCCATTGATGGGTTGGAATGATCCAAAGCATAGTGAAAGTGTCCCTACTGTAAAGAATGATGATGTTGATTTTTTTATCCCTTATTTGATTTGGGAGATCAAAATGTAGCATATGATGGGAACTTTGAAGAGGACTATCAAGTTTATATTGACGGTGAATTAGAAACTGAATTGGAAGGGAATGATGTCATGTATATTAATGATGAATCAGATGAGGGCGATGATGTTGAACATAGAAATGAAAGTGAAGGCGAGGATGACTCTAGTGATAGTGAATTTGATTTATGTGACTTAAATGTTGTGGGTTATGTGGAAGTATACACGACATAATTCAATAGTGTTGTTGTTTATGTTGTAGAACCAATTGACAGGGAATTCCATTTGATGCAGGTGTTGAAATTGAAGAGGAAGATATAGTTGTAATAGTTTCAAAGAAAATTTAATTGTTTGGTGATGATGATGAAAGGGAGGCATTGCTATTTACTTTAAGAAAGAAAAAGACATGCAGTCTAGGGGAAATACATGATGCTAACTTTCAGTTATGCGAGACTTTCCTTAACAAAAAAACAAATAACTGAAATTCTAGAGCATGTATTAATATCTACCATGAGGAGCTTAAAATTAGTGAAAAGCGACAAAAAGGTTGAGGGAATAATGAAAGGTATGTACCTAATGATGGGTCCTAGAAGTTTTAAGGGGTAAGAATCAATATGAATATATGGTTAATAAATTTAATGGCCAACATACCTGCTTCCCTACCAGGGTTATTAAATCTAACACACAAGGTTTTCTAGCCAACCAGATCTTACAAAAGATGACTGTCAATCATGACATCTCAATATTAGCTCTTAAAAAGGATCTTTAACAGAAATACCAACTACAAATATCAATAAAAAAAACTTAGAGCCACGGTCATTTCCAAGAACAAAATACATGGAGACTTTGAGAGACAATATTCTATGTTGAGAGATTATTTCTTGGAATTGTAGACAACCAACAAAGGAACAACTGTAAAAATTAAGGTTGAATTTGAACCAAACTTCAATATGGTTACAAGGAAGCTCAAGAGGATATATGTATGTTTGGGTCCTTTGAAATAAGGTTTTAGGGATGGTAAGAGAGACATTTTAGGGTTGGATGGTGCATTTTTGAAGGGACTCTATCTAGGTTAGATTTTAACAGTTGTAGGATTAGATGCCAACAATGGTATCTATCCCTAACATATGTTGTTGTAGAAGCTAAAACAACAAATTCATAGAGTTGGTTCTTAGAGAATCTGAGACAAGATTTACACTTGAATGTTGTTTCTAATTTCACCTTCATCATAGACAGATAAAAGGTATATCATATTAGAAATTGTTAAATATTTATAATTGACATTCTCATATAAAGATGTTCATGTTAAATTATGTAGGGGTGTTTCCAACACTTACAAAAGTATTCCCATATGCCAAGTACATGTAATTGTTTAAGACACGTTCATGAGAATATGAAGTTGAGGAATAAAGGGAAGCTTATCAAGAACTATGTATAGAGGTGTGTCACAGCTACTACCGTCCCTCATTTTTCCAAAGCTATGGATGAACTTGAGATATTAATCAACAAGCACATGAATGTTTGGACAAGATACCTACAAAGCATTGGGCAAGGACATATTTTAGTGTTAAATTATAATATTTTTAACACTCACTGGTTGTTTACAATGTGCTTATAAGATTACATGTATTTTCAGGGAGAGCACACTCAAATATCATACTCAACAACACTTATAAGGAATTCAATCACAAGCTATTTCAAGGAAGAGATAGACCAATCATATATAATTTTGAGTATATTAGTGTATATCTGATGAAAAATATTTGTATTGTTGACAAGGTTATCAAGAAAAAAAATGTTTTACTAACTACAATATCTCAAAAATTAACGGGAAATATAAAGGAGGGAGCTACTAATTGTATATGTATCTGCAGTGGTGATTAGAAGTGCCAATTAACTGGGAAATATCATGAACATTTTGTTGTTAACATGAGGGAGAGGACATATACATGCATAAAATAGGATTTGACTGGGAGAAAGCAGCGAAGAAGTAGGACTGGTTTAAGATTGGGTGCATCCATATCACATGCTTAATATAGGGAAGCAAATGTAATCTTTTAAGATTGATCCAATAAATGGTAGGGAAAATGGCCAGAGTGTGACATCTGAAATACATTCCCCCCCCCCCCCCCCCCCGCGTTGCCACCGCCGCCAAACATAATGTGCATATAAATAAAATCTAACCTTCATATTAGTATTAATATAGTAATTAGGGTTTTATGTATTCATTATATAGGATAGGAGGTTAGTAGATCAAAAAGTAAAAGGAAGAGATGTATTGATGAGCTGTTTAGTAGTCAATCACAAAAGTTATCAAAGGAAGTAACTCATTGTATGCAACACCCACTTTCGAAAATGGATCGGCTTAAGAGTTAATGGGATCAAAGATGATGTTTTTGGAGAGAAACCCTATAACGCGACATGGTGCATGGATGACCACGATATGACATGGATTTTTGAATCGCGTATTTCTGGTGAGAACCATGTCGTGGCAAGAGGGTTGCCATGACGTGGTGGCAGCAACAACATAAGCCCATGATTTTTTTAGAATTTCTTCCCTATATAAGGACCTTAAATTTAGGTTTAGGTGCGACATCCATAATTTTCTCGATCTAAAACAACCATTTTATTTATGTTTATTTTAAGACAAAGTTTATTTATAAATGAAAATTTTGTCACATATAAAGAATTTCTGTAGAAATGTTCTTCTTTGAGTTTTATAAATTTTGGGATGTCATAATTGATACAAGAAACATAATTATAAATGAAATCATTACATTCCTTACAATAACTCATTTCAATAATGGCCTATACTCCTTGAATCTCTTAGTGGATTGTACCTTTTTTCCGTTACATGTGATACAAAGAAATTGAGTGGGTCATGCTTGGGAGTTTGGTGAGCACATAGGGTTTCCAACCACACTATTATTATATTGTTTTAAGTACATATTTCATACCAAATAGATTAATCTCGAGTACCTACTCCCTTTATTCTCATTCTTTGATCCTAAAATAATAATCTCATGGGACCTATCCTAAAAGATATTTCTAACAATGATTAGACATTACTACCTTAGGGATTCCTTAGCACTAAATGTTAGTAAGGAAACCATGAGGGTATAAAGTACTCGAATGAACACACAATCCATACTCTTAGATAGTATGATTCATTAACACCTACATATTGCGAGTCTACTATTGTTCCACTGGAATGTCTTGAAGATTATGTGGTTGTCATTAATACTCTGTTATGACTACTCTCAGTTAGGCATGGTCTCTTACCATTATATTATCTCTGGTATGGTCTCTCACCACTCTCTATATATGGCATGCTCTCTAACCATTATATTATCTCTAGTGTGGTCTCTTACTGCTATTTTTAATCTCAGGCATGGCCTCTCACCATTATCTCATATCTTTCTCTCTCTATCCTTCCTACATGATCTCATTTAGAACAAATAACAGGAACACAAATAATAAGCATATAGGACATCTAAGAAAATTGAATACTTGATATCTATGTGTATGCTAAAAGCAACTTTGTACTTACTGGATAAAAGTGGATGCCATAGAATTTGAGCAGAATTTCACCTTGGCACTTTATCTTTGCCTCTGATGTTACGTAGTTTCATATCACTAAGTCTTAGTCTTATATTCATGATGACTAATGATAATCTAGATTCCTTACAAATCCTAATGTAATTATCAAGACCTATTAAGTAAGGAATAACCTTGTAGGATCATATCAGAGGTAGGATCCAGTCAAGACATTATCCTCTTAAGTAGATCAATAAGTATAATGACTTGGAATCATTGATAAATCTTAATTATAGGTTCATAATAACGACTATGATTATAATTAAAAGTTACACTTAAATAAAATAAGTTTAGTTTAACTTACAAAACTTTCTGATGAAAACTGGGAATTATGCGGGCGGAATGTTGATCTGAGAGCTTCTAATCATGGACTATTTAACACCACATGGCTTCAATAAAGACTAAACACTAAAGGAATATTTGAGATTTAGAAGTGCAAATTTGAGACAGAATGGCTGAGTTGGAGTGGAAATTTTTGGATTTCACTGCATGAAAAGTGTTGGAAGACAAAGTAGCTCACTGGGATCATGACACGTGGCATAATCTTAGAGGTTATCAGATGCGCACAACACAAGATGTCTGTGTGTGCGGCTACGCATGAAAAATTATGTTATCTTTAAAATTCATATCTTCTTCATATGAACTCCGACTTCGACACGTTTTATGTACACACGAACCTATCGACGGGATCTACAACTTTCATTTTGACCCAGTCGGCTAATTTTGGCTTTATTTTTAAAGTTATATTTTTAACAGGCTTAGACTGTTAAAATCCGTTAAAAATTTCAAACTCTTTCGTACGATATCATTTCTCGACTATCTTTATATTGACAGGCTCCTATTAACGAGATCCTCGATTCTTATTTAGATTTTTTTTCGTAACAATTGACCGATTTTAATTTCGGTTTCTGTGTCGCATGCTGCTACCCTGAAACTTCTAAAAATCATATAACTTGCTCTAAAAAAGTAAGATTTAGGTGTTCTTTATATGCATGAAATCCTTGTAGCATATAATATAACTTTGGTTAAGATTATTTATCCTAAATAATCTTCTATCAATAAATTCATTTTTAACGCTTATTATGACTTAATTGACTAGCCTGAATATGTGGGTGTTACAATTATCTCGCCCTTAGGATGATTACGCCCCATAATCATCAGCCAAATATGGCTTGTATAATGACTCTGTATGTTACCTTCACATCCTAGGTAATAACCATGACTCTTATGTCTTTTCAAATGAGTTTCTAACTCATTGGTTTTCTTGAATGCGGGCAATGTCAACCTGGAACCTGCTCTTCATTCTAAATTTGATCTTTACCGGAGACTCATGTTACTTCAATAATAGACTTAACCTAGTATGAGGTCTTTACTCTGGTTACCATAATAGACCAATGGGTTATGCTCTAATGACCTTTCAACGTATGGTGCAACAACTAGATTTAGGTGTCCTCTATCAGACTCTATCATGGAAGATACCTTCCTTCATGTTCTAATATGATGTAATAATATTTTAGCATGTAGCACTTCTAGCTACATGTTTCTAAATCTTAACATATGTTACTTCCATCGATCGCTTCAATTATATTTTCCTATAATCTAAATTCAGATGCTTGATTGAACTGACTTCACAAATATATCGTAGTCGGACTCAATTTGATATGACCACTAAGGTCGAAATACATTCATCTTCTATAGTAATTACCTAAACAAAGGTAATGATGGAAATGAGCAAGACAACTCAACTACTTAGAGACTTAGTAACCCTATGAGTTTTCCTGATCTAAGTGTGAGTCATGTGCTTCTGGTAGTATAAGTGTCTAGTACCTTTCACACCTACTCATACTCATCCCAAGTATTGTTTCGTAGTTACCGTACAATAAAGCCACATAAAACTCAACACACTGAATAACGTAATTTAGGAAATTATATTTTTTCTAAGATGATTCCAATGTTATTCCAACTTATTTTGCCTTTTTACATTAGGTTACATAAGATATTACTATTATGACTTGTCCATTCAAATACTCTCGAAACGCAGCCTCAAACTCCCACCCTCTTGCTTCCTCATCTAGTATCATGCAATATGCTTTGGCCTTTGGCTTTAGCGGTACATTTGGATTTGTAGCTCCTTCCCTTTTCAAGCAGTCTTCCTTGAAGTGTCCTTCTTTACCACACTTAAAACATACTTCTTTTTTTGGTGCACATTCATTAGCATAGTGAAAAATCTTTCCACATTTGAAATAGGTCACTTCCTCAGTGCATTTTAAAAAATGCTTCCTTTTGCACTTGTCACACAACTTTTACTCGCTGCCCCAAGACTTATGATACTTTGAATTTGAGATTTTACTCTTCTTATCGGAATTTGAGAATCCATAACTCTTCTATTTCTCACCAAATTCAATCTTTTCGACATTTCTTGCGTTGATCATGCTTTCCACAATCCTTGCAGCCCAAGCGACAACTTTGAAAGTAAGAGATTGCTAAACTAGCACTATGTACTCCCAAGGTATTCCTTTAGAGTACCTATCAATTTTTGTAAGGTCGTTGGTTACAAGGCGCAAAGTGAACTACATTTTGTCAGTAAAGGCTTTGGTGTATTCATCAACCGACATGTCGCCCTTCTTTATTGTTAGAAGCCGACTCTCCAAATCTATTATGTTTTGAGCCAAGAAAAACTTGCACTTGAAGTGAAATAAGAATTCTTCTCATGTCAGTTGTAGTGGCTCGTTAGGGCTTATGATTTTTCCTAATGTATACTGAAGGTTTGTGTCAATTAAATACACTTCAAGTATAATTAACAAAGTACAAACTAACTAAACTAAATAAAGAACGGAAAAAGTAAAGAACTCCAATTAATCACAAAGTTGTCTTTCATCAAGAAAACAATTGTTCTCACCAAGAGAATGATTGTCACAAAGATGGTAACCAATACGTTTTGATTAGGGTTTTACCCTAACGATGAAAATCTACTAAACTTTACAATTATATCTCTTCAATCAAGGGATTGTATCTAATCTATAATAAGAAGTGATTCTTATTACCTAGATACCAAATATGCTATCTATTCTATACATATCGGTATAACTTCCCAATATATAAAGATTACATAAGATCACTATATAGACGGTAACATCAATATGGTCTTGAGGCATTGGTGTTGATGTTGATGTTGGCGTTGGTGCTGGCGGTTAGTGTTGAGAGAAACACTTGAGTCACACTTGAACAAATGTTAGAACAAGTGATAATGTGGAATAAAGTTTAACTCAAAGGACCATTAAAGCTCAACAATAATAATAAGTTAGAGTTAGACAGTTAGAAAGTTAGATTCGGAAATATAAGGAAATCTAAATGACAACAAGTATTATATCAAGTATACACTTAAGTTGATATGTAACAAGAATTGCAGTCAATTCAAGTTAATAAATGAGATCAAACTTAGTGATGAAGTCTAGAACGACTTGCTCCAAAGAGAGATTCGAATTAGTTAACCAATATTAAGTGGTGAGTAAGATAAGAACAAGATGATAGATTAGAAATAAGATGCTTAGAAGATGTGTGTTCATTCAGAAAATGAGAAATCCTTTTATAGAGTTTCAGGAGTTACAAGGGTCGTATCTATTAAACGATGCCACGTAAGGCACATTGGATAAAGGAGATTACATTTGTAAACAAATAAAGACTAAGGGGCTGTTTGTTTGGCCTCTTAATGATCCCATAAAGAGGATGGCTCTGGATCATTCAGATTCAGAGCGTTTGGTTGAAATTATTTTAGCCTCTTAATCAACCAGATATTTAAAAAAATGTCTTATTCGCTCAGATATGATAGGAACTCTGGATGAAACTTTTTCCTTTGATTTCCTTGCCCTAATCGTCCGCCTCTTTTTTTCTTTCCTTCTTCTACTTCAGCGAACAACAAAAATTGGCTTCTTCACCTTATCGATTTCAGCTTGCAGTCGTCCTACATCACCGGTTTGCCTCCGCTTACGCCTGCGCCGCCTCCCTCCTTGTCGCTTCCCCATCTTCGCTCTTTGCTGGTAAGTTCTTCCAATAATTGGAGCGATTTTTACAGAGTTTTTCTCTCTCAAAATTGTTTCTATGTGTTGTGTTATTGTTATGTTCTTGCTGTCTTGCTATGATGGGTGATCAATTTGATTTTGGGTGAATAATTTGTGTGAAATCTAATTGAGTTGTAACCACCGATTTCTCAGTTTTATGTATGTTTTTTTTGTTGCTGGATTGTTGTGATGTTGAATTGCATTTTTTTTGGTTTCAATATTGGGGTGGTTTGTGTTTGATCTTTATTCTTGCTGATTTTGCTGCTATATATGCTTTGAAATGTTGAATTTTGTTGCTGAAATGTCCAAAAAACTGATGAAAACAAATTAGGGATAATAAGAATAGATGTTGTTGAAATCTTAGGCCCCGTTTGGTTCACTAGATTCCGGATGAATTTGGAGGAATTGGAAAATAAATTCCTTTCTTAAATGTGTTTGGATGACCAAATCACATGAAACTAATTTCCAGCGTGTATATTAAAATCGACAAGTAAAAGATTTTCAATTCTCTAGGTAAACTATATGAATTTTGATTCAATTCCTTATGAATTACAATGTTGACAAATTTACCCTTCTATCCAACTATGCTTTTAAGCCTTTAATGATACACAATTCTGATTTTTTTATATGAATGTTGAATATATCTATTCTTCCAACAACAATACATGGTTTTTAGTTCATATTTTTTTTTGACATGACTAGCAATTGTTTTTCTAGTTCTATCACTAATCAGATTTTAATCATATTTATTTAAAAAAAATTACAAAAACCGCTAAAAGGGTATTTTGGTAATATTATATAATTCATATTCCAATTCCTTTGACAATTGGACAAACCAAACAGAAAATAGATTACAATTCTTTCAGATTCCAATTCCTTTCACAAATTCCATTCCTTCCAAAAACATTCTACAAAACAAACGGGGCCTTATATCTTCTTGTTGTGATTTTTCTTCTATATGTTGTTGAAATATGCTATTTTTTGTTTAATTTTTCTGTTATGTTGGTCTACTTGTGGTAGTTAATTAGTTTTGTTGCTAAAATATATCATTGCTGGATTTTGAATATTAGACATGGCAATGGCACAAAAAAGGCCTAGAATTAATTGGAAACAAATAGAAGGTGTGGAAAAAACATTCCTTGAAGCTTGTATTCATGAAATTACAACTTACGGACGTGAAGGGAGTAGTTTAAAAGCAAGCGCATGGAAGAATGTAGCTGAAAGATTGAAAACAGAATACAATTTTGTAGTTGATCAAAAGCAAATGAAAAACAGATACGACTACCTAAAAGCAAAGTTTGGTGCTTGGTTGAAATTAAAAAACAAAACAGGCAACGTTTATAACCCTATAACTAACACGTTTAACATGGAAGAAGACGAATGGCAACTAGAGATCAAGGTATTGTTATTTTTGATAAGAAGTAATATATCATAATATTTTATAATATTTCATAATAATTATAATATATTCAAGCAGTTGAACAAAATGGTAGAAACATTGAGAACTTCTCCACTAGTGTACCCTGATCTTTGTGTTCAGTTGTTCGATGGGTCGGCTGCAACTAGCATTCATGGATGGGGGCCATCTTCTACACTTCCTCACCCTTCTCATGACTCGCCTGACATTAATTTAAGTGACTTTGATGGTATCAATGTAACTCACATGGAAAGTATGACTTCACCCGAAAGTCCAATGAAGGAACCTCTAGTGTTTCTAAAAGCAAAGGCGGTAAAGGAAAAGGAAAAGCAACAATTAATGCCAAGATCATTGATGTTGGTGATGAAATTAGCAAAGTTGTAAGGATGTTAGTGGAGAAACATAAAGAGCATGATATGACTTCATGTATGGAAAAGTTGGTGAAAATGGAATGGGGAATATCTGACCCAAGATACCAAACGGCTGTTTTGCTTTTTGGTGAAAGTGTCGATCTTAGAAAAGTTTGGTTATTTCTTCCGACGGAAGCTTGTGAGATGTGGTTAAAGAATGCTGGATCAAAGTATGGGTTGATGTGATGTTTTTTTTTTTAGGATTTTTATTTGATGTGTGTCGTTATGGATTTAAAATGTTGAACTTTTTTAGGATTTTATTTGACGTGTGTCGTTATGAATTTAATATGTGAACTTTTTTAGAAATTTATTTGATGTTTGTTGTTATTGTATTTAAAATATTAAATTATATATGTTGTTTGAAGTTATGTTTTTAAAATGTTTAATTTTATATGTTGTTTGACAGATTATTTATGGATATCGATGATGATATTGTGTATTTCATGTTGCTTTCTTGGTATTGGATGTTTTTGGCTTCGACAAGAATAGAAAGGATAAGCGACTTGAATTCGGCATTGACCGGTCATAAATTTACGCAAGAACTGTTGTATGGATCTTCTTTACAATGTCATGAATTGATGCGTCTTTCACGGGAATCATATGTACTACTATGCAACCATTTTAAACAAAAAAAATGGTTGCAAAGTAGTCGGTCAATAAGTGTTGAAGAAAAGTTAGCTATGTTTTTGATAGTCATCGGACACAATGAGCGGTTTCGAATGGTTAAAAGCAGATTTCAACATTCAATCGAAACAATTCATAGGTGTTTTCATGAGGTTAGAACTGCGATGATGAATTTTGCAAGAGAAGTTATTGTGCCAACATCTTCCAATGCAACCGCAAACAGATCAAGACGACATAGAAGGTTGAAAGAAATATTTCCGGGAGTGATAGGTGCGTTAGATGGAACTCTTGTTCATGCAGTCGTGCCCGCTGATCAACAAACTCGTTATAGGGGAAGAGGAATAGGTGAATGCTATTAGAATGTTATTGGAATTTGTAATTTTGATATGATATTCACGTTTGTATGGCCCAGTTGGGAGGGCATAGCACATGATTCACGAGCTCTAAAAGAAGTTGTATTTAACCCAACTTCCGGTTTTCCAATTCCTCCACCAGGTTTGTAATCTTTTTTTTTTTTGAACTTTGATTATTAAATAATTTATATATTTTTATATTATATAACAATTGAATAATTCACGTTACAGACAAATATTACCTTTGTGATGCCTCATACACCAACACTCGTGGATTTATGGCTCCCTACCGCAATACGAGGTATTGGTTAGCTGATTTCCGAAGACATCGTGCATTAAATAAGGAGGAAAAGTTCAACCATGCTCATGCACAACTCAGAAATGTTATTGAGCGCGCTTATGGAGTTTTGAAGGCTAGATTCCCAATCCTAAAGCAAATGGCTCCTTATCCTTTTCCAATACAAGGAGACATAGTGCTTGCTTGTTTTGCAGTCCATAATTTTATAAGGAAGTGTAATATTCATGATCAATTATTTATGGACTTTGAAGAAGAGACTATGTTTACTGCTGAAGTAGAAGGTGGAGGAAGTGATGACCAAAACGTAAACGACATTCAGTGGGGTAACGAAGACACTGAATATATGGCTAATTTGCGTAACCAAATTGCAAATCAATTAATTTAAAGTTGTATGCTTAGGTTTATGTTTAATTTGGATGTTGTATGATGTTTAATTTGGGTGTTGTATGATGTTTAATTTGGATTTTGTTCTAATTTTAATTTGGATTTTATATTACATTTTGTATTTTATTTATAGTTACTTCCAAATTCAGTATCATTCAGCTCAGTCATTCAGATGTCCAACCAAATAGTAACACATAGTTCAGATGGTTAAAATGGTCATTTTTACCATTCAGAGACATGCATTCAGATGTGTAACCAAACATCAATTAATCATCCAGATACAGATTCATACAGAGTCTCTATATCATCCAGACCTCTGCATCATCCAGATATGAATAATACAGATGCTAACAAACAGCCCCTAAGACAAAGTGCTGATGTGAATGAACTGCGGTTGCTGATCATGGCTGCGGATGAGTCTTGACTGCTTAAAAGATTGCGGATCAATGATGGCTAAGGTTGATGAAGTTAAATAGGTTCACTTTTATGTTCTAACAATTTCCCCCTAAGTGACCTCTTAAACTACCCTTCACTTGTCAAATTAAGAAACTTGATGAGAATCCACTAGAACTTTCTCACTTCAGTTAGCCAGGTGATCCTCCTTGCAATCTCGAACCTATCTTATGTAGTTGTATGTTTTGAATTTTGAATTGCAGTTTGAGTTAGTTCAAGCTGCTTCCTGGTGAGCCGATGCATGGAAGTCATAGGAATGAAATATTTGATTTCATCATTTTCGCATTTGAAGATGACTCCAATATCTAGAAAGTTTGTTGCACCAAGTGATCTTTCTTGAAATCTCTCAGTCGGTATAGGGGCAGGATCAAGAGGTGGAAGGTTAAACTTCAGGGCAAGAATAGGGTGAATCTTCGCATTGGGCCTCTCAAAAGCTATCTTCATTTTGAGATTTTTCTCTAATTTGTTCTGAAACACTCTAGCAATCATGAAGTTCTCTTCCGGATTCATACAAGGGAAGTTCGCTTGGTTTCGGACGTAGTCAATATTCCTTCTGGTGAGAGTCTACTGAATGAAGTCTGTTTTCATAAATTTTATATGTTTGAAGTTCTTGACTGCTGAGGGCTTGTCATTCGACCAGATTTTCTCAATCGACGTTCCGTGCTTACCATGGAATCTGTTTACTCTTTCAAACTCTAAGGGCAACCTCTTATCATCTGGAAGACTGCGGTCAAATGATTCAAAAACTGTGAAGTACCTTGTGTTGGGGGAGATAGGAATATCCCAATAAACTACCTCTAGGGGTTCAAAAAAGTGAGATGCGGTTTGTAGTCATCATCAAGTAGCCTTCAGTGTGGATTGATCTAGGAGTTAATGAGGGACTCATCCATAATGGTTTTAACACAATTAGCCCTCCAAACCATTTCAACAAATTTAGCTACTTTCCAGTCAGCTTTCTTTTGTTTGGTTGCGGGGGAGTCACTGGGTGTTTTGATGACATTTGAGAGGCTAGGGATTTAAAGTAGGGAGGAGTCTCCTATGTTTGTTGTGGAGGAGATTGATGAATTAGATTCTTTTGGTGTGAGAGGGGAGGAGTTGGAACTTTTTCTTGAATTATTGGCTCCTGATGAGAGTGTTGTTTGGAGATGAGATCCAAAGCATGTTCTTCACTTCCCCCTCTTGAGGAAGGAACTGCAGATGCCTCCTCAAGTCATTACCTCAAGCCATCTATAATTTTTTTTGCAGACATTGTTGAAATGAGCCTTGAGGACATCTACAAGCTATTGGTTATTAGGGATTGCAGTGTTTAAGAGTAGGTTGTGGATGTCCTTGGTGAAGTTGAGAATCTCTTGACTGTGGAAGTTGGAGGATAAGGATCTGCGTAGGCTGTTGATTGTTGATTTCATTACGGAAATGGTAGATTCATACACATTGTGTGTTTCTTCAACCAGATTCCGGGACTGAGCAGATTGATCCGTGATGATGGATTGAAGTTCAGACTTGATGGTGGAGACTTCGTTGATGATTTTTTCGGCTGTGGAGATGAATTTTTGGTGATAAGCCTTTTAAGTGGTATCCAGGGACCGGATGCCCATTTCCACCTTTAGAGAGATACGTTCTGAGGCAAGATGTTCTCGTGCTTCAAGTCTTTCAATCCGTTCTATGAGGGATTGCGGGCCAGGCACTTCAGATTGCAGTTGGGTAGATTTCACCGCAGCAAGAATCTGATTGACTTTGTCTTGCAGGGAGAGAAACTCTTTTCATGAAATAACAACCTTTCTTTTCTTCTTCTTCTTCTTCTCTTTGGGCTTAGAAATTGAGTGATGGGAGCCACTCGATTCATCCTCATCGAAAATCATCATTACATCATCTGAATTTTTCTGCTGGTTGACTTCATTGAGATCGATATCATCAAAACCAAAGGTGGGTGCTGAATTAACCTTAATTGAGGTACCATCCTCTTGAGAATCCTATGGTAGAGGAGGCTTGGATGGACCTGCAGTGTGTTGAGTAGATTGAGCATTGCGGACTATCGTGGCCATTTCGTCCATCCAGTTTTGGACTTTGAGAATTGTAGCCACCGTACTGGCATTGTTGATGGCGTCGGCCCAATACTTTGCCACACATTGAATTTCCTGTTGTTTTTGCTGAAGTTGCTTTATCTTTTGATATTTTATAGCTTGAAACACCTTACGGAAGGCAACATACTTCTTGGGTTCGGCTTCAGTGGTGAGTTTGTAGTGAGCCTACGAATTATCAGATTCTGTACCATCAATTCCTTGGAATCGCATCAAGGTGCCCCTCGGGATCACAGATCCTTGCACATTTGTGCTCACTGTGACTAAACCACCTAGTAAATATGGAAGCGGATTAGGATTTCTGGAGCATCCTTGGTCTCCTTGACCCATGGTTAAGTTTGGCCTCAGCTCCGTTCTGGCATAAGCTGAAGAATCACCCTGTGGGGGATTGGGGGGGGGGGGGGAAGATGTATCAAGTGTTTGGGTGACAAGGTCTAGAATGGAGCATAACTCTGATGCTTGAAAGAAATGAAGTCTGGAAGTATTGGAGACCTTAGGGAGAGAAGAACCAATTTAAATCCTCTTGGGATCTAGTTGGGGGTGAGTTTCCACATTGAGATGAAACGAGCACACTTTTTGTGCTCGAGTAGCTGGAGAGGGTATCAGTAAATGGTTTTGCGGGAACCACAAGGACTGTCGAAGCCTGTAGAGAGGATTTGGTATGAGTCCGGTCACGCATTTGGCTTGTGGTTGGGTCTGTTCTCTGTTTCTTGAGGATTATAATGGGAGCAAAGTCTAGATCAGAATCATCAGAGGATTGAAGGGATTTGGATTCATCATTAAAAGACACAACGTGTCTAAGCTTTCGCTTCTTCGAGGGTTCAGCTTCCTTGGGAGATTTGGTTTTCTTCGATGTTTTGCATTCTTTGTGAGTTTCAGCCGCAGAATGTTTTCTTCCTTTGCTGCGGGGACCTTTATTGGATGAAACTAGTTGTTTCGGCCTTCTGGATAAAGGAAGATTTGATAATGTGGTATAGGAGAGAGTTGCGGATCGCTCTGTAAGATTAGGTCTGGTTGAGGCTAGGATGTTTTGACTTGGGAGAGGCGGGGTAGAAAGGTATGGGTTAATACCTTCCGTAGCCTCCATATGATTAGTGACTATTTGGATCTCAAGTACAACCGTAGTCAAGATGTGAATGGGTAAACGTCTGATTGGTCCAAAAAGAGATTGATCTTTAGAGAGAGAGTACCTTTTGAGCTCGCGAGTGATAAAGAAATTGATGTCTTCGCTCATACTGACGTTGGCATGTTGGTGAAGATCTGAGATGCAGAGGGCCCAAAATCTTGCAAAAGTGAGCTCGAATGGGTTTTCCTTTGGTGCTTCCTTAGGGATGTACTGAAGAAAATCATCCCATAGAATTTGATCGTAGTTCACATCATGCCCTGTAAAAATACTCCATACAATATCGAGTAGCTTGAGGCCCAAGTTATCTGTGCCTCCTGTCCGTCTAGATAAACTGTGGATCATGAAATGACATACAAACTTCCATACCGCATGGAGCTAGTTCTTCTTGAATTCGCCGATGCCTTTGATCCTCTTCTGGTATCCTATTTAATACAGAGTAGTGGTGATGTCAGTGACACTTGGTGAGAAGAATTTGGTTGAAGGATGCACCAGAAGATTAATCATAGAAAAAAACTTGTCCTTGGTCAAGATGACCAAAGAATCGTTCAACAAGTTCAAATGAACTTAGTGCAGATTTGAGAGTGGGCGATATGCAGAAAAGGCACACTTGAACAATGTGGAGATGGGAACAACATCAGTGAAGGCGTTGAAAGTTCCTGAAAGTGGGTGGTTGGAGATGAACTTGATCATGAGACAAATCGAGTCATTGTAGAAGGAATGATCATCGAAAATTGCCCTAAAGTTGCTCGACACGATTGAAGACGATTGGTTCTGTGTAGCATAGTCGGAACCAGTTGGTTGAAATGAGGCTGATGCTTTTGATTGTTTCTTTGAGATTCCTGATTTCACCATTTTTGAAAGCTTGAAGAACTTACCGAAAAACTGTGAGGTGCAAGGAGAAAGAAGATGAAGTTTGTTCACCGTTTAAGGGATCAGAAAGTGTAAGGCTTTCTTGGAGAAGGGAAAACATTTATCTAGTGGCGTATTTAAAAAAAAAAGATTGTTTTTACCCTAATTAGGTGTAAAAACCCTTGAGTTCTTATGGTAAAAACGATCATTATGAGCCACACAAAAAATAATGATCAGTTATTTTATTTAATTTTGTTTTTTTTGAAATAGCATTAAATGAGATGTCAGACACTGTTCCCCACATTCTCACAATGTGTGGTGAGGGGGAGAACAAATCGTTGAGTAAAGGTGAATATGGAACGGATGAGACATCTTGGCTAAGGGAGGAAAAGACAGTTTAGTAAAAAGATTTCTAAAAGATTTCTTTTGTTGGAATTTGATTTATTTTGGCGTCATACCAAAAATAGGTCTGAAAGAAGTTCATTTGAGACAGGAACTGAAACGATTGTGTGTATAAAATGTTTTTTTTAGAATGATTTTCTTATTTAATGAAGGATCATTAAATAGCACACATCATGACAAAGAGAATTTATGAAGGAAATAAATGTTTATTCATATGGATTGAGGATCGTCAACGGATTGCAATGTAAGACACCGTTGCGGATGGATGCATGACTGCAGTATATGGTAGATGGTAGAAACAGCTAAGGAGAGCACTTAAATCAAAGTCAAAAAACAAATAAAATAAGGACCTTGTCATATAGGTATGATATATGGTTGCGGTATATACAGTATATGTACGACAACTATGTATGATACTTATATGTGGCTAGGACAGCAATGATGACCAGAGAAGGTCAGTGGTACCTAACAAATCAAAAAAAATTGTGCATCCGGATTCATCAGTCCTAACATTTGTAAGAAGCTGTTGAGTTTTGTAGAGTCAAGTTCTTTTGTGAACAGGTCAGAAATTTCTTCATTATTGTTTACAAAGATTCGTTTAATATTACCTTTGAGGATGTGGTATTTGATGAAGTGATACCATTGTTCAATGTGCTTCATCTTAGAGTGGTGAGTAGGATTGTGAGAAATCGTATTGTACTCTCAGAATCACAATAAATTGGTATCCGCAGCATCATGTATTCGTAGTCCATAAGTTGTGTTTTCATCCACAAGACTTGTGAACAGTAACTGGATGCGGCCACATATTCAGCTTCTGCGGTAGATAATGAGACACAACTTTGTTTCCCTGATGACTAACTGACTAGTCTTCCACCCGGAAATTGACATCCACCTGAAGTGCTCTTTCAATCTAATCTGCATCCAGCATGATCAACATCAGTGCATGCTTGAAGACATAAGTCGTTTCCTACGGGGTACCATAGACCGAGGGCTTTGCTGCCTTTTAAGTATCTAAGAATTCGTTTACCTGCAGTCAGGTGAGACACTTTCGGATCAGCTTGATATCTTGCACATAAGCCAGTCGATAAGACTATGTTTGGTCGGCTTGCGATGAGGTACATCAATGAGCCAATCATTCCTCCGTAAGTTTTGTGATCTACAGATTCGCCGGTAGGATCAGCTGAGATTTTATATCCGAAGGCCATTAGGACCTTTGCTGTGGAACAGTTGTCCATTAAGTATTTCTTCAGTAGTTCAGAGGTTTATTTTTCCTGATGAATGAATATTCCTTGCAAAATGTGTTTTGATTTGAAGACCTAGAAAGAAGTTAATCTCTCTATTCATGCTCATTTGAAATTTGCTGGTCATGAGCTTTGCAAATTCATCCACCATCCTTGACTTGTAGATCCGAAGATGATATCATCTACATAGATTTGTACGAGCATAAGGTGATTACCATTGGCTTTTCTAAATAAAGTGGGATCAATCACTCCTCTTTTCTGTCCGGACAATACAAGAAATTTTGAGAGGGTCTCATACCATGATCTTGGAGCTTGCTTTAGACCATAGACAACATCTTCTAGTTTATAGCAATGATCTGGAAATTCAAGACTTTTGAAGCCAGGAGGTTGCTGAAGATTAACGTCCTATTTCAATTCACCATTGAGACAAGCACTCTTCACATCCATTTGATGTACTTTAATGTTCTTGTGAGTTGCGTATGCTAAGAAGATGCGAATGGCTTCCATTCGAGGTAGAACGACATATGTTTCATCGTAGTCAATACCTTCAGGTTGACTATACCCCTTGGAGACTAATCTTGCTCTGTTTCTGATGACCACACATGATTCATCCAGTTTGTTCTTGTAGACCCATCGTGCTCCAACAATAGTGTGACCCTTTAGCTTTGGAACGAGTTGCCACACTTTGTTTCTTTTTAATTCTTCTAGTTCTTCTTACATTGCAGATATCCAGTTAGGTTCTAGCAATGCTTCTTTGATTGTTCGTGGCTCGATGGATGACATGAACCCTGCATAGTGACAATGATCAGACAAATCCTTTGAGGATCGAGTTCTCGATACCTATGGATGGGTTGTCGATGATTTGACCAGGTGGGTGATCCATTATCCAGACATGAAGCCGCTGTTGCAGATGGTCGGTGACGGCGGTGGAGGGAATGTCTTCAATGTTAGAGGATACCTGAGTTGGCTCAATCATGTACGCTATAACTTGTACTCGCCCTGCGGTGACTCCGAGTACCGAAGCTAAGATAGCTGAAATGAGCCGAGTTCCATACGCTTCCGCAGTTGGCTCAATCATGTACGCTATGACTTGTACTCGCCCTGATGTAGCCTTTGCTTTGAGCATGGATAGTAGATATCAAGGGAACCCTGGCAAAGCTCATTGGATTGCGGTGATGAATATCCTTAAGTACCTTCGGAGGATGAAGGAATGGTTTTTAGTCCTCAGAGGGAGTGATGACTTGAAGGTGTGAAGGTATAGTGACACCAGCTTTCAAACCGACAGGGACAACTACCGTTCGCAGTCGGGCTGGGTCTTTACCCTAAATGGAGGAGCAGTAACTTGGAAAAGTTCCAAGCAGGAAACCGTAGCTGATTCAACGTGCGAATTAGAGTGCATTGCAGCGAGCGAAGCATCGAAGGAGGCAATATGGTTGAAGAACTTCATTGGTGATCTTGGAGTTGTACCTTCCATAAAGGAGCCCATATAGATTTTCTGTGATAATGAAGGAGCGGTTGCCTTGGCCAAGGAACCGATAGATCATGGTAGATCACGACATATCGACAGAAAATATCACTTTATTAGACATCGTGTAGAACAAGGACAACTCGTAGTGAAGAGGATATCATCAGAAGATAACCCAGTAGATACGCTTACGAAGGGACTGAGTAAGGTTAAGCACTTGCAGCATGCTAGGAGTATTGGGCTGAAGGATGATATTATCCACTACTAGAAAAAAGGCCTTTTACGACGCGCAAAACACGATGATCTTTGATTTATGTTACGCATTAGAGAGCGACCTTAAAAAAGTGTCATCTCTTCAAAAAATTTAAGGATTTAGGTCGCGCATTACTGAGTGCCCTTAAATTAGTGTCTCATGTAAAAATATTAAAAAAACGGAAGGCACTTGTGCGCCGTATGTGAATGTCGTTTTATATTTTCTTTTAAGAAATGCGCGTCTCGGTGGGAAAATGAAATCCCCAAAATTTTTAAACCCCACCTTCTTCTCCCTCGTCTCCACCCCTCGTCCACATCCACTACCTCCAATCCTCATTGCCTCTTCCAGCCTTAAACTATGGCGATGCACCTTCCTTCTCGAAGAATGCTAAATTTATGACCATCATCCGATTATGCGAGCCCAATGAATTGACGTAGACGAAGAAAATTATGGATCAATCGCTTCACATCATGTTTAAGGTTAAGGGTTTGAGATTTCTTCCAAATCGAACCTCACACTAAATGGTTCGATCTCCTCTCTTTTTAGATTGTTCCCTCTACTGATGCCTCCACCTTCTACCATCGATGTTGATCTTTGAATTAGCAAGAAGAAGCCCTAGGGCCTCCGCCTTCACCCACGTTCTCACAGTCGATGGTGGAGCTAGAGAGAGAGTTTATGGTGTGTAAAATACAACATTCTTAAACCAGGGGATTCAAATAAATAGCATAACCCAAACCCTTTACGGTAATTGGGAGCCAATCAGGGCAAAACGCAACCCTCAGACCACTTTTTCTCTCAAGAAACCTACGGTACGTACAAATTTTCTTTTCTTCCTCTTCCTTTTCTTATCGGTATTCTTTCTCCTCCCTTCCTCTACGGTGGTCGCCATTGTTGCCTTCTTTGACCAGCCCTACCCTTCCCTTTTCCCCAACCTAGGAGCATCTGTGGACGACTTCTCTGCTTCATCTGTTCAACAGATTGTCGATCACTGCCTCTACGATACCATCAACTGCTCCAGACCTATGAACAACATGTCTAAATCTCGCATCTAGATAGTGAAGATAAGGACATGTTGAATATTGAGAGGCAGTTTATGGGCGTGAAGCCCTAAATGTGATTGTGTGTGAAGGAATGGAATTAAGCATTCCTCCATGTATGATACATTTGTTGCATTATCTGCTTGCCCCTTCCCCTGAACCATGGCCTTCTTCAATCCAAACCAGGTATGAACAGATATCTTTGCGTGTGTATGTGTAATTTGATTCTCTGTGTGTATGTGTAAATGGCCATTTTAACTTGTGTTCATATATACACAAGCAAATTATACATCTTATGCCTCAAAGGAGCTCTATGGAAATCTATTATAACTTGAAGTTGATTCAATTATTCCACTGTTTATGCAGCTTTCTTCAAACAGTTTGGCGAAATCCTGAGAATTAGGATAGCTTTCTTCAAACAACTTTTTTAAAACATAGTCCAATTCACTCACCTGTTAACTTAAGTTTTTGTCAAATCTAATGAGGAGACTTGAACTTACTATCTATGAAAAATATGTACAGGTTGCAAACATTGTTGCTGAAACAATGCATAATTACCTTTTGTATGAGTATTTGTTGCAATTATAGCTCATCCCTCCAAAACGTGTTCATCCTAAATTGTATGTAGACATTTCAATATAATATTCCAGTCAAAGTTGTTGACTTGTACTTATGAACTTGTGTTTATGATTTCACCTGTTAACTAAAGTTTTTGTCAATTCTAATGAGGATAAATTTGTTGCTTTATTACACTATTACTGCTTATTTGATCATGGAAGTAGCAGGAGCTTGCTAGTAATGATGAAGTCTTTTAGGTTTTTGGTTGTGATTCCACCTGAAAATGTAACATACTGGAAAGATTCCACGTGAATGAACCCAAATCTTATGCCAGCTGTCTTGCAATGCTTAATGGCCATTGTTCATCGTGCTTTTGAGACTGCATTATCGTGGCTGGTGATTCTTTTTCTTATGAATTCCTTTATATTATGCATTTTTATTTTTATGTGTGGAATGTTAGGTGAATCTTGTAATGGATGCAGGAGGCTCAAATATGCGAGACAGGAGATGCTGCTGAGGTCAGAGAGTCAACTCTGGTTGTCCATGCTTGTTTTCTCATAAAGAGTTTGTCTGTTAGAGAAGAACACATTCGGGATGTATCTGTTAATCTGTTGTCTCAATTGAGAGAGAGATTTCCACAGGTAAACTGTTGACCTGTATTACAAATTTATGAGCTTTTATATGCTATCTCCTGTAAAAAGTAAATTACATTACCTATAATGGTAAAAAGAGTAAATGATTTGCCCTTTACTTTAAGTAACATTCTATTGGGTGCAGATTCTGTGGAAATCATCTTGTTTGGATTCTCTTTTGTTCTCTGTGAATGGTGATCCACCTTCATCTCTCGTGAATGATCCTGCTTCAGTAGCTTCTGTTCGCTCTTTGTACCAAAGCGTTGTCAAGGAGTGGATTGTTGATTCGCTATCCTATGCTCCATGCACCACCCAAGGTCTTCTTCAGGTTTGTGACGTTAATGACCATATTACCCTTATATTCTAGACTGAACAAGCCTTTTAAATGAGACTTAATGACCATATTACCCTTGTATTCCAAAAAAACAAATTTCACAATATTCATCAATTTTAAATTTAACTCGTTAAGTCATTCTGTCCAGTTTAAGTAAAAAAAAGAAACAAGCCTGTAGTCTCAAAAGGTTCACTTTGTTGTAGTTTATTAAGTCTAACAAACTGACTGTGTCCAAACATAAACATTTCAGGAGCAACTTTGTAAAGCAAACACATGGCAAAAAGCACAGCCCACTACAGACGTTGTCTCTCTTTTATCTGAAATAAAAATAGGAACAGGGAAAACGGATTGTTGGAAGGGTAAAAAAACTGCCAACATTCCTGCAGTAATGGCATCTGCAGCTGCTGCATCGGGTGGAAATTTGAAGTCAACAGAGGCGTTTAATATTGAGGTTCTTAGCACTGCGTTGAATGAACATTGCAAATTCTAGATTGACGATGAACAATGGCCATTAAGCATTGCAAATTCTCAAATTTGATATTTTTGAAATCTCCAAGAACTTGATCTTTTCTGCTCACCAATTTTACTATTTAAAAAAAATTATTGCAGCCTGTTCACTTTGGATTTGTTGTTTCAAAGTATCTTCACGAATCTCTTAATTTGGGATGAATCTCATGTATAAAATGCATAAGAGAAACGGGAACACAAGCCCTAAAACTAATACAGGTAATCAATTATCTATTTCAATATTTTCTAATCATTGTTGATTGATTCCTTTTTGTAATAAATCATATTTGTTGATGCAGAGCTACCCAACCAAAATTCCCTTGGTAATCGAATAAATTGTGGTTGGTAATGAAGTTTTTGCATACCCTTGTCAAGTGCTTGGATAGTAGTGACTGGACCCATATGGAAGGTGCCTCAGATACTTAATTTTTGTTTTTCTTTGAACATTTGTTCTTTTTTACTATTTCTTGATCTTATGCGGTGCTTTTATTTGTATAGTTATTTCAATTTCCACATGCCATGCATAATGAAGATGCCATGGAAGAATATATGTTCTTTGAACATTTGTTCTTTTTTACTGGGATGTGTTGACCAAGAAAGAAGCTAGGTATTTCAACAACGACAAAGAGTTAATGAAGTTGGTGGGCAACACTGGTGCAGGGCCTAATAATGTTTCTTCTGCATAACAAAAGAAGAACAAAGAAAGATCTGATGATATGCTCATGGAGATGAAGATCGGTTCTGCTAAAAAAAAGGTACGTTGAATTACTGATCATTGATTGATATTGGGGTTTGTTGGTCAAAGGAAGGTTTTTCTTTGGGCATTTTCTTCTAGATAGATGTTAGTACAGGGGTTTATGAATAAGGTTTCTTTGGTTTGGCCTCCTGACAGCAATTTACTTGGTGTTCTCTTGTTGATCATATGATGTACATCTCATCGTTTGCTTTTGGAGATAGCTAGTTTTCAATGAAACCCAAAGTTTGTAGGAAGATTAAGTTTCTTTACAAGGCCCATATTATATTTCCATGTTTTGGGAATCTTTAAAATCGTCTGCCTTGATGTCTTTGATCAATGAATCTTTCCTATTGAATGAATCTACAGCTGAATTTATTGATTTGGTGGTGTTCAGGGCTGCTGAAAGCTCTAGTGAGTCTGCAAATCCAGTAGAGTCAGAACTATATATTGGCAGGTAGCTAACCTTTCGGACACAGTAGAGTCAGAACTATATATTGTATTTACTTATTATAATATAAAAAAAATCTAGGTCCCAATGCTTTGCTGATTACCATGGATATGGTGGTTTAATTTAAAAGAATTTGAAAATGACCATTTTACCCTTATATCTATTTGGGAGGTTGCTAACCTTTTGGACGCACAAAATACTTTGCATTTATACTTTGGGTCTTAAACTTATCATTTCTTCTTTGTAAACGTGTTTATGAGGGATACTCATTTTCCAGTTTTAGGTGGGTTAATTTCTCATTTGTAGCTTCATTTAAAATTTTAATCACTCTGTGCTGTGTTATCATGTATGGATTTGTATTTATTTTGGGAATGCACTTGTAGAGACCATTGAGCTTACTTGGACAAATTTAGGGGTACCTTTAGATGGCATATCTGCTTTAACTTTGGTATTACCTCTCTCTCTCTCTCTCTCTCTCTCTCTCTCTCTCTCTCTATCTGCCTCTTTCTAGCTCTATACACTTTTAGAAATTCCACATGCTTGTGCTTATTGCTACTTCCATAACAAAGAACATTTGGATTTCTTTATTTTTACCAAAAATGCCACAGAAATAGCATAACACTTCCATTTCCTTTTTATAGTCCAATGACCTTATCTGAGCTACTTTTTTCTTTTCTCACACAATTTCCTTTTATTCCTTTCTGGCAGTTGTTTTGCGCATGATAAGCTTTCAGTATGACTACTATTCCTCAGATCATAATCCTTATGTCTCTCTTCATTATTGGATATGGGGTGAGACTTATTTTCACAACCTGCTCACTTATTCATACATAAATTCACTGTCTTATGTTGCCTGCATCATTTACCACATATAGGCCCTAAACTTCATGTGGCTCAAAATTTTCCTCATATGGCGTTACTTCCGATTTTGGGAACTGGTAAGTAAATGTAAATCCCCATTTTTTTTAAATACAATATAGTAAAGTAATTACATTACACACGACTATAACTTGGAAATCTTTTGGAAAAAATGGCTTGCTTCCTTGAACAAATGGCTTGTCAGGTAAAGGACAAACTAGAGAAGTGAGTTGAAGAGATGCTGGAGCCCTTAGAGAAGCTAAGGACAAACTAGAGAAGTGAGTTGAAGAGCTGACATGGAGATTAGACTTTGAAAAGCATTTGAGGGTATATTATTTTTTATATTTCTTGTATCTAATTAGTTTGTAAATTTTTGTAACAACTTCTATTAATTTGTTTTATCTTTCCATGGAACGATTATTTGTATGATATTAAATTTTATGTAATAGATTGTATTTTTTGTATATGATATTTTATTTTCTATTATGAGATATTAAACACAAATTTAATTTGAAAATTAGTAAATCTATAAATAATAATTTTTTTAACATTTAAAATTATGATACGCAAAAATGTGTGTCATCTTCAGTTATGACATGGCCTTTCTTGACAGGGTCTTTCTTGTATGCAATGCATGTCATTAACACGCGCGTCGTAAGGTTATGACACGCGAATGCGTGTCGTCTTCCTTTATGACAGGGCCTTCCTTGATACGCATTGCGTGTCGTAAACGCGCGTCGTAATTGTTGGGTTATGAGCATTCTAACACTCCTAAGTGTACATGCAACCCTAAATACCTTGGATCTATGTTTTCTCTATTATACATGCAAATATGAACATCCAAGGTACTATCCTAATCTAGCATACAAAACTATCAATATAACAAGATAGAATACATACCTCTTTGATGTAGAATGTCTTCATGAAGCTTGAGTGCCTAGTGCCCCAAGTGTGACACCTCAAATGGTTCACACAACACCAAATACACTTGGAATAACTTGAGAGAATTCTACACTTCATAAAATCGGCTAGCCCTCTCTAGAATAATCTAGTGGCCGATTTTGGGAAGAATAATATCTTTATATAGTGTTACAATTAGGGTAAACCCTAATTGTCATGACTTTCCATTTCCTTGGATCCATGGGTTCAAATACACCATGGAGCATCCATGGAGCATCATATGGGTTTTGGCCCAACTAGATAATCCATGGAGCATTAGCCCACTATATAAGTATGGATGATTTACACAATCAACCCATATATTTAATTAGTCTTCTTTTGATCACTTAATTAATCCTAGATTAATTCTTGATCAATACTAATTAAATAATCTTATTATTCTTATTATTAATATACTAGAACTTATAATATATTAATAACCATAAGTGTCTTATTTCTCTCATTATAGTCTATCCAAGTGCATGATGCCATGCAACCCAAATGGACCATGCCGGGTCGGGTCAAGTCTTACCAATTATAGTTATGGACTTAGACATTAATCCAACAGTAATTGCGTGTCGTAAATGAGCGTCGTAAATGCGCGTCGTCTCTCTTTATGACATGGCCTTCCTTGACACGCATTTGCGCGTCGTCTGAGCGTTTTACGACGCGCAATGAGCATCGTAAAAGGCCTTTTTTCTAGTAGTGATCGTAGATTAGATAGTATTAGAAACATGTAATAGATAAATGTAATTAACATTAGATGATTAAATTATGGAGTTTTATTTATAAGTAATGTTACTATCTTATGTTGATTGTTTAACTATTGTTTCACTTTTCATGTTTTGACTTCCAGAATAATTGAGTTTATTAAGAATAATTGAATTATTCAAATTGTCCACAATCGTTCATATGTCGGAAGTAAGTATGAATGAAGGTTGTCATGAATTGGTGTGTAGATTGTCTAAATGGTATTAGACATAACAAAAGATAGTTGCAACGTTCATGAGTGCTTATGAACTAGTTTTGAGCATTGGAACAAACCCGCGCTTGCTGCAATCGCCTTATGGAATGAGATAAAAAGGGGAATTGCGAGACGATAATATCATATAGTCTTAAAACCTAGATATATGGTTTGTTATTTGTTAATTGATTGTACATTGATAATGCGAAAATGCATTGGTAACTCGATGTTATAAAACGCATTGTTGTGTATAGTTGATTAATGAATAAGTAAATGCGTATAAGTCGAAGTTTATCTGTAACTTTTATCCTCAAAAGGAAAAAGCGATATCTCGGCCGCTCGATGATTTGATTTGACTTATGTGTCGGGACCGGTCAGAACTGAATTGATGTGTTCGATTAAGTTCTATGTCAAATAAATCGGAGATCGAGAAACCTAAATGCTTGACTAATCATTCCATAGAATTGTCAGCATGATATCTAACAGAGGACTGTACGATCCCTTATCTAAAGGACAAGATTGATTAGATCAGAGTTTGACAACATCTTTGAGAGCTACGATTGCAAATCGGAGTGTACTTGTGCATATAGTTACTAGACTTATCCAAATGGGAGACTGTTGGAATAGTGTCTAAGGCTGCAACTATATTAGGCAAGTATTTGACTCGATTGTGCATGGTCCTTTTGGGTCGACTCATATGGCTTGTTCTACTACTTGTTGAATCATACACAAAGACACGTTTTATAACATCGAGTTACCAATGCGTTTCGTGCAATCAATGTACAACCAACTCATAGTAACAACTCATATCTCTAGGTTTGAAGAATATAAGATATTATCGTCTCATGATCACTCGTGATAAAATCCATGAAGTGATTCCAATGAGCGCGGGTTGAATCCAATACTCAGAACTTATGAGCACTCATGAGTGTTGTAGCCATTTGTCCAACACCTTAGACCTCTACAAGCCAACCCATGACAGTCTTAATTCATATCTACTTCCAACATATGACCGACTGTGGATGGTTTGAATAACTTAGTCATTCCGGAAGAATAACCTAGTTTATTCGGGAAGTCAAAACATGCAAAGTGAAACACAATAATAATTGAATCCAATATGGTCTCAGAACTTATGAATATAAATAAAACACTTTTTATTTATCACCATATGATTACACATTATTTATTGTATATTGTTTCAGCTATCAACATTATTCTTGAATTTAAAACAATAGTTGTCCCATGCTCCAAGCATGTACACTATGTTTTTCTAAACACTAGTCATGCCATACACCAAGTATGCATACTATGTTTGTCTATGATCTTTATTTTGTGAACTAGATCAATTGAACATAATCTTCAATGATTCTCTTTTCACACTCCCAAATCCTTACTGCAAATGCAAGAATTCCAAATTCATGTCATTTACTGAAATCTGTTAGATTCTAAACTTATATGCATCGATCCTCTTGTAATGATTATGCACAAAGTCAGAAAGACTTAACAACAATCATTACAGAGCATTCCAAAGGAGATCAAGTCCTTGGAACCATCCTTCTTGCATTAAGTTTCCTTAATCTTACACAGATTGAAAATTCTAACTTTGAAACATTTCCAGATTCCATTTCGACTATCACTTCTGAACAAGAGTTGCCTCCTTACAGATTATGTCAATATGGTCCTCCCAGAATTATCACTATACTTCCAACTGTCCTTGAGCAACCAATCTTTGGTAAACCTTAGATTGTCCTCGACAATTGTTTTAATCCTTTTAGTCATATCCAGTTCTAAACCTTTTCCCTTCTTAATGCCCCAGGCATTTGGAAATTTTTAGAAAGGATGAATATAGCACATGTAATCGATCCTGTATCCGAAGGATATGGGACACGATTCATGATGTCTCACATAAAGACTAAACCAGTCTTTTGCTATAACATTTCCATTTCTATTTGCCAAGTTCTCATAATTCAGATTATGAAAAGGGATGCCGTAATCATAATCGAATTTAAGAACGCAAATAATGGACCCATATACAGAATTTCCTTATGTTGACCCATGGCTCATGAAATTCATATATATCCTTGACTAAATGATTAAAACCTCATGATCTAAGCTTATAGATTTGAGATGAAGTATAATTTCCTCTCCCTTAATTATAGCAAAACAACTTTTTCCCAATTGAAACCTTTTGTTTTCTATAATTAACATTGCTAGCTTGCAATACTTATCGTAATTATCATGCTCCCACTAACATGATGATTATTAGCATAACACTTATGCTCCCACTAGCTTTGACATATACTCAGGAAGCTCGACTTCTAGAAATCAATACTTTATTGACTTTCTTACCAAAGTTCAGATTTCTGATACTAGATTGTTTTGATAAGACTTTATCAAAAACATACACCTTCCCTTAGATAGCTCATGGGTGTGTCAAAACAATTTTAAGAACTATGAAAAGGGATATCGTAATCATAGTCTTGATCGTTTTGACCTTTGCCATTTCTCACAAGTCCAAGTTAGTGTGCCGGTAAACCACACACGCTCCACTAACGACTTTGAGATCACAATTGCTATCTAGCTAAAATCTACTTAGTGGAAGTGTTTCCTCACCATCATTTTCATGAATCGGAGAGAAACCTTATGACACTTAGATTTAATGGTGTATGAGTTCCTACCCATATGAATTTGTCAAAACCATAATCACAAGACAAGGATAATGACAAATCCAAAACCATATGGATTGAACTCAATCTTAATTTCTTGCCACCTGGCAGCTCAAGGGCCTACCATTGCTTCCAAGTTGTTGTGCAACACATTGAGAACTCTAAGAACTCATATGCAAAGCCAACTTCAACTAGAATGGGCACAGAATATGTCAACACAATAGGTTATAAACCTCAAGTCGTGTGCTAGTGAAGAACTTCAGGTTTCATTCTTGATTAGTTCTTGAGACTTTCAAGACCTTTAAGACTCCCACTGTCCTCTTGACCTATAAGACTCCCTTGTCAAACATCCAAGAGATAGTGTGGATTCTAATCAAGACAAACACTTCACACAATTGGCCGAAGTTGGTCTTTGTTTTATCCAAAACATCACAACTTACCAATTTCAAATGTACAAGAGTAGAAAACTTTTACTCTTACATTTGTCAAGTGTTTTAAACCTTCTTTAAGACATGTCACTCAAATTACAATCTTGGAGTATGACTCCAAGACTTGTATTGGAACGAAGTATGACTCATCTTCTTGATTTAACCATTTCAACAATTCAAGATCCCTTCTTCTTAGTCATAAGAATGAACTAAGACTTCCTTAGAGAACTAATTTTGATATGGTTTCTTAATCATTAAGATAATCACAAAGCTGATACTAAAGTACTCTCCCATCTTTTCAGATTTGAGAAACTTTTATCCTTCTGCCTAATTTGATTCTTCTTATTCGCTCTGCCTTACATTGGAACCTTTTCCAATGTCTCAGAGTTACACTTAAGCTTGTAAGTATAATCATATTTACTGAACTCTAGTAAAATATGACGAATAGTCTTATATCTTTTGTGGTGGACTTAATCAGTGCACATGACTATGTACTCGATCCCTTAGTCCATTACTTGACTCACACATCCATGTGAATAAGTAATTAGTCTTAATTTTCCAATACTTGAAGGTTCTCATTCATCATGCTATAAAACTTGCATGATTCCAAGTCCCGGTCCAATTGAGACTTTGGATGATGAGAATCTTTCCTTGTTTGGTAAATTTAGACATTACCACAAATGAAAGAATCAATTTCATATTTCCACTCTTGCTATTAATGGAATCATATAAGCAACAATTTTTCCTCAAATGCCATTGTAAGGATATTTTAAAATAAATAAAATCAAAATTTTTCTTTTATTTTAAAACTATGCGGAAAAACTTATCCTTACAATCCAATGAAAACTTGTTGTTATCTATTCCTTAGCAATATTTCATAACTCCTAAGAAATAGCTCAAGAATCCGATCTTCAAACTACGCGATAGAAATCCATCTACGCGATCAGATTCAACATATTCTTTCTTTAAGTTTCTTCATTTTTCTTTGATTCTTAAAACATCACCGTGTGACCCAGTCACATCATGTATCAGGAATCTGAAAATAGAAACTTAACAGAGTTAGATTAGTGGACTTTTACCTGAAGTAGAGTCAATCTTATTGACTTTAACATCCTTAGGTAAAATTTGGCAGCTTCGCAGCTAATGACCCTTCCTTTGGCAAATTAAACATATGGACCCTTTGATAATGGTACATAGGACTATTACAGACTTAGCCTTTTTCTCTTTACCATTTGGTCAACCTAGTTGACTATGGTCAATCCTTTTCCTTGGGAAGAGAATGCTTTTTCTGTATTTCCAGTGTCACCATTGTCAATGTCCATAAAGTTTCAGGAAGTTGATCTTAGCAAATAGATAAGATCATTAAGGGTCTTGTCATAGTCTGTTTCATAGGTGTTCCAAAAGAACTCACTATGTGACTTAGAAAGTGATTGAACCACCAACTTTCTTAAGACATTGACACCCAACTCTCCCGACTTGTCAATATGTGACTACATCTCCAAGATGTGATCACACCTAGATCTTGCCTTGTCATTAGGGCTTGAGTGACCTTAAACTTTGCAAGAACTTGTGGGTTAAGGAGAATAATTGGAGGAGGAGAGAGAAGTATGATATCCATGTGACATCATCTTCATTAGGAATGCTTGTTTCAAGAGATTTTGGAAGATCATAAATGTCTAAACCAGACATCTTTTGGGAGATATTCAAGATAGTTGATTTAAAGTCCTTAATATGACACCCAATACGAAAATATTAAGGCTAGGACCCAACAAACTATTTTATAACTTAGAAGAGGTATGTCGTAATCCAAGCTATAAAACAATTTGAAGGTAGGTGAATGACGATTCACCAATTTCCACCAAGATAAACGAAATGTATTATTAGGTTTTAATTGGATTTGAAACTCCTAGATCTTTTGAGATTCATTGAACTGTTCAATGGCATGTTTCAATCTCGAGTGTGCCCTTCAGGTTTTGTGACTGGGATGCCGAGGATCACAAAACAAGGTGTGAAGTAACCATGCAAATTACTGGGTACCCTTAAGTGTTTACCCCTCAATCGATGTGCCGGTTAACCACACACGCTCCATCGATACTATGATAAACATTAAGTTACCCTTTGCCTACCTTGTTAAATACGAGTTAGTGTGCCGGTTAACCACACACGCTCCACTAACCGACTTAAACAAAGTGCAAAGTGTAATTTCATGGATTAGCACCTTATTCACATTTTCCTAAGTAACTAAGATTGGGTATTATTTAGAGTTTAGTTACTTAGTATTTATCATTAATACTTTTAATGAAGGGAGAATTATAGTCATGTTAAACCCGTTCGGCTAACGACCCTCCACCAGTCAAGCAAGCGGTGGGTGAGAGTGGACACCCATTAAGTTGCCATTTTATAGGCAACAACCTTATACCCACCTTATAGACCGGCTTCGTGAATGAGGCGTACTAGCGGTAAGACCGACTTTACTCTTATACATATATATATTATTAACTTATAATATTATAAAGTATAAGGGTTGAATTTTAACTTTTAAAATTCTAAGGGCTAACTTGGAATTAAAGTATTCATAAGAGAAAACTTTACAAATTCCAAAACTTGAGGGCAAGTTTTGAAACTATTCAAAACTAATTAATTCCATAACTTATGTATTTAATGTAGTTTTAATCCAAAAACTCTTCAAGTTCCATAACTTGTGGACAAATTATGGAAGACTTTAAACTAATAAAGAATTAATCTTTTCTTTATTTTATAACTTATGGAATTAATTAAGGTTACATATTTTATTTATTTATTTATTAATGAAGTGACTCTTGAACCTCCATAACTTAAGGACAAGACTCTTCATTTTTTTTGTAACCTTTGCCAACTTTATGAGTTTTATGAGTCTTTAATGTGACTCTTCATGTAACTTAAGGATAAGTTACACAAACACATTTTATACTCAACTCTTAGATTAATTTGGATTGAAAACAACTTTTTCACTCAACTTTTCTATTAATCTAAGCAACTCATAAGAACAAGATAATTCAAATCAAATTTTTTCATGTAATTAGTGTAACCTTTAAACTAATACAAAACATGAATCTATTGACAATTATCTTTGAAAATGGATTAGCATGAACATTACCACATTTAAAAACAAGTTTATAAGTTCAAAACAACTTAGGGTAATGTTCCTAGTCCATTTCTAGCCAAAAACCTCGAAGATATGCTGTCTGGGGTCCAACTCGTCGAGTGCATGAACACAACTCGGCGAGTTGGATGCATTTTGCCTTGGACTCATCGAGTCCCTTCATGGACTCGGCGAGTCTGCTGGGCTGACAGCATCAACTTCGATTTTTCAGCTTCTATTGCAAGTATAACAAGAAAACAAGCCTAGGCTCTGATACCACTGTTGGGTTATGAGCATTCTAACACTCCTAAGTGTACATGCAACCCTAAATACCTTGGATCTATGTTTTCTCTATTATACATGCAAATATGAACATCCAAGGTACTATCCTAATCTAGCATACAAAACTATCAATATAACAAGATAGAATACATACCTCTTTGATGTAGAATGTCTTCATGAAGCTTGAGTGCCTAGTGCCCCAAGTGTGACACCTCAAATGGTTCACACAACACCAAATACACTTGGAATAACTTGAGAGAATTCTACACTTCATAAAATCGGCTAGCCCTCTCTAGAATAATCTAGTGGCCGATTTTGGGAAGAATAATATCTTTATATAGTGTTACAATTAGGGTAAACCCTAATTGTCATGACTTTCCATTTCCTTGGATCCATGGGTTCAAATACACCATGGAGCATCCATGGAGCATCATATGGGTTTTGGCCCAACTAGATAATCCATGGAGCATTAGCCCACTATATAAGTATGGATGATTTACACAATCAACCCATATATTTAATTAGTCTTCTTTTGATCACTTAATTAATCCTAGATTAATTCTTGATCAATACTAATTAAATAATCTTATTATTCTTATTATTAATATACTAGAACTTATAATATATTAATAACCATAAGTGTCTTATTTCTCTCATTATAGTCTATCCAAGTGCATGATGCCATGCAACCCAAATGGACCATGCCGGGTCGGGTCAAGTCTTACCAATTATAGTTATGGACTTAGACATTAATCCAACAGTAATTGCGTGTCGTAAATGAGCGTCGTAAATGCGCGTCGTCTCTCTTTATGACATGGCCTTCCTTGACACGCATTTGCGCGTCGTCTGAGCGTTTTACGACGCGCAATGAGCATCGTAAAAGGCCTTTTTTCTAGTAGTGATCGTAGATTAGATAGTATTAGAAACATGTAATAGATAAATGTAATTAACATTAGATGATTAAATTATGGAGTTTTATTTATAAGTAATGTTACTATCTTATGTTGATTGTTTAACTATTGTTTCACTTTTCATGTTTTGACTTCCAGAATAATTGAGTTTATTAAGAATAATTGAATTATTCAAATTGTCCACAATCGTTCATATGTCGGAAGTAAGTATGAATGAAGGTTGTCATGAATTGGTGTGTAGATTGTCTAAATGGTATTAGACATAACAAAAGATAGTTGCAACGTTCATGAGTGCTTATGAACTAGTTTTGAGCATTGGAACAAACCCGCGCTTGCTGCAATCGCCTTATGGAATGAGATAAAAAGGGGAATTGCGAGACGATAATATCATATAGTCTTAAAACCTAGATATATGGTTTGTTATTTGTTAATTGATTGTACATTGATAATGCGAAAATGCATTGGTAACTCGATGTTATAAAACGCATTGTTGTGTATAGTTGATTAATGAATAAGTAAATGCGTATAAGTCGAAGTTTATCTGTAACTTTTATCCTCAAAAGGAAAAAGCGATATCTCGGCCGCTCGATGATTTGATTTGACTTATGTGTCGGGACCGGTCAGAACTGAATTGATGTGTTCGATTAAGTTCTATGTCAAATAAATCGGAGATCGAGAAACCTAAATGCTTGACTAATCATTCCATAGAATTGTCAGCATGATATCTAACAGAGGACTGTACCATCCCTTATCTAAAGGACAAGATTGATTAGATCAAAGTTTGACACCGTCTTTGAGAACTACGATTGCAAATCGGAGTGTACTTGTGCATATAGTTACTAGACTTATCCAAATGGGAGACTGTTGGAATAGTGTCTAAGGCTGCAACTATATTAGGCAAGTATTTGACTCGATTGTGCATGGTCCTTTTGGGTTGCCTTCACCATAGCAACTTGACAGGATGATTTATTATGAGAGAGTAGATATTATTAATATATTATGAGAATAATATAAGAAATAATAATATTGTTATTTGATTAATATAAGTCATAGATTAATTAGTATTAATTTGGTGACTTAAAGAGATTAATTAAATAAGAAGGTATAAACTGTCAATTGTTTGATAGTTACACTTTGGGCTGTAAATCCTAAAGGGATAGGGTTTGGACGATTTCTAGGGCTAGGATAATCCTCAAATTCATCCAAGGCTTATCTAAGGTAAGGATTAGGATTGCTTAGGGTTTAAGTTATCTAGTTAGGGTTTAAGGGTGAAACCCTAGGAGCCTTACAAGTATAAATAAACCACTGGGGGAAGGGAAATCGGCATCTCTTCTAAAGCAAAGAAACCCTAGCCGATTTCTTCCCTCTCCTCTCTCCTAAATCATCCTCTTGCTAGTTGGTGTTTGTAAGCCATTAGAGGAGTGACATTTGTGACTCTAGAGCTCCAAGAACAAGAAGATTAAACAAGTGTTTCAAGGTAAGCTTCTAACTCTGATTTTGTATTGTTCTTATACCTTATTAGTCATTAGAAGTCTTGGATTCAATGCATGTTTAATTAGAGAAACCTAGATCCAAGCATTAGGGTTTGCATGTGCACATAGGAATGTTCATATGGCCAAAACCCATCATATAATTCTCCCCTACTTGAAGTAGACTTCATCCTTGAAGTACGCTAAGGTGAAAAACGCCGGATAGTGCTACTGCATCTCTGCCTCCGGCACCCACATCCACTCGGATTCCCTCCGATGCCCCCACTGCACCATCACTAAAGGTATCTCCTTGTTCCGCAAAATTTTCTTCTTCCTCTCCAGAATGGTTATAGGCCTCTCCACGTAATTCAAGCGCTCATCAAGCTGAATATCATCCAACGATAATATTGCCTCCTAATCCATAATGGAAAGTGTTGTGAATCCGGCTAAGCTCCTCTAGTAGATCTAGCCTTAATGCCACCTTGCCAGCCCTGGAAATGATCCTGAACGGCCCAATGTAACGGGGACCCAATTTCCCCCTCTTACTACAGTGGATCACACCCTGTCAGGGTGAGATCTTTAGGAGTACCATATCACCCACCTGGAACTCTAACTCAGATCGGCATCTGTCGGTGTAACTCTTCTACTGACTATGAGCAGTCTGCAGTTGCTACCTAATGTGCTGAATCTTTTCGGTAGTCTGTAAAACTACCTCCGTCCGTCCCATCACCCTGTGTTCGACCTCACCCTAAAAAACTGGGGTGCGACATCTCCGCCCATAAAAGAGCTCGAAAGCCAAGGGGTCAATGTTGGAATGATATCTGTTGAGTTAGGCGAACTCTGCTAGGGGTAGGTGGGAATCCCAGCTCCCACCGAAGTCAATGACATACGCCCTTTACATATCCTAGAGGTTCTGAATGGTCCGCTCACTCTGACTGTCAGTCTGCAGATGAAATGTTGTGCTAAAGTGCAAATGTGTGCCCAGTTCCTCATGAAACTTCTGCCAGAAATAAGAAGTAAATCTAACATCCCAATCAGAAACAATGGATACCGGAACCCCATGGCGAGCGACAATCTCGCGAATATACATGTAGGCCAACTTCTCGGCCCATGAACTCTCCTGTATAGCCAAGAAATGGGCACTCTTGGTCAATCGATCTACGATGACCCATGTAGCATCAATCAACCACAAAAGTAAGGTATGCTATTCTACTTAAGGTTTTGTGTTACAAGTACCCCTTAACATGCTACTTAGGTTGTGAACCTTGGAAATCAAATTTGCATGTATTTTAGAGAAAACATAGATCCAAGGTTTCTAGGGTTGCTTGTACATAATAGGAGTGTTAGTATGCTCAAAACCCATCAGTGGTATCAGAGCCTAGGCTTGTTTTCTTGATACTTGATGCAAACTTGTTGAAAAACTGAAAAATCTGCACTCTGAAGCATGAACTCGCCGAGTCCATGGGGGGACTTGATGAGTCCATGACCAAACTCATCCTACTCGTCGAGTAGGTTCTTTCACTCGACGAGTAGGAGCCCCAAAATGCAGTTTTTCGACTTCTGCTACTGGAAATGGACTAGAAACATTACCCTAAACTGTTTTGGTGTTTTAAAACCTATTTTAGATGGTTTAATGTTTATGCTAATCCATTTACAGTGTCTAATATCAAAATTCAATGTTTTATATGTGTTAATATGATTGTTGTAATTTTGATATGAATGTTCATGTTCTTATGAGTTTTAGAAGATCATAGGAATTATGTGTTGTTTTCTTGTAGTGTAATTCTTGATCTTAATGGCTAATAATGGAATCCATAACTTTTCCTCAAGTTATGGATAACCAAAAGTCACTTCTTTAAAAATGTCATTAAAGAATAAGAGGTTACATAAAATGAAGAGTCTTCTTTTTACGGACCATTAAAAATCATAAGTTATGAAATGAAAAGTCTTGAATAATTTCAATACTTGCCCTCAAGTCTTGGAATTTGTAAAGTCTCACACATTAATACTTTAATTCTAAATTTAACCTTAGTTTTTTTAAAAAGGTTAAATAAACAACACTTATACTATTATTATAATCTTATTTATATAGATATGTATAAGAATAAGTCAATATTACCGCAAGTAGGACTCATTCACGAAGTTGGTCTATAAGGGGCTATAAAGTTGTGGCCTATAAAATGGCAGCTTAATGGGTGTCCACTCTCACCCACTGCTTCCTTGACTGGTGGAGGGTCGTTAGCCGAACGGGTAGGAAAAGACTTTAACTCTCATTAAAAGTAGAATGAATTATAAAGTAACTATACATTATTAATTCCTAATCTTAGTTACTTTAGGACAATGTGAAATAGGTGCTAGCCCATAAAATTACACTTTGTACCTTACCAAGTCGTTTTGGAGCGTGTGTGGTTAACCGACACACTAACAAGGACTAGTAAGTTGGCAAAGGGTAACTTGAGTTTATTATAGATCGGTGGAGCATGTGTGGTTAACCAGCACACCGATTAGGTAATATAGTTAAGGGTACCAAGTCAATTCGTATGGTTATTCACACCTTGTTTATGATCCTCAGCATCCCATTCACAAACTTGATAGGGCATAATCGAGATTCAAATATGCCATTGAAAGTTCAATGTATCTCAAAAGATCTAGGAGATTCAAATCCAATCAAACCAAATAATAAAATATTTCGTTCTTATGGTGGAAATTGGTAAATCGTCATTTACCTTCCTTCAAATATTTTATAGTATGGATTACGACATCCCACTTCCAACTATAAATAGTTTATTGGATCCTAGCCATAATATTTAATTTGGGGGACTTATTAAGGATTCTTCATCTAATTAAACTTGTCCTTCTTTCTTTCAGATGTCTTCCAACACTACTATTGGCTCAAACCCTACAGGCTCCTTTTCCCTCATGAACTTGTGTGGGAAAGTCACTTTTGATGGGTCTAACATCAATGAATGGATTAGAAACATCACGATGATTACCTGCTATGAGAACAAGGAATATGTCCTTGATAAGTAGCTTAGGGTTATCAATGAGTCCACTGCTACTCCTGAGGAGGTTACGGAGTACATTGCACATGAAAGGGATGCTACCAAAGTGTCCTGCATCATGTTGGCTACCATGACTCCCGAACTCCAAAAATCCTATGAAGATTTCTACCCCTATGAGATGCACCTGGATTTGATGGATAGGTACCATCAAAGCGCACGTCAAGAGAGGTATGAAATCATCTCCTCCATGATAACGGCCAGGATGAAGGATGGTGAACCCATCACCGGCCATTTACAGAAAATGCAAAGGTTCGTGGAGTGGTTATTGAAGCTCAATGTTGACTTCCTTGAGGACTTGGCGATTGATATCATTCTCCATTCCTTACATCCAAGTTATGACCAGTTTCGTATGACTTATCATATGAACAAGGAGGAGGTCACACCTATCAAACTTCAAGGATTTTTAAGGACCGCTGAAAGTGGCCTTAAAGGTAAATCGACTATTATTTCTACTCCTACTCCTACAGCAGCTCCTGTTCTTGCGATTGGGCAGGGAAAGGGTAAGAAGAGGAAAACCCTTCCAAGGGTACCAACGGTAAGCCCCTTGATGGTTCCTCTTCAAGTGGGACGAAGAAAGGTTCCATTACTCCTTTGTCAAACCTGAAGGAAGCACGATGCTTCTATTGCTAGGAAAAGGTGCACTGGAAGCGAAGCTACCCCAAATACTTGTAAGATGTAAAGGGTAGGAAAGTTAAACCCACCCATGCAAGTATCTATACAATATTGTGTAATAACTCATCTAATGCTAATTCTTGGGTACTTGATACAGGTTGTGGTATTCACATTTGTACCGATTTGCAGGGCCAAAGAAGATGTGAGCAAGTGGAGCATGGGAAGATAAACTTAGTCATGGGCAACATGAAAGCATCACCTATAACCAAGATAGGATTTTATTCTTTATCTCTTAATAATGGGTGAATGTTAGATCTGAATAAATGTTGTTACTATCCTGAAATGGGGGAAAATGTCACACCCCCGAACCAGACGGCGGAAACGTCCGGGGGCTGTCGTGACTCAATTGAATACCATCACAATGAATATACATGAAACATAACATTATACATCACCAACATTTGGAATGATACAACTGGTAGCGTTTACATCCATTACATTGTTCCAAAACATTACTTTCTCAAAAATAACTGTTCGATACAAAATTAAACCACAGCAAAACGTCATAGAGTACAATTCATCCTTCACTTTATCTGTTACCTGAGAATACAAGTATTTTGAAAAACGTCAACATATGAAATGTTGGTGAGTTCATAAGTAATGTTTAAAATCCAATGTTTGTAATGTTTTGAGAAACCACCAGAAAATCCGATATTTTCTGAAAATAGTATAGTCAAAAAGGTGTGAAGATCCATAGGTATGCTTGTTTGTTTCTATACTTGTAAAAATTGTTCATTTAAAATTGTGTGCATTCCGAATCCGTATGTATTGAAATTCCCTAGGAAAACCCGATGTTTTCCTAATTCTTTGAATTACATGAAGGTACATTGAAACAATTGCAACACGTGAAATTATCAGTACCAGGCGACGTTGGATTATTTTTGAGCATGATTATTTGCTACAAACCCACGTTACACAAACGACTAGTCTATAGCAATACTAACAATCCCGTAGGCGTCGTCCGTACCAATCACGTTATCCAACCGCCCTGACTACGTGTAGTCCCACACCCGAAGAGAACGAGGACACGAAGGCCTCGATGACTCCATTAGCCGGTTGGGGATAAAAAGGTACGAGGGGTCCCAGACCCGCCTCGCATGAAAAGGTAGACTCTACTAGCAATACCAAAGGAACCTTGGGGACCAGTAGTATACAAGCCATTGAAAGTCCTTTTACGTTATGTCGGATCGGTAAAACCCAACACTTCGTAAGATAGAGGTCTTCGGGCCTTAAGATCAGGTCATTGGGCTAGCTAGGCTCAACAAACAAGATTTTACACTTTTGGGGCCCAAAGATGGTGCGTAGACGTCTGTGCACACTCGCATGTATATTGAATTCCCAAACGTTATTAGTTATGAATCGTAATGTCGTAGTGTCATAGTGTCGTCGTGTTAGTAGTTTCGGATTTTTATTGGTTCGAGACCGAACCAATTCGTTTAACAACGACTTTTGGTGTTGTAATGTATTGTATTTCGTCAATAGTCGTGGTACCATCATTTGGTCAAATTGCATGTATTGAATTAGCCTTGAAAATTTTCTATTTTCAGCCCCTCCTTGTTTGTAAAAATTTACTTTTTCAACCCTTTATTTAAATACTTTCCGGTTTGGTCCTTAAATCAATTTTCTTGACATTTTAATACCAAAAATTATTGAAATAAATATTCTCCAGCATATTTTTCCTAGAAAACAGCTTAAGTCCCTGAAATTTTAGTTTTCTCGGTTATAACCCTTCTTTTTCGCAAGTTTGACAATTTTGGCCCAAATTGTAAAATTTTGCAACTTTAGTCCCTTTTAAATTTAAAAAGCATTTTAAACCTTTGAAAAGGACTTGGATCACTTATAGTCCACTGTTTTACATAAAAACACAGTTTTGGCCCTCCAAAACAGAAAAATTCGCATAATGGGCCTCATTGGGCCAAAAATGTCATTTTTAGCCCATTAAGCTTGAAATTTATGTTTTTAATCCTCTAAATGAGTATATTTCCAGAAATTGTTTTATTGAAACTGTTTTAACACAGTTCATCCATCAGAATTCGTGATTTGTCAATTTGGGCCCTTAATTTTTGTATTTTTCACATTTTAGGTCCAAAAATTTTTGTTTTTAGTCCAAAGAAGTTATTACTAAACCACTTAGCTATTTTTCTAGAGATACTTAGTATGTAGAAATATAGTAGAGGCTAAAATCATTTAACATAAGGTAAATCTCGGTTTTGAGGAGTTTTATGGCTAAATCCAACATTATAACTCACAAAAGCACACATATAAGCATGGAAATCATACAAAGCATACAAAACACATATAGATCTACACTTTCACTTGTATTCCCCCCCCCCCCCCCCCCCCAAAAAAAAAAAAAAAAACTCATAAAAACAGAAAATAGGGGGTATGAAGCTCACCTTGAGTTGTAGTTTCGGTTTTGAAGAGAGAAAAGAAGAAAATTTCGATCCTAGCAAGTCTCCTTGGTAGATCTCGAGTTTAGTGACTTCTAAGGTGCATGATCACAAGTTGGAATAGATTTAGAAGAGATTTTTGATGAAATGAAGTAGCTAGATCATGGATTAGTCATCAACTTACCTTAGATGATGTGTTTGTGGGAAAAACCTCCTTGAAAAGCTCTTGATTCTCGAAACTTTTGAAGAAGGAGGAAGGAGATGTCCTTCAAGACTTAGAGAGAATGAAATGGATTTTTGTGAGTGTGTGTGTGTTGTGTTCGGCCGAGAGCAAGAAGAGAGAGGAGAGGAGGTAACCTTTGAAGTGCTATGCATGGAGATATGGGATGAGTTGCATGGATATCCAAAAGGCAATAATGAAGTGGCAAGACAAAGTCAACTCTCATCTTATCCTTGGGTTTGGGCCTTGGGCCGAGATTTTTGGAAGGAAAAAGGGAAAATTTGGGCTTTAATGCCCACAAGCCCATGTGTATATTAAGTTGGGTGAGTTTTAACCAAAAAAAAATTATAATATGATTCTTACACTTTGTTGGGCTAGTTTAGGTTAATCATGGTTCAAAATTTTGAATTTATTTCATTCTAGGCCCAATATAGCCCAAAATGTTGAAACAAATAGGTGTGGGTCCAATTAGAGCCCATTTAAGAGTTCTAAACCCAAGATAGTCAAATTGGAAGTTTATTGGTCCATTAGGCCCAATAAGGAAGTTCTAGTCCAAATTGGACCTAAATAAGAACTTCTAGGGTTTCCAATTGCTTGTTGACTATTTGTAATGCTTGTATGGTGTATTTGATTGAAATTTTGTTGTCGCAATCATAGGTGTTACACATGTTCTTAAGCTTTTGATTCACTTTAGCTTGAGTGTATAGTTTACAAGACACAAAATTTCCAGTTGTGACAGAAAAATTATTTCCTTTTATGGCTTGTACAAACAAGGGTTTACATTTTCATTTGATAATAATAAAGGTGCTATTAATGTTTATTACAATGATGTATTTTACTTTAAAGCATTACCTTGTGATGGTGAAGCTGTGAATGTTGTAGACAATCTTGGAAATAATGTGTTGTATATTGATTCTTCAAATAGCTTAGATAAATCATCCTTGTGGCATTGTCGTCTTGGACATGTCAATAAGAAGCGCATAGGCCAACTCCAAAAGGCTGGAGTTTTGGAATCATTTGACCTAAAGTCGGATGATGGTTGCGAGTCTTGTTTATTTGGAAAAATGACAAACTCACCCTTCACCGGTACTTGTAAGAGGGGTGAGGGTTTGTTAGACCTCATACACACAGATGTTTATGGACCCTTCAAATCAGTCACAAGGGATGCTAATCGTTATTATTTGGGCAGGAACATTAAGATGCTTCGATCGTCCTCCTCTCTGACCTAGACCTGATGATACCCTGACCTCAGATCTATCTTGGAGAACCAAGATGCACCCTGAAACTGATCGAAGAGATTATTTATCGTTGGGAGTGGATAACGGTTCTTCACCATCAACTTGTTCAACTCCCTATAATCAATGCACATTCGGTGCAAACCGTCCTTCTTCCTGACGAAGAGGATCGATGCTCCCCATGGAGAACTGCTAGGTTGAATGAACTGCTTGCCTAGTAGTTCCTGTAGCTGTGAAGACAACTAATGTATCTCGGGTAGCGCCAACCGGTACGACACCTTGGCGATAGGAGCCGCACCCGGCACCAGGTCCATCCATAACTCAACTTGCCTCTCTAGGGGTATCCCTGGCAACTCCTCCAGAAATACATGAGCAAACTCCCTGACTCATGGAACCGCTGAAACTGAAATCTGATCCCCGGATCGTGTATCCATCACATACGTCAAATAACTCGCACACCCATGCTTAATATACTGTCGAGCCCTGACAGCTGAACAAAACCCTGATCCTACTCTGGTGCCCTCTCCATATACAATCAGTTCTCCCCCACTTGGAGTTCGAACTACCACTGGATCGCCCTCACAATCTATCATGGCACCAAATCGACTAAGCCAGTACATCCCCACAATCACGCATACTTCCCCCATCGGAATCGGAATCAAATCTATCGGAAAGCACACCCAGAAGATCTCCAATCGCTTCTTCGGTAGACTGAAGAAGCAGAAACTCCGTGTTCGTTGGCGAAAGAGACTCGCAACAGACACTCTAGCTCACCTAATGGCACACGGAACTCATTACTAAATGTCTTAGATACGAATGACCGACTCGCCCCCGAGTCAAATAAAACAAAATCAGGCAAGGAGTTCACTAAAAACGTACCTAAACACAGGTACTCGCCCTGATGTAGCCTTTGCTTTGAGCATGGATAGTAGATATCAAGGGAACCCTGGCAGAGCTCATTGGATTGCGGTGAAAAATATCCTTAAGTACCTTCGGAGGATGAATTAATGGTTTTTAGTCCTCAGAGGGAGTGATGACTTGAAGGTGTGAGGGTATAGTGACGCCAGCTTTCAAACCGATAGGGACAACTACCGTTCGCAGTCGGGCTAGGTCTTTACCCTAATTGGAGGCGCAGTAACTTGGAAAAGTTCCAAGCAGGAAACCATAGCTAATTCAACGTGCGAATCAGTGTACATTGTAGCGAGCGAAGCATCGAAGGAGGCAATATGGTTGAAGAACTTCATTGGTGATCTTGGAGTTGTACCTTCCATAAAGGAGCCCATATAGATTTTCTGTGATAATGAAGGAGCGGTTTCCTTGACCAAGGAACCGAGAGATCATGGTAGATCACAACATATCGACAGAAAATATCACTTTATTAGACATCGTGTAGAAGAAGGACAACTCGTAGTGAAGAGGATATCATCAGAAGATAACCCGGCAGATACGCTTACGAAGGGATTGAGTAAGGTTAAGCACTTGTAGCACGCTAGGAGTATTGGGCTGAAGGATGATATTATCGTAGATTAGATAGTATTAGAAACATGTAATAGATAAATGTAATTAACATTTGATGATTAAATAAAGGAGTTTTATTTATAAGTAATGTTACTATCTTATGTTGATTGTTTAACTATTGTTTCACTTTGCATGTTTTGAATTCCAGAATAATTGAGTTTATTAAGAATAATCGAATTATTCAAATTATCCACAATCGTTCATATGTCGGAAGTAAGTATGAATGAAGATTGTCATGAATTGGTGTGTAGATTTTCTAAATGGTATTAGACATAGCAAAAGATAGCTGCAACGTTCATGAGTGCTTATGAACTAGTTTTGAGCATTCGAACAAACCCGCGCTTGCTGGAATCGCCATATGGAATGTGATAAAAAGGGGGATTGTGAGACGATAATATCATATAGTCTTAAAACCTAGATATTTGGTTTGTTATTTGTTAATTGATTGTACATTGATAATGCGAAAACGCATTGGTAACTCGATGTTATAAAACGCATTGTTGTGTATAGTTGATTAATGAATAAGTAAATGCGTATAAGTCGAAGTTTATCTGTAACTTTTATCCTCAGAAGGAAAAAGCGATATCTCGGCCGCTGAATGATTTGATTTGACTTATGTGCCGGGACCGGTCAGAACTGAATTGATGTGTTCGATTAAGTTCTATGTCAAATAAATCGGAGATCGAGAAACCTAAATGCTTGACTAATCATTCCATAGAATTGTCAGCATGATATCTAACAGAGGACTGTACAATCCCTTATCTAAAGGACAAGATTGATTAGATCAAAGTTTGACACCGTCTTTGAGAACTACGATTGCAAATCGGAGTGTACTTGTGCATATAGTTACTAGACTTATCCAAATGGGAGACTGTTGGAATAGTGTCTAAGGCTGCAACTATATTAGGCAAGTATTTGACCCGATTGTGCATGGTCGTTTTGGGTTGCCTTCACCATAGCAACTTGACAGGATGATTTATTATGAGAGAGTAGATATTATTAATATATTATGAGAATAATATAAGAAATAATAATATTGTTATTTGATTAATATAAGTCATAGATTAATTAGTATTAATTTGGTGACTTAAAGAGATTAATTAAATAAGAAGGTATAAACTGTCATTTGTTTGATAGTTACACTTTCGGCTGAAAATCCTAAAGGGATAGGGTTTGGACGATTTCTAGGGCTAGGATAATCCTCAAATTCATCCAAGGCTTATCTAAGGTAAGGATTAGGATTGCTTAGGGTTTAAGTTATCCAGTTAGGTTTTAAGGGTGGAACCCTAGGAGCCTTACAAGTATAAATAAACCACTTGGGGAAGGGAAATCGGCATCTCTTCTAAAGCAAAGAAACCCTGGCCGTTCTTCCCTCTCCTCTCTCCTAAATCATCCTCTTGCTAGTTGGTGTTTGTAAGCCATTAGAGGAGTGACATTTGTGACTCTAGAGCTCCATGAACAATAAGATTAAACAAGTGTTTCAAGGTAAGCTTCTAACTCTGATTTTGTATTGTTCTTATACCTTATTAGTCATTAGAAGTCTTGGATTTAATGCATGTTTAATTAGAGAAACCTAGATCCAAGCATTAGGGTTTGCATGTGCACATAGGAATGTTCATATGGCCAAAACCCATCATATAATTCTCCCATACTTGAAGTAGACTTCATCCTCGAAGTCCGCTGAGATGAAAAACGCCGGATAGTGATACTGCATCACTGCCTCCGGCACCCACATCCACTTGGATCCCCTCCGATGCCACCACTGCACCATCACTAAAGGTATCTCCTTGTTCTGCAGAATTTTCTTCTTCCTCTCCAGAATGGTTATAGGCCTCTCCACGTAATTCAGGCGCTCATCAAGCTGAATATCATCCAACGACAGTATTGCCTCCTAATCCATAATGGACTTTCGCAACTGCGGAACATGCAAAGTGTTGTGAATCCGGCTAAGCTCCTCTAGTAGCTCTAGCCTTAATGCCACCTTGCCAGCCCTGGAAATGATCCTGAATGGCCCAATGTAACGGGGACCCAATTTCCCCCTCTTACTACAGTGGATCACACCCTGCCAGGGTGAGATCTTTATGAGTACCATATCACCCACCTGGAACTCTAACTCGGATCGGCATCTGTCGGTGTCAATGCCAGGGGTTGGTGGGAATCCCAGCTCCCACCGAAGTCAATGACATACGCCCTCAACATATCCTAGAGGTTCTGAATGGTCCGCTCATTCTGACCGTCAGGCTGCAGATGAAATGTTGTGCTAAAGTGCAAACGTGTGCCCAGTTCCTCATGGATCTTCTGCCAGAAATGAGAAGTAAATCTAACATCTCGATCGGAAACAATGGATATCGTAACCCCATGGCAAGCGAAAATCTCGCGAATATACATGTAGGCCAACTTCTCGGCCCATGAACTCTCCCGTATAGCCAAGAAATGGGCACTCTTGGTCAATCGATCTACGATGACCCATATAGCATCAATCAACCACAAAAGTAAGGTATGCTATTCTACTTAAGGTTTTGTGGTACAAGTACCCCATAACATGCTAGTTAGGTTGTGAACCTTGGAAATCAAATTTGCATGTATTTTAGAGAAAACATAGATCCAAGGTTTCTAGGGTTGCTTGTACACAATAGGAGTGTTAGTATGCTCAAAACCCATCAGTGGTATCAGAGCCTAGGCTTGTTTTCTTGATACTTGATGCAAACTTGTTGAAAAACTGAAAAATCTGCACTCTGAAGCATGAACTCGCCGAGTCCATGGGGGGACTTGATGAGTCCATGACCAAACTCATCCTACTCATTGAGTAGGTTCTTTCACTCGACGAGTAGGAGCCCCAAAATGCAGTTTTTCGACTTCTGCTGCTGGAAATGGACTAGAAACATTACCCTAAATTGTTTTGGTGTTTTAAAACCTATTTTAGATGGTTTAATGTTTATGCTAATCCATTTACAGTGTCTAATATCAAAATTCAATGTTTTATATGTGTTAATATGATTGTTGTAATTTTGATATGAATGTTCATGTTCTTATGAGTTTTAGAAGATCATAGGAATTATGTGTTGTTTTCTTGTAGTGTAATTCTTGATCTTAATGGCTAATAATGGAATCCATAACTTTTCCTCAAGTTATGGATAACCAAAAGTCACTTCTCTAAAAATGTCATTAAAGAATAAGAGGTTATATAAAATGAAGAGTCTTCTTTTTATGGACCATTAAAAATCATAAGTTATGAAATGAAAAGTCATGAATAATTTCAATACTTGCCCTCAAGTCTTGGAATTTGTAAAGTCTCACACATTAATACTTTAATTCCAAATTAAACCTTAGTTTTTTTTTAAAAGGTTAAAAAAACAACACTTATACTATTATTATAATCTTATTTATATAGATATGTATAAGAAAATGTCAATATTACCGCAAGTAGGCCTCATTCACGAAGTTGGTCTATAAGGGGGCTATAAGGTTGTGGCCTATAAAATGGCAACTTAATGGGTGTCCACTCTCACCCACTGCTTCCTTGACTGGTGGAGGGTTGTTAGCCGAACGGGTAGGAAAAGACTTTAACTCTCATTAAAAGTAGAATGAGTTATAAAGTAACTATACATTATTAATTCCTAATCTTAGTTACTTTATGAAAATGTGAAATAGGTGCTAGCCCATAAAATTACACTTTGTACCTTACCAAGTCGTTTTGGAGCGTGTGTGGTTAACCGGCACACTAACAAGGACTAGTAAGTTGGCAAAGGGTAACTTGACTTTATCATAGATCGGTGGAGCGTGTGTGGTTAACCAGCACACCGATTAGGTAATAAAGTTAAGGGTACCAAGTCAATTTGTTTGGTTATTCACACCTTGTTTATGATCCTCAGCATCCCATTCACAAATTTGAGAGGGCATAATCGAGATTCAAATATGCCATTGAAAGTTCAATGTATCTCAAAAGATCTAGGAGATTCAAATCCAATCAAACCAAATAATAAAATATTTCGTTCTTATGGTGGAAATTGGTAAATCGTCATTTACCTTCCTTCAAATATTTTATAGTATGGATTACGACATCCCACTTCCAACTATAAATAGTTTATTGGATCCTAGCCATAATATTTAATTTGGGGGACTTATTAAGGATTCTTCATCTAATTAAACTTGTCCTTCTTTCTTTCAGATGTCTTCCAACACTACTATTGGCTCAAACCCTACAGGCTCCTTTTCCCTCATGAACTTGTGTGGGAAAGTCACTTTTGATGGGTCTAACATCAATGAATGGATTAGAAACATCACGATGATTACCCGCTATGAGAACAAGGAATATGTCCTTGATAAGTAGCTTAGGGTTATCAATGAGTCCACTGCTACTCCTGAGGAGGTTACGGAGTACATTGCACATGAAAGGGATGCTACCAAAGTGTCCTGCATCATGTTGGCTACCATGACTCCCGAACTCCAAAAATCCTATGAAGATTTCTACCCCTATGAGATGCACCTGGATTTGATGGATAGGTACCATCAAAGCGCACGTCAAGAGAGGTATGAAATCATCTCCTCCATGATAACGGCCAGGATGAAGGATGGTGAACCCATCACCGGCCATTTACAGAAAATGCAAAGGTTCGTGGAGTGGTTATTGAAGCTCAATGTTGACTTCCTTGAGGACTTGGCGATTGATATCATTCTCCATTCCTTACATCCAAGTTATGACCAGTTTCGTATGACTTATCATATGAACAAGGAGGAGGTCACACCTATCAAACTTCAAGGATTTTTAAGGACCGCTGAAAGTGGCCTTAAAGGTAAATCGACTATTATTTCTACTCCTACTCCTACAGCAGCTCCTGTTCTTGCGATTGGGCAGGGAAAGGGTAAGAAGAGGAAAACCCTTCCAAGGGTACCAACGGTAAGCCCCTTGATGGTTCCTCTTCAAGTGGGACGAAGAAAGGTTCCATTACTCCTTTGTCAAACCTGAAGGAAGCACGATGCTTCTATTGCTAGGAAAAGGTGCACTGGAAGCGAAGCTACCCCAAATACTTGTAAGATGTAAAGGGTAGGAAAGTTAAACCCACCCATGCAAGTATCTATACAATATTGTGTAATAACTCATCTAATGCTAATTCTTGGGTACTTGATACAGGTTGTGGTATTCACATTTGTACCGATTTGCAGGGCCAAAGAAGATGTGAGCAAGTGGAGCATGGGAAGATAAACTTAGTCATGGGCAACATGAAAGCATCACCTATAACCAAGATAGGATTTTATTCTTTATCTCTTAATAATGGGTGAATGTTAGATCTGAATAAATGTTGTTACTATCCTGAAATGGGGGAAAATGTCACACCCCCGAACCAGACGGCGGAAACGTCCGGGGGCTGTCGTGACTCAATTGAATACCATCACAATGAATATACATGAAACATAACATTATACATCACCAACATTTGGAATGATACAACTGGTAGCGTTTACATCCATTACATTGTTCCAAAACATTACTTTCTCAAAAATAACTGTTCGATACAAAATTAAACCACAGCAAAACGTCATAGAGTACAATTCATCCTTCACTTTATCTGTTACCTGAGAATACAAGTATTTTGAAAAACGTCAACATATGAAATGTTGGTGAGTTCATAAGTAATGTTTAAAATCCAATGTTTGTAATGTTTTGAGAAACCACCAGAAAATCCGATATTTTCTGAAAATAGTATAGTCAAAAAGGTGTGAAGATCCATAGGTATGCTTGTTTGTTTCTATACTTGTAAAAATTGTTCATTTAAAATTGTGTGCATTCCGAATCCGTATGTATTGAAATTCCCTAGGAAAACCCGATGTTTTCCTAATTCTTTGAATTACATGAAGGTACATTGAAACAATTGCAACGCGTGAAATTATCAGTACCAGGCGACGTTGGATTATTTTTGAGCATGATTATTTGCTACAAACCCACGTTACACAAACGACTAGTCTATAGCAATACTAACAATCCCGTAGGCGTCGTCCGTACCAATCACGTTATCCAACCGCCCTGACTACGTGTAGTCCCACACCCGAAGAGAACGAGGACACGAAGGCCTCGATGACTCCATTAGCCGGTTGGGGATAAAAAGGTACGAGGGGTCCCAGACCCGCCTCGCATGAAAAGGTAGACTCTACTAGCAATACCAAAGGAACCTTGGGGACCAGTAGTATACAAGCCATTGAAAGTCCTTTTACGTTATGTCGGATCGGTAAAACCCAACACTTCGTAAGATAGAGGTCTTCGGGCCTTAAGATCAGGTCATTGGGCTAGCTAGGCTCAACAAACAAGATTTTACACTTTTGGGGCCCAAAGATGGTGCGTAGACGTCTGTGCACACTCGCATGTATATTGAATTCCCAAACGTTATTAGTTATGAATCGTAATGTCGTAGTGTCATAGTGTCGTCGTGTTAGTAGTTTCGGATTTTTATTGGTTCGAGACCGAACCAATTCGTTTAACAACGACTTTTGGTGTTGTAATGTATTGTATTTCGTCGATAGTCGTGGTACCATCATTTGGTCAAATTGCATGTATTGAATTAGCCTTGAAAATTTTCTATTTTCAGCCCCTCCTTGTTTGTAAAAATTTACTTTTTCAACCCTTTATTTAAATACTTTCCGGTTTGGTCCTTAAATCAATTTTCTTGACATTTTAATACCAAAAATTATTGAAATAAATATTCTCCAGCATATTTTTCCTAGAAAACAGCTTAAGTCCCTGAAATTTTAGTTTTCTCGGTTATAACCCTTCTTTTTCGCAAGTTTGACAATTTTGGCCCAAATTGTAAAATTTTGCAACTTTAGTCCCTTTTAAATTTAAAAAGCATTTTAAACCTTTGAAAAGGACTTGGATCACTTATAGTCCACTGTTTTACATAAAAACACAGTTTTGGCCCTCCAAAACAGAAAAATTCGCATAATGGGCCTCATTGGGCCAAAAATGTCATTTTTAGCCCATTAAGCTTGAAATTTATGTTTTTAATCCTCTAAATGAGTATATTTCCAGAAATTGTTTTATTGAAACTGTTTTGACACAGTTCATCCATCAGAATTCGTGATTTGTCAATTTGGGCCCTTAATTTTTGTATTTTTCACATTTTAGGTCCAAAAATTTTTGTTTTTAGTCCAAAGAAGTTATTACTAAACCACTTAGCTATTTTTCTAGAGATACTTAGTATGTAGAAATATAGTAGAGGCTAAAATCATTTAACATAAGGTAAATCTCGGTTTTGAGGAGTTTTATGGCTAAATCCAACATTATAACTCACAAAAGCACACATATAAGCATGGAAATCATACAAAGCATACAAAACACATATAGATCTACACTTTCACTTGTATTCCCCCCCCCCCCCCCCAAAAAAAAAAAAAAAAAACTCATAAAAACAGAAAATAGGGGGTATGAAGCTCACCTTGAGTTGTAGTTTCGGTTTTGAAGAGAGAAAAGAAGAAAATTTCGATCCTAGCAAGTCTCCTTGGTAGATCTCGAGTTTAGTGACTTCTAAGGTGCATGATCACAAGTTGGAATAGATTTAGAAGAGATTTTTGATGAAATGAAGTAGCTAGATCATGGATTAGTCATCAACTTACCTTAGATGATGTGTTTGTGGGAAAAACCTCCTTGAAAAGCTCTTGATTCTCGAAACTTTTGAAGAAGGAGGAAGGAGATGTCCTTCAAGACTTAGAGAGAATGAAATGGATTTTTGTGAGTGTGTGTGTGTTGTGTTCGGCCGAGAGCAAGAAGAGAGAGGAGAGGAGGTAACCTTTGAAGTGCTATGCATGGAGATATGGGATGAGTTGCATGGATATCCAAAAGGCAATAATGAAGTGGCAAGACAAAGTCAACTCTCATCTTATCCTTGGGTTTGGGCCTTGGGCCGAGATTTTTGGAAGGAAAAAGGGAAAATTTGGGCTTTAATGCCCACAAGCCCATGTGTATATTAAGTTGGGTGAGTTTTAACCAAAAAAAAATTATAATATGATTCTTACACTTTGTTGGGCTAGTTTAGGTTAATCATGGTTCAAAATTTTGAATTTATTTCATTCTAGGCCCAATATAGCCCAAAATGTTGAAACAAATAGGTGTGGGTCCAATTAGAGCCCATTTAAGAGTTCTAAACCCAAGATAGTCAAATTGGAAGTTTATTGGTCCATTAGGCCCAATAAGGAAGTTCTAGTCCAAATTGGACCTAAATAAGAACTTCTAGGGTTTCCAATTGCTTGTTGACTATTTGTAATGCTTGTATGGTGTATTTGATTGAAATTTTGTTGTCGCAATCATAGGTGTTACACATGTTCTTAAGCTTTTGATTCACTTTAGCTTGAGTGTATAGTTTACAAGACACAAAATTTCCAGTTGTGACAGAAAAATTATTTCCTTTTATGGCTTGTACAAACAAGGGTTTACATTTTCATTTGATAATAATAAAGGTGCTATTAATGTTTATTACAATGATGTATTTTACTTTAAAGCATTACCTTGTGATGGTGAAGCTGTGAATGTTGTAGACAATCTTGGAAATAATGTGTTGTATATTGATTCTTCAAATAGCTTAGATAAATCATCCTTGTGGCATTGTCGTCTTGGACATGTCAATAAGAAGCGCATAGGCCAACTCCAAAAGGCTGGAGTTTTGGAATCATTTGACCTAAAGTCGGATGATGGTTGCGAGTCTTGTTTATTTGGAAAAATGACAAACTCACCCTTCACCGGTACTTGTAAGAGGGGTGAGGGTTTGTTAGACCTCATACACACAGATGTTTATGGACCCTTCAAATCAGTCACAAGGGATGCTAATCGTTATTATTTGGGCAGGAACATTAAGATGCTTCGATCGTCCTCCTCTCTGACCTAGACCTGATGATACCCTGACCTCAGATCTATCTTGGAGAACCAAGATGCACCCTGCAACTGATCGAAGAGATTATCTATCGTTGGGAGTGGATAACGGTTCTTCACCATCAACTTGTTCAACTCCCTATAATCAATGCACATTCGGTGCAAACCGTCCTTCTTCCTGATGAAGAGGATCGATGCTCCCCATGGAGAACTGCTAGGTTGAATGAACTGCTTGCCTAGTAGTTCCTGTAGCTGTGAAGACAACTAATGTATCTTGGGTAGCGCCAACCGGTACGACACCTTGGCGATAGGAGCCGCACCCGGCACCAGGTCCATCCATAACTCAACTTGCCTCTCTAGGGGCATCCCTGGCAACTCCTCCAGAAATACATGAGCAAACTCCCTGACTCATGGAACCGCTGAAACTGAAATCTGATCCCCGGATCGTGTATCCATCACATACGTCAAATAACTCGCACACCCATGCTTAATATACTGTCGAGCCCTGACAGCTGAACAAAACCCTGATCCTACTCTGGTGCCCTCTCCATATACAATCAGTTCTCCCCCACTTGGAGTTCGAACTACCACTGGATCGCCCTCACAATCTATCATGGCACCAAATCGACTAAGCCAGTACATCCCCACAATCACGCATACTTCCCCCATCGGAATCGGAATCAAATCTATCGGAAAGCACACCCAGAAGATCTCCAATCGCTTCTTCGGTAGACTGAAGAAGCAGAAACTCCATGTTCGTTGGCGAAAGAGACTCGCAACAGACACTCTAGCTCACCTAATGGCACACGGAACTCATTACTAAATGTCTTAGATACGAATGACCGACTCGCCCCCGAGTCAAATAAAACAAAATCAGGCAAGGAGTTCACTAAAAACGTACCTAAACACAGGTACTCGCCCTGATGTAGCCTTTGCTTTGAGCATGGATAGTAGATATCAAGGGAACCCTGGCAGAGCTCATTGGATTGCGGTGAAGAATATCCTTAAGTACCTTCGGAGGATGAATTAATGGTTTTTAGTCCTCAGAGGGAGTGATGACTTGAAGGTGTGAGGGTATAGTGACGCCAGCTTTCAAACCGATAGGGACAACTACCGTTCGCAGTCGGGCTAGGTCTTTACCCTAAATGGAGGCGCAGTAACTTGGAAAAGTTCCAAGCAGGAAACCGTAGCTAATTCAACGTGCGAATCAGTGTACATTGTAGCGAGCGAAGCATCAAAGGAGGCAATATGGTTGAAGAACTTCATTGGTGATCTTGGAGTTGTACCTTCCATAAAGGAGCCCATATAGATTTTCTATGATAATGAAGGAGCGGTTTCCTTGACCAAGGAACCGAGAGATCATGGTAGATCACAACATATCGACAGAAAATATCACTTTATTAGACATCGTGTAGAAGAAGGACAACTCGTAGTGAAGAGGATATCATCAGAAGATAACCCGGCAGATACGCTTACGAAGGGATTGAGTAAGGTTAAGCACTTGCAGCACGCTAGGAGTATTGGGCTGAAGGATGATATTATCGTAGATTAGATAGTATTAGAAACATGTAATAGATAAATGTAATTAACATTTGATGATTAAATAAAGGAGTTTTATTTATAAGTAATGTTACTATCTTATGTTGATTGTTTAACTATTGTTTCACTTTGCATGTTTTGACTTCCAGAATAATTGAGTTTATTAAGAATAATCGAATTATTCAAATTGTCCACAATCGTTCATATGTCGGAAGTAAGTATGAATGAAGGTTGTCATGAATTGGTGTGTAGATTTTCTAAATGGTATTAGACATAGCAAAAGATAGCTGCAACGTTCATGAGTGCTTATGAACTAGTTTTGAGCATTCGAACAAACCCGCGCTTGCTGGAATCGCCATATGGAATGTGATAAAAAGGGGGATTGTGAGACGATAATATCATATAGTCTTAAAACCTAGATATTTGGTTTGTTATTTGTTAATTGATTGTACATTGATAATGCGAAAACGCATTGGTAACTCGATGTTATAAAACGCATTGTTGTGTATAGTTGATTAATGAATAAGTAAATGTGTATAAGTCGAAGTTTATCTGTAACTTTTATCCTCAGAAGGAAAAAGCGATATCTCGGCCGCTGAATGATTTGATTTGACTTATGTGCCGGGACCGGTCAGAACTGAATTGATGTGTTCGATTAAGTTCTATGTCAAATAAATCGGAGATCGAGAAACCTAAATGCTTGACTAATCATTCCATAGAATTGTCAGCATGATATCTAACAGAGGACTGTACAATCCCTTATCTAAAGGACAAGATTGATTAGATCAAAGTTTGACACCGTCTTTGAGAACTACGATTGCAAATCGGAGTGTACTTGTGCATATAGTTACTAGACTTATCCAAATGGGAGACTGTTGGAATAGTGTCTAAGGCTGCAACTATATTAGGCAAGTATTTGACCCGATTGTGCATGGTCCTTTTGGGTTGCCTTCACCATAGCAACTTGACAGGATGATTTATTATGAGAGAGTAGATATTATTAATATATTATGAGAATAATATAAGAAATAATAATATTGTTATTTGATTAATATAAATCATAGATTAATTAGTATTAATTTGGTGACCTAAAGAGATTAATTAAATAAGAAGGTATAAACTGTCATTTGTTTGATAGTTACACTTTCGGCTGAAAATCCTAAAGGGATAGGGTTTGGACGATTTCTAGGGCTAGGATAATCCTCAAATTCATCCAAGGCTTATCTAAGGTAAGGATTAGGATTGCTTAGGGTTTAAGTTATCTAGTTAGGGTTTAAGGGTGAAACCCTAGGAGCCTTACAAGTATAAATAAACCACTGGGGGAAGGGAAATCGGCATCTCTTCTAAAGCAAAGAAACCCTGGCCGTTCTTCCCTCTCCTCTCTCCTAAATCATCCTCTTGCTAGTTGGTGTTTGTAAGCCATTAGAGGAGTGACATTTGTGACTCTAGAGCTCCATGAACAATAAGATTAAACAAGTGTTTCAAGGTAAGCTTCTAACTCTGATTTTGTATTGTTCTTATACCTTATTAGTCATTAGAAGTCTTGGATTTAATGCATGTTTAATTAGAGAAACCTAGATCCAAGCATTAGGGTTTGCATGTGCACATAGGAATGTTCATATGGCCAAAACCCATCATATAATTCTCCCATACTTGAAGTAGACTTCATCCTTGAAGTCCGCTGAGGTGAAAAACGCCGGATAGTGCTACTGCATCACTGCCTCCGGCACCCACATCCACTTGGATCCCCTCCGATGCCACCACTGCACCATCACTAAAGGTATCTCCTTGTTCTGCAGAATTTTCTTCTTCCTCTCCAGAATGGTTATAGGCCTCTCCACGTAATTCAGGCGCTCATCAAGCTGAATATCATCCAACGACAGTATTGCCTCCTAATCCATAATGGACTTTCGCAACTGCGGAACATGCAAAGTGTTGTGAATCCGGCTAAGCTCCTCTAGTAGCTCTAGCCTTAATGCCACCTTGCCAGCCCTGGAAATGATCCTGAACGGCCCAATGTAACGGGGACCCAATTTCCCCCTCTTACTACAGTGGATCACACCCTGCCAGGGTGAGATCTTTATGAGTACCATATCACCCACCTGGAACTCTAACTCGGATCGGCATCTGTCGGTGTCAATGCCAGGGGTTGGTGGGAATCCCAGCTCCCACCGAAGTCAATGACATACGCCCTCAACATATCCTAGAGGTTCTGAATGGTCCGCTCATTCTGACCGTCAGGCTGCAGATGAAATGTTGTGCTAAAGTGCAAACGTGTGCCCAGTTCCTCATGGATCTTCTACCAGAAATGAGAAGTAAATCTAACATCTCGATCGGAAACAATGGATACCGTAACCCCATGGCAAGCGAAAATCTCGCGAATATACATGTAGGCCAACTTTTCGGCCCATGAACTCTCCCGTATAGCCAAGAAATGGGCACTCTTGGTTAATCGATCTACGATGACCCATATAGCATCAATCAACCACAAAAGTAAGGTATGCTATTCTACTTAAGGTTTTGTGGTACAAGTACCCCATAACATGCTAGTTAGGTTGTGAACCTTGGAAATCAAATTTGCATGTATTTTAGAGAAAACATAGATCCAAGGTTTCTAGGGTTGCTTGTACACAATAGGAGTGTTAGTATGCTCAAAACCCATCAGTGGTATCAGAGCCTAGGCTTGTTTTCTTGATACTTGATGCAAACTTGTTGAAAAACTGAAAAATCTGCACTCTGAAGCATGAACTCGCCGAGTCCATGGGGGGACTTGATGAGTCCATGACCAAACTCATCCTACTCGTCGAGTAGGTTCTTTCACTCGACGAGTAGGAGCCCCAAAATGCAGTTTTTCGACTTCTGCTGCTGGAAATGGACTAGAAACATTACCCTAAACTGTTTTGGTGTTTTAAAACCTATTTTAGATGGTTTAATGTTTATGCTAATCCATTTACAGTGTCTAATATCAAAATTCAATGTTTTATATGTGTTAATATGATTGTTGTAATTTTGATATGAATGTTCATGTTCTTATGAGTTTTAGAAGATCATAGGAATTATGTGTTGCTTTCTTGTAGTGTAATTCTTGATCTTAATGGCTAATAATGGAATCCATAACTTTTCCTCAAGTTATGGATAACCAAAAGTCACTTCTTTAAAAATGTCATTAAAGAATAAGAGGTTACATAAAATGAAGAGTCTTCTTTTTATGGACCATTAAAAATCATAAGTTATGAAATGAAAAGTCATGAATAATTTCAATACTTGCCCTCAAGTCTTGGAATTTGTAAAGTCTCACACATTAATACTTTAATTCCAAATTAAACCTTAGTTTTTTTTAAAAGGTTAAAAAAAACAACACTTATACTATTATTATAATCTTATTTATATAGATATGTATAAGAAAATGTCAATATTACCGCAAGTAGGCCTCATTCACGAAGTTGGTCTATAAGGGGGCTATAAGGTTGTGGCCTATAAAATGGCAGCTTAATGGGTGTCCACTCTCACCCACTGCTTCCTTGACTGGTGGAGGGTTGTTAGCCGAACGGGTAGGAAAAGACTTTAACTCTCATTAAAAGTAGAATGAGTTATAAAGTAACTATACATTATTAATTCCTAATCTTAGTTACTTTATGAAAATGTGAAATAGGTGCTAGCCCATAAAATTACACTTTGTACCTTACCAAGTCGTTTTGGAGCGTGTGTGGTTAACCGGCACACTAACAAGGACTAGTAAGTTGGCAAAGGGTAACTTGACTTTATCATAGATCGGTGGAGCGTGTGTGGTTAACCAGCACACCGATTAGGTAATAAAGTTAAGGGTACCAAGTCAATTTGTTTGGTTATTCACACCTTGTTTATGATCCTCAGCATCCCATTCACAAATTTGAGAGGGCATAATCGAGATTCAAATATGCCATTGAAAGTTCAATGTATCTCAAATGATCTAGGAGATTCAAATCCAATCAAACCAAATAATAAAATATTTCGTTCTTATGGTGGAAATTGGTAAATCGTCATTTACCTTCCTTCAAATATTTTATAGTATGGATTACGACATCCCACTTCCAACTATAAATAGTTTATTGGATCCTAGCCATAATATTTAATTTGGGGGACTTATTAAGGATTCTTCATCTAATTAAACTTGTCCTTCTTTCTTTCAGATGTCTTCCAACACTACTATTGGCTCAAACCCTACAGGCTCCTTTTCCCTCATGAACTTGTGTGGGAAAGTCACTTTTGATGGGTCTAACATCAATGAATGGATTAGAAACATCACGATGATTACCCGCTATGAGAACAAGGAATATGTCCTTGATAAGTAGCTTAGGGTTATCAATGAGTCCACTGCTACTCCTGAGGAGGTTACGGAGTACATTGCACATGAAAGGGATGCTACCAAAGTGTCCTGCATCATGTTGGCTACCATGACTCCCGAACTCCAAAAATCCTATGAAGATTTCTACCCCTATGAGATGCACCTGGATTTGATGGATAGGTACCATCAAAGCGCACGTCAAGAGAGGTATGAAATCATCTCCTCCATGATAACGGCCAGGATGAAGGATGGTGAACCCATCACCGGCCATTTACAGAAAATGCAAAGGTTCGTGGAGTGGTTATTGAAGCTCAATGTTGACTTCCTTGAGGACTTGGCGATTGATATCATTCTCCATTCCTTACATCCAAGTTATGACCAGTTTCGTATGACTTATCATATGAACAAGGAGGAGGTCACACCTATCAAACTTCAAGGATTTTTAAGGACCGCTGAAAGTGGCCTTAAAGGTAAATCGACTATTATTTCTACTCCTACTCCTACAGCAGCTCCTGTTCTTGCGATTGGGCAGGGAAAGGGTAAGAAGAGGAAAACCCTTCCAAGGGTACCAACGGTAAGCCCCTTGATGGTTCCTCTTCAAGTGGGACGAAGAAAGGTTCCATTACTCCTTTGTCAAACCTGAAGGAAGCACGATGCTTCTATTGCTAGGAAAAGGTGCACTGGAAGCGAAGCTACCCCAAATACTTGTAAGATGTAAAGGGTAGGAAAGTTAAACCCACCCATGCAAGTATCTATACAATATTGTGTAATAACTCATCTAATGCTAATTCTTGGGTACTTGATACAGGTTGTGGTATTCACATTTGTACCGATTTGCAGGGCCAAAGAAGATGTGAGCAAGTGGAGCATGGGAAGATAAACTTAGTCATGGGCAACATGAAAGCATCACCTATAACCAAGATAGGATTTTATTCTTTATCTCTTAATAATGGGTGAATGTTAGATCTGAATAAATGTTGTTACTATCCTGAAATGGGGGAAAATGTCACACCCCCGAACCAGACGGCGGAAACGTCCGGGGGCTGTCGTGACTCAATTGAATACCATCACAATGAATATACATGAAACATAACATTATACATCACCAACATTTGGAATGATACAACTGGTAGCGTTTACATCCATTACATTGTTCCAAAACATTACTTTCTCAAAAATAACTGTTCGATACAAAATTAAACCACAGCAAAACGTCATAGAGTACAATTCATCCTTCACTTTATCTGTTACCTGAGAATACAAGTATTTTGAAAAACGTCAACATATGAAATGTTGGTGAGTTCATAAGTAATGTTTAAAATCCAATGTTTGTAATGTTTTGAGAAACCACCAGAAAATCCGATATTTTCTGAAAATAGTATAGTCAAAAAGGTGTGAAGATCCATAGGTATGCTTGTTTGTTTCTATACTTGTAAAAATTGTTCATTTAAAATTGTGTGCATTCCGAATCCGTATGTATTGAAATTCCCTAGGAAAACCCGATGTTTTCCTAATTCTTTGAATTACATGAAGGTACATTGAAACAATTGCAACGCGTGAAATTATCAGTACCAGGCGACGTTGGATTATTTTTGAGCATGATTATTTGCTACAAACCCACGTTACACAAACGACTAGTCTATAGCAATACTAACAATCCCGTAGGCGTCGTCCGTACCAATCACGTTATCCAACCGCCCTGACTACGTGTAGTCCCACACCCGAAGAGAACGAGGACACGAAGGCCTCGATGACTCCATTAGCCGGTTGGGGATAAAAAGGTACGAGGGGTCCCAGACCCGCCTCGCATGAAAAGGTAGACTCTA